>NC_053447.1:62631190-62992644 GCF_007990345.1 Gossypium hirsutum
TCACGAAGATCAGATCACAACAAGGAATAGGAATAAAAAGGATTTAGAATGGGGAAGAAATAGAACACAGAGGAAGAAAAAATGCAGTTAGGACTGGATGTGGACATTCAAAGATTAGAGGCCGATAAATTGAGAAAAGGAAAGAATAAAGCAGAAGAAATTGGACAGCCTGAAGACAGATTACAAGAAGTTGCGTAGGTCGGTAAGAGCTGCTGGCTTGGTAAAACGCCAGAGCAATGGCGACAAGAAATTCAGGAGGAAAAGACGAAAGTTAATCAATGGGAAAAAAATTTCAGGATACTCGGGCTCAAGAAGTCACATTAGGAAAGAGTCTACTAGTTTGCCAAGACGAGAAGACGGAGTTGAAGGTCCGGATAACTGAACTAGAAAGATCGCTTCACCAGTACTGTAATCGAATGCTACGCTTGAATTAAGGGCGAGCTTAGACAAAATGAAGAATTAAAAGGACAAATAGGAGGCTAAAGAATGCATTGCAAAATAGTGAAATCCGGATAGAGCTTCTGGAAGAAAATAAGAGCATGGCAAAGACAATTCCGTCGGTCTCAATAGCAGATAGAGAAAGAGATTATATTATGGGAGAGGCGGTGGCTCAAGGCGCGAAGTACTGATCATCTGCAAACTCTAGCGGTTCAGGCTGATCTATTAAGTTGAAGATGAGTTAGAGTCGGACAGGGCCGAGAGTTAGCTTGGCTTCTTAGAAAGGTTAAGGCTTTGAGTGTAAGGGCAAAGCCATATATGAGTCTATTTATGTAAAGAAACTCTTTATCTAGTAAAGTTCTAATGAAGTTGAATTAGAATCAGTGCCTCTTTTCTTTGCATTCTTTCATGCATTGCATCACATCATATGATGACCATAAAACTAATCGATATCATTCATACTGGAAACCAACAAAGACGGCACTCGACTAAGACAAAAATGGATCAAATAGAACAGACACCAAAAGAATGCAAGACATGAGCGCAAATGAAAGAGCAAAAGAAAAGATCAGCGTGACATGGTGCAAAAGATGGAGGACCAAAATGACTGGTGGCTAAGATACGCAATATTGAAGGAGTAGAAAGGTAAAGGTCCTGATGTTATGAAAAAAACAATGGTGAACACTACTCTAAGTTCACGCCCCGCATGCGCAAGTACAGACTGAGCTGCATCCGCGGAGACCCTCTGTGTCGGTTAGGCCCCAGCAGTTCCAAGGCGATGCTTCAATCCCAATGAATTTTCAACTCGGAGCGGGCTTTAATCCCGGTGATAGCCCGAATAATATTGCTGTCCAGATCTTGACGAATGGTGAAAAGGACAAGGCGAAGGAGGAATTTCCAAAACAATTGAGGAGAAATGGAAATGGATAGAAGAAAAGTTAGGGCAATAGAAAGCATCGAAAGCTATGGAATAGATGCAAAGGATCTGAGCTTGGTTCCGGACTTGGTGCCCCTTACAAATTAAGATGCTGGAATTGAGAAATACAACGGGACTAGTTGCCCAGGATCCCATATACTATGTTTGTAGAAGAATGACGGGGCATATTAATAATGATCAATTATTAATACATTGCTTTCAGGAAAGTCTTACGGGAGCGGCGTCAAAGTGGTACAATCAGCTGAGCCGAGCTAAAATGCTACTTGGAGGGATTTAGCACAGGCTTTCCTGAGACAATACAATCATGTCTCAGAAATGATGCCTGACAGGATAACTCTGCAAAATTTAGAGAAGAAATCGAACGAAAGCTTCAGACAATATGCGCAGAGGTGGCGAGAGGTGGCGGTTCAGGTGCAACCACCGCTTTTGGAAAAAGAGATGACGACGCTTTTTATTAATACTTTGAAAGCCCCGTTCATCACTCACATGTTGGGAAGCGCTTCAAAAAATTTCTCGGATATAATCATGAATGGTGAAATGATTGAGCATGCCATTAAAAGTGGAAAAATAGATGGAGGAGAAAATAATAGGAGGGCACCCCCGAGGAAAAGAGAAAATGAAGTGAATAATGTGAATGCTTATGGTAGGTCAATTACCGTGAATCAACCAAAGAAAGTGGTTGCTAATCAACAGGGATCATCAAGACAAGAGTCGGGAGCTAGGCAAACTACTGAAAATCCCCAATTCACGCCAATCTCGATGTCAGACAAGGAGTTGTATCAGACTTTATTCGATGCACATGTTGTTGCTCCTCGTACTTGAGTCCTCTACAACCCCCGTATCCAAAATGGTATGATATGAACGCGCAATGTGATTATCATGCGGGAATTTCTGGGCACTCGATAGAAAATTGTACTGCCTTCAAGAAGGTAGTAGAAGGACTTATCAATTTAGGTGTCGTCAAACTTGACGACTCACCTAACGCAAAGAATCCGTTACCTAATCACGCAGATAAGGGGGTGAATATGGTTAGCGAAGGTACGGAGAAGAAGTCAAGACTGACATTGCTGAAGTAAAAACTCCATTGAAACGGGTCTGGAAAGAAATGACGAAAAGAGGGTTGGTTATTTCAGATTCTGAGGAAGGGCATGAGATGGGAAATTATGTAAATTTCACCATAAAACAGGGCATGAAATCCAAGAATGTGAAGGATTCAAGGCTTTGGTTCAAAGCATGATGGATAACGAGGAGATGAGGTTTATGAAGATGCGAAAGAAATGAGAAGCATATGCGCGACAGAGTTGGGAACAAAGGCTCCAAAAATAAATCATCCTGTGGTCATTATCTCACGCCCTAAGGGTAATGAGGTTAGGTCTCAGGTAACACCGAAAATTGTAATCCAGAAACCATCAAATTTCTCTTATAGGGATAACAAAATGGTGCCGTGGAATTACGGGTGTAATATGACCATTTGGGAAAAGAAGCAGAAAGAAATCAGGAAATAGGTTCTTACACGCGCAATGGAAAAAGATATGACGCTCAAGCAGAGTCGTCCAGGGAAGAGAATTGGAAGAAAGAACAGAGGAAAGAGAAAGCAGTAGAAGTTGAGCCATTGGTAAATGAACCAATAAAAGAAGAGGAGGCAAAGAAGTTTTTGAAGTTTTTGAAACACAGTGAATACAGTGTTGTGGAGCAACTGCACAAACAGCCAGCCCGCATTTCTGTATTAGCTTTACTCCTAAACTCAGAAGTACATCGGAATGCACTTTTAAAGGTACTAAACGAAACATATGTGGCTGACGATATTTCGGTAAACAAACTGGATCGGTTGATCAACAATATTGGTGCTGACAATTTATCTTCTTCAATGATGATGAAATACCATCCGGAGGAAGAGGTTCTACTAAAGCCCTGCATGTTACTGTCCGATGCAAAGGGTACACACTCCCGGGGGCTTTGGTTGATAATGGATCTGCACTAAATGTATTGCCTTTGTCCACTCTTAGTCGATTACCAATAGACAGTTCGCACATGAAAGCATGCCAGAGCATAGTAAGGGCATTTGATGGAACAAAAAAGGAGGTTATGGGGAGAATTGAGGTACCATTAAGGATTGGCCCAGTCACTTATGAGGTGGATTCTTGGTAATGGATATTAAACCCTCCTACAACTGTCTATTGGGGAGACCGTGGATACACTCAGCAGGGGCAGTACCTTCATCATTACATCAGAAGGTGAAGTTGGTATCGGAGGATCGGTTGGTAACAATAGATGCAGAGGAGGATATTATCGCAATGATGACTAGCGATGCACCTTATGTGGACATCAACGATGAGGCACTAGAATGTTCTTTTCGGTCGTTAGAATTTGTGAACGCGATGTTTATTGCGGAGGGAAATAGAATTCTAGTACCGAAAATATCCAGGACCACTGAGATGGGATTGCGATTGATGGTAGGAAGAGGAGCCTTACCCGGGAAAGGATTGGGAAAATATCTTCAGGGAAGAATTGAGGCACCAATGCCGAAGGAAAAGTTTGATAAATTTGGTTTAGGGTACAAGCCAGACATGAAGCAGAAGAAGAAAGAAGTAGAGAAGAGACAAGAGAGAAGAAGGGCGCGTTTGAATGGACATGAAGCTAAGTGTGAGCCTTTAACCTTTCCCCACATATCTACATCTTTTGTGTCGGGAGGATTTATTCATTCTGAATGTGGAGTGTCCGGTAGCGGCATGGGAGGAATGTTGGAAAACGTTTATACCAACGCCATAGAAGCAACGGAAAGGAGGGCTTTGTTGGAGATCTGCCCTTATGAGCCTGGAAGCGAGCTAAACAATTGGACTGCTGAAGAAATCCCTGTAGTCTTTAGGGCTTATTCAGAGTAATGCTCAAACATTCCTGTTGTTTGTTGGCCTAGAAACGATATGAAATCTTTTGTGAAATAGGCATTGGGCCTAAATATAATTATTTTAATGAAATGCGTGTCTATGTTCATCTCGATCAGTCACTTTTTTTTCCTTTATATTTTCATTTGGTTGATTGTCTTACAAATAATTCTTTCATTTGTAATTCTTTTGCACAAACATATTCATAAATTTATATTCTTGGTATATTCTTTGATATGCCCTCATAGGTCTTCAGATATCAATGACATGAGTGACGCTGCCTCAAACACGGAGCCTATTTTTGAGCAAGAAGTGTGTTCAGAGGGATCCCACGACTTTGAAAATGACGAAGATTATGATGCATCTCCGGACTTGTTAAGAATGATGGAACAAGAGGATAAGCATATCCTACATCATAGGGAATCGTTAGAAATAGTGAGCCTAGAGGATGGAAAGGAGGTGAAAATTGGAACTGAAATCATTGCAAAGACAAGGCAAGACCTCATTAATTTGCTCCGAGAGTTCAAGGATGTTTTCGCGTGGTCGTACCAAGATATGCCTGGGCTAAGTACTAACATTGTGGTGCATCGTCTGCCCATAAAGGAGGATTGTAAACCCGTTCAACAGAAGCTTAGGAGAATGAGACCTGACATTGTGTTGAAAATAAGAGAAGAAGTCAAAAGACAATTCGACACTGGATTCTTACAAGAGGTCAAGTATTCGGATTGGGTAGCCTACATTGTCCCTGTTCCCAAAAAAGATGGAAAGGTACGAATGTGTGTGGATTATAGGGATTTAAACAAGGCTAGTCCAAAGGACAACTTTCCACTGCCTCACATTGATACTTTGGTAGATAACACGGCGGGCTATTCATTGTTTTCTTTCATGGACGGTTTCTCTGGATACAATCAAATAAAGATGCATCCTGGAGACATGAGGAAAACCACATTCATTACCTTATGGGGAACATTCTGTTACAAGGTAATGCCCTTCGGATTGAAGAATGCGGGAGCAACATATCAAAGAGCTATGGTGACTTTTTTTCACGACATGATGCACAAAGAGATCGAAGTCTATGTTGACGATATGATCGCGAATCTAGAACGGAAGAATAGCATGTTCAGGTCTTGAAAAGGTTATTTTTGAGATTAAAGAAATTTCAGCTCAAGCTTAACCCGGCCAAATGCACGTTTGGAGCCAGATCAGGGAAGTTATTAGGCTTTATAGTTAGCAAAAAGGGGATCGAGGTTGACCCAGACAAAGTAAAGGCAATACGAGATTTACCTCCCCCGCGCACTCAGAAGGAGGTTCGAGGTTTCCTAGGGAGGCTGAATTACATTGCTCGGTTCATCTCACAACTGACAGAGAAATGTGATCCAGTATTCCGGCTCTTAAAGAAACATAATCCGGGTGAATGGGATGAAGAGTGTCAGAGGGCTTTCGATAAGATAAAGCAGTACTTGGCTAATACTCCAGTCTTATCACCTCCAAGTCTAGATAGGCCATTGATATTGTATCTAACAGTGTTGGAGAATTCCATGGGATGCGTATTGGGCCAACATGATGAGACGGGAAAGAAAGAAAGGGCAATATACTATCTCAGTAAGAAATTTACCGATGGCGAAATGAGGTACTCATCAATTGAGAAGTTGTGTTGTGCTCTAATCTGGGCAACCCGAAAACTGGGGCAGTATATGTTGTATCACACGACTTGGCTGATTTCAAAGTTAGATCCTTTAAAATATATGATGGAATCGACTGCTTTGAACGGGAGAATGGCTAGATGGCAGATCTTGCTCTCAGAATTTGATATAGTATATGTCAGTCAGAAGGCCATAAAGGGAAGTGCAATAGCCGATTTCCTAGCTAGTAGAGCCTTGGAGGACTATGAATCTTTGAATTTCGATTTTCCAAACGAGGACTTGATGTATGTGGCGAATACTGAAGAAAATCCTCAAATGGATCACGTATGGAAGTTAAATTTTGATGGAGCTTCAAATGCTACGAGTAATAGAGTTGGGGCAGTTTTGGTATCCCCAAGTGGAGATCATTATCCTGTTGCTAGCAAGTTGGACTTCGATTGTACAAATAACATGGCAGAATATGAAGCATGTATTATGGGCATTCGTGCAGCCATTGAACGGAACATCAAAGTACTGAGAGTATACGGGGATTCAGCGTTGGTGATATACCAACTCAAAGGGGAGTGGGAGACTAGAGATCCTAAGCTAATCGGTTATAGAAAACTAGTTCTTGAATTGGCTGAGGAGTTTGACGATATCACCTTCTATTACCTCCCACGGGAGGAAAACCAAATGGCTGATGCATTAGCTACTCTAGCTTCGATGATTCAGGTGAATAGACTTGAGGCAATAAGGCCTGTTCAGATGAGTATCTCTGAGACCCCGGCTAATTGCTGCAATATTGAGGAGGAGGGAAAAGATGATTGTCCTTGGTATCAGAGTATCCTACAATATGTGAAGAATCGAGAATACCCTGATCAAGCAACAGAGAATGACAAAAGAACTCTGAGAAAGATAGCCATTGAATATGTCTTAGATGGAGAAGTGTTATATAAAAGAAGGAAGGATCAAGTACTGTTAAGATGTATGGATGCTGTGGAAGCCAAGAAAATTTTGGAAGAAGTCCATGAGGGTATTTGTGGGACGCACGCTAGTGGTTTCACGATGGCCAGACAGATCATGAGATTTGGGTACTATTGGCCCACCATGGAAGGAGATTGTATTGATCATGCCAGGAAGTGCCACAAATACCAAATTTACGGAGACAAAATACACGCGCCTCCTTCACCTCTTCACGTCATGACCTCTCCTTGGCCGTTTTCCATGTGGGGTATGGATGTTATTGGGCCAATATCACCAAAGGCTTCTAATGGGCATCGCTTCATCTTCGTAGTAATTGATTACTTTACCAAGTGGGTGGAGGCTGCTTCATATGCAAATGTCACGAAAGCAGTAGTCAGCAAATTCTTGAAGAAGGAGATCATTTGTCGATATGGAATGCCTGAGAGGATCATATCCGACAATGCGATGAACTTGAATAATAGCACAATAGCTGAAATTTGTAGCAAATTTAAAATTAAGCATCATAACTCATCGCCGTATCGTCCCAAAATGAATGGTGCAGTGGAGGCGGCCAATAAAAACATTAAAAGGATTGTGGGGAAAATGACTGAAACCTACAAGGATTGGCATGAGAAATTATCATTTGCTCTCCTTGCCTATCGAACATCTGTTAGAACTTCTACTGGGGCAACGCCTTTTTCTCTGGTTTATGGAATGGAGGCAGTATTACCCATTGAAGTTGAAATCCCTTCTCTACGGGTGTTATCTGAGCTACAGTTGGATGAAGCCGATTGGATCCAATCTCGGTACGATCAGTTGAACCTAATAGAAGAAAAGAGGCTAAGAGCTATTCACCATTGGCAAATGTACCAGAAACGAATGATGCGAGCCTATAATAAAAAGGTTCGCCCTCGAGAATTTCGTGAAGGGGACTTGGTACTAAAAAATATTCTTCCTATGCAAAAAGATTTTAGAGGAAAATGGATGCCAAATTGGGAAGGCCCTTATGTTGTAAAGAAGGCCTTTTCTGGTGGAGCTTTGATCCTATGCGAGATGGATGGCAAAAGTTTACCAAATCCTGTAAACGCAGACTCCGTCAAGAAATACTTCACTTGAAAGAAAGCGGAACCAAAGTGAAAACCCGTGAAGGGCGCTTTGCTTCCTAAAAAAAAAAACTTTGGAGAGGCTAAGGTGAAAACCCGTAAAGGGCACTTTGAGACCAAAGAGGGCTTGAGTCGAAAACCTGAAAAAGGCGACTCAAGTATTGGGCAGGATTGGAACATCAGGATTTGAGCGGATCAAATTTTGATCAGGGGCATATGATGATCTTGCTTTACCAATAAGAAAGGATATGCAACGTCTTGGAACATTGATAGAGTATTGCAGATCTCCTGAACACATGTCAAACTCAGAAGGGTCTTCGGAAAGTTTGTACAGAGAAACTCAAGCTGCGATAACTGGGGCACCTAGTTCTTATGTGTATTCTTGAAAATACATTCTTTTATTTTCTTTCTTTCTTCCTTTCCTTTTGTGAAAACGCACATTCTCAATCCACTTCTTTGTTACCTTTCTTTCGCCATCTTTGATGTTTTATTTGAGAACTAGCTTTATTCTTATCCATTGTTATGATCTTTTTGCAAACATGTTGCATAGGAATAGTGATTAACGAACTAATGAAACTTTCAGGAAAGAAGTTTTGCACATTACTCTGGAAAATTTCTAAATAATATAGGGACCTGAAACATGACTATTGTTTAGAAAATACCAAGTTTAAAGGGTGAAATATCTAAGAAGGAAGAGTCTAAGTTAAAGACTATCCTTTCAGATTTTGTTGTCTAAACATTGATTGAACAAAATGACAAGCTGTCGTGTTAATTACAAAGCTTAAATGAACAAGCAAGCAATGATCATCAGGCAATAGGAAGAGGTTACCTCGGAGAAGAGAGCCTTCACTTGCGCATAAGACTTTGGTACGACACCTTGAGAATGGTGTAGGAAACCAGAACGGTTCAGATCCTATATCCCCGAATTGTGATAAAAGAGGACAGAGGAAATGCCACATATTTCTACCCTTAGATTACTGTGAGAGAATGATGGTACAAATTTTGGCGTCCCAGTGGATATAACTTTGAGGTTTACAATGGGGACAGTCTGGCTAAATGTTTCTTCAGAAAAATCAGTCAAGCGAGAAGGCGTTGTAGCACATCAGTCACAATGTAACACCCCTTACCCGAGACCGTTTCCGGAGTCGAGCACGAGGCATTACTTAGCTTATCTTACCAGTTCGGAGCATAAAAACTAGGTTTGAAAATTTATTTCATTATTCGCAGCAAATCTGTCTAATCGCGCAGCAGTTACTAAATTAATTATAACTTGAGCTACAGAACTCAAAATTTAATCCCGTAAATTTTCCCTGAAACTAGACTCATATATCTACTCACCATAAAATTTTTAGAATTTTTGGTTTAGCAAATTAGTACAGTTTATTAGTTAAAGTCTCCCCTGTGTCACCACCAGACTGCCCTGACCTCTAGTCACTAAAAATAAGTTTTCTCGCTATAGGATTTTCATATGAAGTTCTTACTTGTTTCTATAGAAAATAGACTCATTAAGGAATATAAGCATGTAAATTTCAACTCATAACCATTTTTTTACAATTTTTAATTATTTTCTAAACTCAGAATAGGGGACTCCAAAAACAGTTCTGACCCTATCTTACTAAAATTCACATATCTTAAAATATAAATTTCTTTTTTCTACACCGTTATTTTTCCATGAAAATAGACTCAACAAGCTTTAATTCCATATATCATTCACCCTCTAATTCATTTTATACTATCTTGGGTGATTTTTCAAATTCACGTCACTGTGCTGCCTGAATTCTGTTTCTTTGCAAAATTTTATCCTTTCATGATTTCCATGCATAATTTATCACCTAATCTTTCATAACAACAAACACCTTCATCCTTAATCATTTTAATAACCATACATCATCAACTACTTACACATCACTCATTAGCAAAATCATCACTACAAACATACAAAATAACTAAATCCCTATACATGCCATAACTTAAACGTGTTTCGATATAAAATACCGAGCAGTTGTAGTTGATAGTGTGGACGATCTCCGACTTCTTTAGGATCCTTGAAGTAGCTTTGCAATACTATAAGAGAGAGAGAAATAAAAGAAGTAAGCATAAAGCTTAGTAAGTTTACTAGCAAATAAATAACAATATTTAACTTAAATAATTAAACTCAATGTCTATATCTCTAGTTTACTCTTTAGTTAATCTCATACTAGTTCTCTTATTTGTTTACTTAGAATATTTGTGTGCATAACTTACTCAATCCTTGCTGCATCGTTGAACATCAATTGATAGTATAATAAGTTCTTAAGTCTTACAACTTACCTGAGCTTGCCATTTATGCTTTAAACTGAACTTTCATGAACATGATTCGTTTACAAGCCCGTTGAACTACATTGGAATAATAAGGATACTCGGGTCTCTTCTGATAATAACATGCCAAAGCCATGTCCCAGACATGGTCTTACATGGGATGTTCTCGTGATGGTGCCCATGCCATGTCCCAGACATGGTCTTATAGGGGACCTCTCATCTCGGTGCCAACGCCATGTCCCAGACATGGTCTTACATGGGACCTCTCGTCTCGGTGCCCATGCCATGTCCCAGACATGGTCTTACAGGGGACCTCTCATGATCTTAAGGATGCCAATGCCATGTCCCAGACATGGTCTTACATGGGATCTTTTTACCCAAATGTCATGACATTCGTATCCAGTACCATCCTTATGTATCAACGGGACTTTTAAATTTTAATTCTCTATCATTCCATGCTTGGATCATCATCAAATAAATTCATAAAATAAATTCATAATTGCTGGAAATTAACAGCATTAATAATAAATATTGAAATATTGCATTTATTTACCGTAAACTTACCTCGGTACCAATTATAGCCAAATTTACCAACTTAGTCTTCAACTTTATTCTTCCCTTTGTCTAACCTCGAGTTTCGTACTTCTTGATCTAAAATAGTAAATTTAACTTATTTAATAATCACATTCATCAAAATAGCCCTCGACTCTAACTTTTTGAAAATTACAATTTTGCCCCTAAACTTTTACATAATTACATTTTTGCCCCAATGCTCGGAAATTAAACTTCATCTCTTATTCTTATGTTTTATAACATTCTGAACATTTTTTTCCTTCTATGGCAACATCAAATTCTAATTTAATCCCTTATCAATACTAATTTTATTTTTGCATTCTAACTCTATATTCTCTCTTAATTCTTACTATAAACTCAGTTTAATTCTTCAATTTCCCCATAAATCCCTAATTTCGGGATTCTTTCAATTTAATCCCTATCAATTCAAAACTTATATTTTATTTTACAAATCAATCTTTTACTAACTTCTAACTTAAAATTCAATCATTTTAACCTCTAGTTCATCAATTAATTCAACATAACTCATGTCTAACAATCTACTAACTTTCAAAATATCAACATAAATCAAGTAGTATTTATCTCTAGGATTCCAAAAACTCAAAAATTATAAGAAAAAGACTTAATTTGACTTACCAATTGAGCTTGGAACCTTAAAACCTTAAATTTCCCTTTTTCTTTTTCTTTCTTTCTTTCTTTCTTTCCTTCCTTCTCTGCCCGTTTTGCTCTCTGTTTCTTTTTCTGTTTCGTCTCTTCTATTCTGTTTCTTTTCTTTCTTTTTTCTATTCTTTCTTTTGTTTTATGTATATATATAATATAATATAATATATTAATGATAATATAATATAAAAACATAATCATTACTATAATATAATAATATTTTTTAACACATAAAAATCTCAGATTTTTATACTTATGCCGCCTCAACTTTGGAAAAAGGCATAATTGCCTATTTGGTCCTTTTAACTTTTCTTTAATCTATAATTAAACTTTTATCCCTATTGCAATTTAATCCTTTTTCATAATTAACTATCGAAACATTAAAATTTCTTAACGAAACTTTAATATTATCCTATTGACACTCCGTAAATATTTATAAAAATATTTACGGCTCAGTTTATAATATCGAGGTCTCGATACCTCGTTTTCGACCCAATTTACCTAATAATTTCTTTTAAATCACAAAATTCACTAATTCAAAAATATTTCTAACTTCTTCATCGAATTTAGTGATCTCAAATCACTGTTCTGACACTACTGAAAATTGGGCTGTTACACACAAAACCTTGATAAACTTCGAGTAGTGATAACCTAAGCGAGATCATTCTCGGAAAAATAAAATTCTGCATTCATGCAAACACCATTCACATATGTCTAGTTAGGAGCATTTGTTTCATTTTGATCATGTCATCCTAATCATTAGGCATAATTAGGTTTATTATACAGGTCTTATCTCCCTGAGATTACAGTGGAACAGACCAAAGAATTTCAGATCTTATCTCCCTGAGGTTACAGCGGAGCAGATTGAAGCCAGAGATCTTATCTCCCTGAGATTACAGCGGAGCAGATCAAAGATAGTAATCCTATCTCCTTGAGATTACAATAGAGCGGATTAAAGGATCTTATCTCTCTGAAGTTACGGTAGAGAAGATCACATCAGGTCTTATTTCCCTGAGGTTACAGTGGAGTAGACCGGAGAATTTCAGATCTTATCTCCCTGAGGTTACAGCGGAGCAGATCGAAGACACTATCCTATCTCCCTGAAGTTACAGTGGAGCGGATTAAAATAAAGGATCTTATCTCTCTGAGGTTACAGCAGAGTAGATCGCATCAAGTCTTATTTCCCTGAAGATGCAGTGGAATAGACTGAAAACAACAAGTCATGTCCCCCTAAAGTTGTAGCGGAGCGGACAGTAGATAGCAATTCTTATCATGTCTAATCTTATTCCCCTAAAGTTGTAGTGGAATAGATGGAAGCGAAGTCACAAACCTTGTCTCTCTGAAGTTGCAGTAGAGCAGGTTGAAGTCACAAATCTTATCCCCCTAAAGTTGCAGTGGCCCAAGTTGAAGATATGAGTCCGATTTCCCTGAAGTTGCAGTGGAGTGGGTCAAAATGATGGATCTTATCTCTCTGAAGTTACAGAAGAGCGGATCGCGTCAGACATTATTGAAGCTACTAATCCTACTTCTCTGGAGTTGTAGTGAAGCGGATTAAAGCTCCAATGCCTAACATTACAGTGGAGTAGGCTTAAACCACAAATCTCACCCCTTGAAATTGCTGCGAAGAAGATTGAAGATACAAATCAGATCTCCTTGAAGTGCAGTGGAACGGATTGAAGCGACAAGACGCAGTGGACTGGAAGGATGCTACTTGGAAAAGAGAAGCACTCGAATAAGTCGAGACTCAGCGAGGCTGGGCAAAATTGGTCTTTCTATGTCTTTGCTCTGTTCTCGTTACACGATAACGAGCAAAGAGGGGCAGCTGTAAAACCCAATATTTGCCCAGGCCAAATTAACCCACTTAGACTAAACCCAAACCCCAATGGCCCAATTACAACACCCAATACCCAACTATTGCCCAGCCCAACACCAACTTAAAAAAATAAGAAGAAAAACCCTAGCCCTAGGTCTTCTGCCGTCAGTCGACTGGTCACCTGCCCTCTGTATGCCGCTGCCACCACCCACCGCCACCAACTCGGTCAATCACCTGCAAAACGGCACAAACACGCAAAGTAGCAAATAATAGAGAAAATAGAAATGGATCGGCTATAAAAGCCAAACACTATGTATTTTTCTCACAAGGGATTAACAACACCAGTAAATATAAAAAAGGATCAAAAATAAAAGGTTGATTCTGTCTCTTTTTCTATTCTTGCGTTTTTGTATTTTCTTTATTTTCCTTTTATTTTCCTTTTATTTTTGTTGTTTTTCTACAATCTTTCTTAACGAAAACGAAACTAAAAAAGAAAGTACCTGTTGGTTTCGGAAGCCGGAGTCGGAGCCCTCCTTCGCCGTCACCGGGGTCGAACGGGGAGGAAAGTCTCTTCCTTTCATACTCAGTCCCTCGGTTGAGAAGGCCTAGCCTTCGAGGACACTGAAAGGAGGGCTGAAAACTCATTTCGCGCAACTCCGGCCACCGGCCGTGGAGGTGGTGCGGCGGAGGCCTGAATCTAAGGCCAGAAGTCGTGAGGAGAGAGGGAAGAGGATGAGATTCAGTTTTTTTTTAAGGAAAAGGCAGAAAATGAAGCAAAAAAGAAAATTTTTGATTTTTTATAAGCGTTACAAAACGACGCCGTTTTTCGCCATAGCCCCAGGCGTTGAAACGACGCCGTTCCAACCTGACCCGCGCGGTGACCCGACCCGAGGGGAGGATCCGCGTGTTTTCGCTGAATGGGCTATTTGCGCGCTCAGTCCCTCCAGTTTTAAAACGCATTGCAATTCGGTCCTTTTTGCTATTTCCTTTTATTTTTAATCTATCCCTATAATTTTAATTTTATTTCCATCTGGCCCACTGCTGCGCTGCGTTTTGAGGCGGTTGGGTTATTTGCCCATTTGATCCCTTCGCTTTTGGCGCGCTTTGTAATTTAGTCCCTTTCATTTTGAATTTGCCCAGTTTCTTTTGTTTTTATTTCAATTTAGCCCATATTTTAGCAATTTTATTTTATTGTTACTATTATTATTATTATTATTATTATATCATTGTTATTCTCATTATATATTTTCATTTATGTTTACTTATGTAATTTTAAATATGTGTCTTATTATATTAATAATATTATTATATTTTGCTTATATATGTATATATGTTTATGTATTTGTTTCTAACTTATTTAATATATACATAAATGCTTTTTTCTTTTATATATGTATATCTATATACTTTTCTTTTTCCTCACGAATATACGTATACATGTTTATATGTTTTTTATACGGTTTCTTTTATCTTACTTTATTTTTTTATATATATCACATGCACATTTTTATATGTATATATTATATATATTTATATAATATTTATACGCATTTGCGCATTTTATTTACATGTTACGGCTTATTATTTCGCATGTTACCGATTTGTTCTTTTTCCTTATTTTATTTTAGTATTATTGCTCATATTATTTTTATACTTTTGTATTCATTATAGTTTAGCCATGCGTAATAATGTAATTTGCTTTCACATTTTTACTACGATTTCGTGTTTTTATTTCACTCAATATAACAAAATTCGTTTTAAAAAATGGCACTGTGTTTAGATTCGAGAAGATCGTACCCTAACTTACTGGGTTTCGATTTTCACAATAGATCTAAATATACGAATCTTTTTAAACTTAAGTTTTTAAACAATCTCGGGAATTTTTAAAAGAGGAATCGTGTCCTAACTTACTGGTCGTAATCCTTTTTTTTTATCCAAGATAGTTAAATATCTTTTAAGCATTTTTCATTCAAATATCGTGAATTCGAGACATTGTGTCCTAACTTACTGGATATGATTCTCTTTCTCGAATAACGTGAAATATGCCACTTTTTCCAAAATTTTCAACTTTTTAATACAAGGATCGTATTTTTTTTAAAATTTCTTTAAAGTTTTCAGCTTTTCGACATTAAGACATTAAGTAATCAACTAAGGTACCAATTTTGGGCGTATCGAGGGTGCTAATCCTTCCTCGTGCGTAATCGACTCCCGAACCCGTTTTTTTGAATTTCGTAGACCAAACCTGTTGTTTTAATAAAATCAAACCGTTTACTAAAAACAACCACTTTTCAAGGTGATCCAATCACACCTCATAAAAAAGGATTGGTGGCGACTCCCGTTTCATTTTTCAAAACCCAAGTCAACCCCGTTTTTCATCAAAAAAATGGTGCCAACAATCATGATGATGATTTGTCATGCATGAGCAAACCTCATAACCCTTCATAGTAATGATGAAAGAAAGTTGCATGTTTCCACTAGGCATATATTTAATATAACATTTCCATAAGTGAAAAAACTCAGCACACCCCAAAATTAATGGAAAGGAATAGAACAAAACTTAGTTACCATTGAGTCGAGCTTGATGTCCTTTAAGCAAGAATAATGAAATTCAACACGGCTCTAGGGTTAGTGAGAACGTTTTGACTTCCGGACACTAAAAAGTCAAGAGACCAAAAATGAAGAAGTGAACTGAACTGAGTTCCAAGAAGATATTTAACTAAAGCTTGTCTTTATTCATACCTTCCACATGCTGGCTTTTATGATACACATCTTTGGGTTCATCACTGATGAGAGACTTGGGCACCTGAAAGCTACAAATAAACTGATTGCTATACCACATTTAGTAACATAAGATGGTTCATTTTCAACATCCAACTAAACTGTTAAAGCAGTGGTAACTACGCATATCATAAAACCAAAAACAATGCATTCCAAATGGTCAAAATGTAGTTCCATAAATAGTGGAACACAAAACACGAAACTATAAAAACGTTTTTACTCCCCCTTTTAATGATGCCCACCAATTTACAGCCAACATTTTTCCTTCCAGACAATCCCAACTGATTGCTTAACTGCTTAATACATAGGAACAAGATCCTAGTAGTATAAACACTACAAATACGAAGACAGTACCAAGCTATCTGTTAGAAAACTACATTCTTCTAAAATACCAGCTGCTGCTACTAAATCATGTCTAATCATTAAAAATAAACAGAAAATTTTATAGAAATAATATAGCAACTACCGTAGCTTGGAACGTTTGGGAATAGAACTACTCGGAGGAGCTCGAGATTTCCCAAAAGCCTTCATTTTTCTTCTCCTCCTATCCTCTTCACTGTCCGATTCGTTCCCTTTCTCCCTGTCTGCATTGCTTGCTTCCCTCTCCAGCTCCTCCCATGTCTTTCCTTTCTCTTCTTCGGAGTCTTCCTCAGATTCTTCCTCCTCTTCATCCTCAGACTCAACCAGAGACTCACTATCGGAATCATCATCCTCTGACTCAGATTCAGGCTCCACATCAGATGGCTCATAACCCTGATCTGATTCCTCTGACTGCTCAGAATCTGAATCACTAGCTTCCAAGTTCAAAAATTCCCAGCCCCCATTCTCTATGAAGCTCTGTGGATCATCAGTGATTGTCTTCAGAATCTGCCGCCAGTTCAGATTCAGCCTGCTCTCGTAATACTTGATGTCTGTTGTATCAAGCCATTCCTTGATGCCATCAAGTGAGGTTGAAGGGATGGAATCAATCCTTAGTACATCTTTCTTGAAGTCCTTGAACACAATGGTCATGTCAAAATTTTTCTGCCCAAGGCCAACCCTCTCCAGGTTCACGATCTCAATCTCGCTTAAGGTGACCACAAGGAAAGGAGTCTCTACCAACTCAACTAAACAGCTTGACGTTGGCACAATAAAAGCGGATGCTTTGTAGGGGACCCCATGGAAGCCAAGTTCTCTAAGCGGTTGATCAAACTCAAGGTCAAGACCATTGAACTGAGGCTGCCCCCATAGATCATTTACCCGGTTCACAAAACTCTGAAAATCCATGTTGATCTTATTCTTCCTATCCCTCTCCCTTTGCTCTTCTTCAATCTCATCAGGGTCATAAGCAGACCTCTTTCCCCTCCCAATGTCTGGACTACATCCATAACCTCAACATAAAATTGGACGTCCTTGGTTTTTTTGTTCCCCACCATTATATGGTTGTGCAGATGAAAGTGAACAAGAGTGATCATCTCTTTCTCTGCAGGCTGGAAGAATGCATGCTTTATGTTTCCATACATGATGTCAACGCGCTCATCTGCTCTAGTGGTAGAATACCGAAAACCATTAACATGAGCTTCCAGTGTTCCTGGAATCTTTCTCCCACGACCACCAAAAACAGGGCGTATCCAAAGGTCAGACAACCGTATAGGCTTGAACCTGTTCCCTGCAAGTTGAAGTTTTTCCTGAGTAACCAAGGTTGCCCTCTCAGCTTTCTCAGATTCCCTGGCCACGACTTGCCGACGAAGAGTTTTAATCTGCTGTACCACTTCACTTATGTGCCTTGGATCCTTGGAGCGGAATGAGACTTCTTTCAGATATATTGCTCCTTGATTCTTTGAAGAGTTCAAATCATGAGGACTGAAAGGAGTCCCTGGAACATTAAATATAATCCGGATAAAGCAATTTCTGTTGGTATCCTGCTGGCTGGAAACCGTCCTTATAGTAGCCACATGGAAAGGCACCATACTGCCATAAATTGGCAAGAGCACAGCCTCATTCTTTTGGTCAATTTGAATCATAAAATCTCTAGGAGGGGGCAGGTCGTTCACATTCTTATAGGCAATCAAATCAGTTGAAGACTTGGCAACTGAACGGTTGTCTCCATTCCCAGGACCACCAGCAAGCCGCCTAGCTGTTTCTTCATTCTTTTGACGAGCAAGTTCTGCTTGGTGCTGCCTCCTTAACTCCTCCTTTGAGATCTCATGATTATCTGACCTAAGCACCGTCTTAGACATGAAGGGCTCGAAGCGATTAGCTTCAGTCTTCACAGACTTTTCTTCTTCTTCCTCATCCTCATTGAATGAGTAAGCTACATCCTTAACAGCCTTGGAACATTTGCCAGTCACCACTTCCGTATTTTGTTCACCAACAATAACTGTATCAGCAAGTAAGAGAGAAAAAACACTGCTCTTTGGTTTCTTACTCTCACACTGCAAGTTCTGAAAACCGACTGACACATTGAAAACCATCCCTGCTTTGACCAGACGGTCATTCTTCCCATTGAGATTAAGGCCTGACTCACGAAACTCAAGACCGATTCCTGTACCAGCAGATTTTGTTAGATTGGGAATCCAGTCAGGAGCCTCCTTCTCAACAATTGAAAGTGCAGCTTGATACGCAGCACTACATTTTCTCCCAGGCTTCAACATACCAATTGCGGCTTCATGGGCCTTAAGAAGAACCCCATATGCCTTGCTCTGAAGTGGAGTGGCATCAATCAAGAAAGTCCTAGCAATATTTGAGCAATAACTGTTATAGCGAGCTCCAACCGCACATAAGATAACACTAGCAGAATCATAGTACAGGTTCTCTTCATTGCTTGCAGCACTAGGTCTGAGATCAAACTCACCCCCACTTTGAAATATGGGAGGGTAACAAATATCAACATTCTCTGGCTTAAGCTTTACTTTGGCAAGCTGTGGATTCACTATGGCTTTCTCCGTTTCATCCATCAAGGTGGCATGAGTAATTTTCTTCTCCTCATCAATTACACTCTCAAGCCTTGGAACCACAATATTGTTCATCACATTGTAACTTAAATAAGCAGCTTTCTTGACATTCATAACCTCCTCTTTGTCCTTCACAGCAAACAGGTCAGATAACCCATTGGTTACATCAGCAAGCTGAAAACCAGCACTTTTTAGTTGTTCAGCCCATGTCTCTAAAAGCTTTCCTTCAGGAGCCTCTCGAGCTATGTAACCAAAATTAGGAGCATCATTTTCATTTCCCTTGTATTGTACCCTGATGGACCGAAATATAGAGTCCATCGACGCAATCCCATCATCACTCTTTGCCTTCACATGCATCACAACATCAGCGCCCACAGCCTCCTTGGCGGATTTCTTCACAACTTCAAGAAGAGAAACTTTCTTCTGGCTACACAAGAAATGAATCTGCTTCTTTGTGAAGACAATTATAGTCTCAGGAAACTCATAACCCAGCAACCAAACGTTCAAAGCCGATGATTTCAGATATCGCAGATCTTCTGAAGTTGGTGGTGTAGCTACTGCAAAGACATCAAAAGAGCCCCAGAGCTCGGGTTTGTGTTCATTCCAGTGTGAATACAAAGCCTTCAGACGTTTGCTGAAATTGTCCAGATTAATAGAGTAAACACTTCCTGTTCCAGGAGCTGTCCCATTAGGAGCCTGGCCATTTGCACCTCGATGATCAGCCATTTAGGAGCTATTCTGCATAGAAGTAGGATCAATTAATGACCAATATATAAAGAATGTCAATGAATAAAATTTAAAAAGATGGGAATTTTCTAATTAATACTTCAACAGTAATTTCAGAAAACCTTGAACTGAGAATTAGGTTAGCTTTTTAGGAACCTTAAAACACTTGAGAAACAACAAAAGTCAAAGAAACAAATACAAAACAACATGTCACTGTCCTCATATAAGCGCCCAACAAACTCAAATTGAAACCCAGGAACTTTAAGTTCGAATAAGTTCAAATTTTACATGTTAATACTAGAAAACATATAATAACCTAGTATTACATCTCGAAAACACCAGTGGAACCTGTCCAACACTTCAATTTTTCATCAAATAAAACTCAAATTCAAAGGCAAATTAGGGTTTCAAATGATACCAAATACTTAAAAGATGCTAAAAACATAAGGAAAACAATAAGAAAACTCACATTCCCAACTCTGCCGAGAATCTCCTATAAATTTCAGCCTAAAACCCCCTGGTTTTGAAGTCGAATCACGCTTATTGCGTCTGCGACGGCTGCACACTTACTTTGAGGACGCGAAACTAGGGTTAGGGTTTCGAATAGAGAAGCAATAATAAACAGAGCCCAAAATTAAAGGCTCAGATAACAAATTATTTAGCGAAAGAGAAGAGCAACTAATCTGGGCATCGAAGAAATGAGAGGATATTTGGGGATTTTTTCTTCGATTTTTTTAAAAAATCGAAGATTTAAGAAAAAAATTGAAAATTTTCTTAAGAACGGGAAATGCAAAAGGAAAAAAATAAATGGCGGGGAAAGGAAATGAAGAGAGAGCAGCGGTGTTTATATATTTTAGATTTTAGAATAAAGAGACGCCTAGAGATAGGCTTTATATATGTCGACCGACTAACATATACGGCCTGAGGTTTGGGATATTTACGACAGATGCCATCATTATATTGTGACGAAGTTACTGAATTGCCCTTGATGACGTGAGATTCTTTTTGTTGTTTGACGAAAATGGACAATTGACCGCCCCAGTTATTTTGATTAAAATCCAAAAATTTTATTTAATTTACTCGAATTTAATTTAATTTTATGGTAAAGAGTTAAAATAATTTAAATATAAAATAATTAAAATCTTAAAATGATTTAATTATGAATTTATTTGAACATGTAACCAAAATAATCCAAATTTTAAATGATTTTAAATATTTAATTATATAATAATTTGATACCAAAAGATTAACAGTTAAAACTAAAATTATTTAAATATTTTTAATTTAAAATATTCGAATTTAAAATAATACGAAAATTAACCTCATCTGATCTATTTTCATAGGGGTAATATTAGAAACAATATTTTTAATGGGTTTTGGGACTGCTGGGGTTAAACTGGAATTTAACATTTTAAGAAGTAAGGTCCAATACGCGGGAGTTAATAACGTGAGGGAAAACCATCCAAGCCAAACGGCGTCGTTTGCGATTGGATTTATTAACGTCGTCGTTTTTGTCTCAGCTGTTTTACTTATGAGAGGAAGTGGGCGGGAAATAGATTCTCAACCCTCAAATGTGGCGGGAAGGAGACTTACTGTATTAATATTTATATATGTATTAATGTATTAATTCTTTTTAAAAACGGTACTATTTTTGTCGATTGAATATTAACTTAGTTAGTATTAATATCATCATCAGTGTAAGAGAATATAGGTTTAAGTACATTAAAACGTGTTATTCTCTTATTTAAAAGTTAAGGAGGGTTATAGTAATTTTAAACATTGTATAAGAAAAAACAAAGATTATGAATCGTAATACTATACTGATATAAAAGAAAGTAACATAATACCATTTTTTTTTTTGAAGATAGATAACTCGATATTGATGAAAACTAAAAACTTAAATGCAAATCTTTTATTATTTATTGGTGATTTTAGGCAATTTACCGATAAAAGCCCTTTTTTTCAAAAATTACCGAAATTGGCCCGGTATTTTATTATTTACCGGAATGGGTCATTTTTCCCGAAATCGCGTCCACGTCAGCGCGATGTCAGGGTACGCTTCAGGAAATCGCGTCCACGTCAGCGCGAGATGCTAACGTGGAAGGAAATCGCGCTCTCAAGGACGCGATTTCCTTCCACGTCAACATCTCGCGTTGACGTGGACACGATTTCGGCCAGCATGTGAACAGTATCCAACGGTCAAAAAAATAAAATACCGGGCTCATTTCGATAAATTTTAAAAATATAGAGCTTTTTTGGTATTTTGAAAAAATAAATTTTGAATCTTTTTGTACTTGTATTTATTTTTTTAATCAATTAACTCTTCAATATTACATCAATAGCAACAAGTACAAAAAAGATTCAAAATTGTACCAACAAGATTTGAACCAAGGTAGTAAGAGAAAAGAGCAAGCATCTTAACCAACTAAGCTAAACTAATTAATTGACATATTATAGAAATACTGTTATTATCTTAATTATATTACTTACGTTCTAACGATTTATCGGACCTATTCCATACACGTGTCAAATCAAAAAAAATAATACAACAATTCTGTAAAAAAAATCTGGTGTTTACTTCAAATAAATAAGAAAAATAATGATTTGATGTTTCAAAATTCAATTTTAAATCGAAAAAATCAAAATTTAGGGGCAAAAAATGATCTTTTTTGACAAAAACTGCTGCAAACTGCCTTCGGGGGTTTGTCAGCGCGTAGATCTCGAAAAGTTATTCGAAATCAAAAAAAATCGTCTCAATCGGACAACCGAGCCAAAAGTTATGGCCTTTCAAAGTTTTCCAAGCTAAAAAACATAAACTGTTCATCCACGTTAGCAAATCGCGTCCTCGTAGGCGCAATTTGTGTCCACGTAAGCAAAGCGCGCTGACGTGGACGCGATGTTCTGACATGTCCCCTGACATCGCGCTGACGTAGACGCGATTTCGAGAAAAATGGCTCATTCCATTAAATAATAAAATATCGGGCCCATATCGGTAAATTTTAAAAAAATAAGGCTTTTTTTGATAATTTGTCCGGTGATTTCATCGATTACATGATAACTTTATTTTATTTTTTTGACAAAAATGATAACATATTTAATTAATCGTTTGGGGTTATTCTAAAATAGGTTTCAAAATCTCTAGTTAACAGGAAAAAAATTAAATACATTGTATATTTATTTTGCAATTTACATGAATAAGAGATTAAAATTGAGGTAGAAATTTGATCCTAAGTCCAATTAGTGGTGAAGTTAGATTTTTTTTTGTTAGAATTAAATTGTATAATTTTACGATAGTAAAAATGTAATTTTATTATTTTAATAATTAATATTTTTATAATTTTTAAAGAATTAAATTATTTTTTATCATTTTGGGAGGGAGGTAAAGTGTAATTTTATCATTAGTAATTTAAAATTTTATAAATTATAAAAAACTTAAATTGAAATTTTACTATTTTAAAGGGACCATAAGCACTTAATCTCTACTAAGTTCTGCCATTGAGTACAATGAGTGGTGGAGTAAGAAAATTTTTGAGGCGTTAAAATTAAATTGTATAGTTTTGTGATAATAAAAATGTAATTTCATTATTAAAATTTTAAAAGGTTAAATCAAATTTTTTTATCATTTTGGGAGAGGGCAAAGTATAATTTTATTATTAATAATCTAAATTTTAATAAATTATAAAATGCCTAAATTAAAATTTTAACATTTTAAGGGAATCATGAGCTTAAGTTCTGCCATTGAGTCCAATGGTAATATTTAGCTTCCATGATTAAGGGTAAGTTTGGATGGGCGGTATGTTTACCTGCGGTTAGTGTAAAACAGCGGTAGCGGTGAGCTTAGATACTATAGTGATATTGTAGCGTGAGACAAAAAGTAAGCTAAATGCACCGTACCGCACCCAATCGCTTATCTAAACCCACCCTAAAAATACAAATGACTAGCTTAAAATAATAATAAAAATGTCTACTTTAAAGTTTAAAGAACCCATAGTTTTTCAACTAGTGATTGCCATGTTCATTAATCATAAACCTTTAACTAATGACCAAATAGAGCTAGCACTAGACCTAATAAAACTATTTGACATTGAAGAACTACCATTAGATTTTCATCAACCAACTAAATTGTAGTGTTCAGTCCATGAAATATGCAAAGGAGTAATGTAATGGCACTAAATTTTTGAGGTGTTCAAGGGATAAAAGGTGGCAAGTGTCCACTGGTCTAGAAGAGTTGTTTGCAAATGAATTTATTGTACCTAAATTTGATCATGAGTCGAGTCATTTGTCTAAGTTCAAAAATCTATTTGAAAGTAGGAGGGGTAGGCAAAAGTATGGGCCCGATAAATGGGTTTGGACAAAAAAAATAATGCTCATTTTCTAACGAGTTGAGCCTCAGATAGGATTTTTGTTTGGGCCCGAATCAACCTATACTTTCCTTTCTTGTTGTTGTTTTGTTGTCATTTCGTTATTATATTGTTACTATTTTACTATTATTGTTTGAATATTGTATATCTCTTGTTTTATTGTTAAATTTGATACTATTTTATAGGCATATTAGAACAATGAAAATGTGCAAGTGTATACAATCGTAACAAGTAATAAAGTGACAAGTAAATGTTGAGTTATCATACCCACAGGGACTGTGCAAAGAAAATATTTATGAAATGAAAACCGAACACTTTGGTGATTAAAAATATTTTGATTTTGAGGAAGTAATTAAAAACTAAAATTTAACTAAGTAAAATAAAAATAAAAGTTCCAATGCACGATTTCAAAAGATGGTTTTAATCAAGATGTATGATTGCAGGGAGGTATGGTGATATCCATGTGAAAGAAGAAAGAAAATGTAGAAATTTAAGGTTAAAGAAAGTGAAAGATAGAGAATGGGAAATAATGAAGGTAATTGTGTTATGTGATGGGAAAACGTTGAGTATCTACACATAAACCATGCAAATAAGGCACTTTTATAGAATTTTATGGAAAGCGAGTAAATTAAATAAAATTCAAAATTGTCAAAAGATTGAAGGTTTAATTGTCAAAAGAATCAAGTAAGGAATAACCCATGACTTCACTTTAGGAATTGAATGGCCAAATCTTTAAGGTTAAGAGGAGAATTTATTAATTCATTTTATGAATGGGGTGATACAATTTGATATAATTTATTAGTTTTTTATCCATAATGAAGCGTTGGATTCTCGCCCAAAGCAGACTTCAGTTCGTCAGAATTCAAGTATGTGTGTTTACCTTAATACTGATGGTGTTGTTCACTCTATGTCTAGTTTCTCTACTATAGGTGGAGTGATACGCGATGGCAAAGGGAAATGGATCTTAGGTAACAATCGTTTTTTGGGGAAATGTTCAGTAGCGGTTGCTAAGCTGTGGGGTATACTAGATGGTCTTGTAACACCCCTAACCCGTATCCGTCGCCAGATTAGGGCTGCGAGGCATTACCAAAACATAGCACAATTGAATACAAATAAATACAAAATCATAATTCACAAAGTGATTTAAGGAAATACATATTCATCACTTATTTAAATATCTTGCATATAAACAATAAGCCATATTCTATACTTGTTGAATACAAAATAATACAAATTTTAACCCTACAAATAACATTATGATCATGCATATGTATATAAACCTTAGTCATCACTACGCAAATGTGCAAAATATCCTAAACTCATTTAATATTACAAGCACAAATATAAATCACATTATATCAAATTTGCATCTCTGTACTTAAAAAAAATATATGTCTATATCGATTTAGCATATCTTGTAAACATATATATGTATATACTCATAAGTAATTGTCTATACATATAACATTTACAAAAGTTTTCATTTCATCACTTTATAAAAATGCATACTTTCATATAAAATTCTTCATTAGCATTCACAACCAAATTATTCAACTCTAAAACAATGCACACTTCCACCTATTAACATGATATATAATTATTAAGCTCATATCTAGTTCGAATAAACCATACTCACAACATTCAATTCATTGACCTTACATATTCCTTATAATGCCAAACCAAAACCAAAATGTGTGTAACTTATCATTCAAACCAAAGCTTATTAAAACAAACACATTCGCATGGCTTTAATACATATTTACTCTCAAAAGAAACAATTTCAACCTAGTCTATACATGCCATAGTCTCAAAGAAAATTTCAACTTAAAATACCGTAATTATCCGATAGTGTGATAAGCTATACTGACGATCCCGAGCTCATAACCACCTCAAAATCTATAAGACAAATTAAATAGACGCAAACACATACAGTAAGCATTTAAGAGCTTAGTAAGTCAATAGCATAGATAAAATTTAACTAATAAAATAAAAGAGTAATTAACTTATTTATAAAGATAATATACATATCTTGGATATACTTTTAAATTTCCATATACCTTTCTACTAATCTAAACATACCTTAATTCATTCATATATAAATATATATAAGCCAATTTATATCCCTAATTAAACTTGATAACTTATAATATTACAAACACTTATGATATTTCATTTCGAATAGACAACTTACCTTATTTCCATTCATTCATTAATTAACTAATACACACCTGCATGCAGATAAAATTCATTCACATGTCAAACTGCATCTAATATTTTATCGACGAGAACTTTCTAAACACATATTTTGAACAAATTCACCGGCACATAGCCTGCTAGGCTTGAAGCCTGATTCAGAACACCGTCATTAAGCCTGCTAGGCACAAAACCTGAGAATTTCAGAAACAAAGATAATCCTTCTTAAAAATCTTTATAAATACACAAGTCTTACTCAATATCTGTATATTCATAACATTGAATTATATACGATTTTTCATAGTAAACATACATCCAAACCACCTAAATATAACTCAAGAACATTAAATTCAGTTCAAAGGATTTTATAATCTCTATATTCGAACCTCTCTATGAATATAAGAAACATACATTAATTTCCAACTCAATAACTTGATTATATGCATACATATATGTTCAAATCTCCCTATAATTATAAAACTCATACATTAATTCCCAACTCAAAAACTTGATTATATGTATACATATTTATATTCGAACCTCATGCCTTTAAACATGTGTAATCCATAAAATAAATTTTAACTCAAGAACTTATATTATACTTCCTAATTAAACATTTATAACTCATAACCTTAAATTCAACCTAAAGAAATTTAACCTTACATTCGAATTATATGTCTATGTATATTTGGCTAAGATTCATATAACTTCAATCATTAACATCAACCTATATCTAAATTAAATTCCTATATTTGGCTATCATATAGGAAAATTACAAGGTTTCATTCAATTTACACACTTTAAGTTCTAACTAATCATATATATGATAAATATATGTATATATATTTAGTTTAGAAAACATTTACTTGCTAATTGACTTACCTCGGATATCGACGGACACGTTCGACTACTCAACTATCTTCGTTTTCCCCCGATCCAATTCCGTTTTCTTCGTTTCTTGATCTAAACATATTCAAATTTAGCCTTTTTATTCATCAAATCATTCAATTAAAGCCAAAAAGTACATAAATGGATAAATTACCATTTTGCCCCTAACATTTTACACTTTTTGCAATTTAGTCCTTTTTGCACAAAACACAAAATTCACAAAATTTAATTACACCATACTAGGGCCGAATATTCCTAGTGTTCATACAAGCCCACACATTTCATTTATTTCACATTTTAGTCCTTCAAAATTTTATTTTTACAATTTAGCCCAAATTACTCAATTTCACCAAAAATTCAAAGACAAAACATGTTAATCTTTCACATATCTTTCATTTTTCATCATCAACTATCACAAAGCTCAAGCATTCATCAATGGCACATTTCAAAATCATCAACAATTCACAAAATTAAGACATGGGTTTTGAAGTATTCAAAGCAACGATCTCAAAAACGTAAAAATTATCAAAAACCGAGCTAAAACAAACCTTAAATCAAGCTTGAATCTATGCTTGTTTTTTTCTCTTCTTTCTTTTCTCTAGTTTCGGCTAAACATGGATGATAACAATTGAATTTTTACTTTGTTTTTACTTAACATATATTAGTATTTTATTTATTTACCTTATTAACCTTTATTAAATAATTTATATTTCATATAACATAAGGATAAAGTTGTCCATAGCCACCCACTATCATTTAAATGGCCTAATTGTCATTTGAGACCCCCATATTTAAAAGACAACAACAATTGAGTGCTTTTAGATTTGACCCCTAAATTTTTATTTTACGCGATTAAGTCATTTTATCAAATTGAGCACTCAAACGATCAAATTTTCGTACAAAATTTTCACACATAGAGATTCACATACTGCAAATACCAAAAATAATTTTAAATTATTTTTTTGACTCGGGTTTGTGGTTCCAAAATCACTTTGTTCGATTAGGGTCAAAATCGGGCTGTTACAGTCTTCTTCTCCTTCAGAAACAAGGTTATGACGAGGTCACTGTCTAGTCAGATAATCTTGAAAATGTCATTTATATATGTGAAAGCAAGCTTGGTGGTCCAAAAAACTCTCTAATAAGGAGAATTCAACAAATGCTAGGCTTTGAAGATAAGTGGTCATTGATTTATGTTCGTAGAGAGACCAATCGAGCAGCTGAAGCTTTGGCAAAAATGGGTTTATTGAGTGGTGAAACTTTGCACATGTTTGAGGATCCCCTTTTGGAGATTAAAGAGGTCTCGAAGGATGACAACACTTTTGATTATTTGTCTATGATCTACTCTATGTAATTCATTGTTTAATTTACTAAAAAAAAAATAACAAACACCCATCGTCCACGGTGAAGGATAAGTTCCATCAACACAACAAAAGCTTCAACTTCAACATTAATAGAAAATTTGACATTAATAAAAGGAGTTCCCTTTTAGAAAAACACAAACTAAAAAATTCCTATTGATGACCTAATTAAATAGAAAGGTTGATATTAATAAAAGGAGTTCTCTTTTAGGAAAACACAAACTAAAAGTTCGAACCTAATTAAATAGAAAGGATAAATAAATAAATAAAATGATACAATAAATACTAAAGATTCCTTTTAAACCTTAAAATTGCTATTTTAACGAGTTTTTATTTATCAATAAAAATTAAATGCTTCTTAACAAAGTTGACATTTTACATTGAATTGACCCCTTCACCGATGACTGGTTTTGTTACAATTCAAGCACAACATATCTAGCGTGATTGTAAACAACTATTGCGATAAGGAAATCAATCCCAAATGGTCCAAAATGGTAGGTAGGCAAAATCAGTAAAAGAACTGAGCATCTACCAAATTAGAGAGGACGAGAACAAAAACATCATTCACTTGCAAAACAATACTACATGCATAAGAAGACTAAGGGTGAGTTTGGATGGACGGTGCATTTACCTACGGTTAGTGTAAAAACAGCGGTGGCGGTGAGATTAGATACTGTAGCGTGAGACAAAAAGTAAGCTAAACACACCGCACCGCACCCAATCGCCTATCCAAACCCACCCTAAATAACATGCTATAAGAGTAGCTAAAAATTTCTAAAAGTGAAAATTTACTAAGCAATGAAAAACAAATAAAACTCAATACAATATGGGTCCAAACTAGAGGTGCTCATGGGTTGGGCGGCCCGGCCCGACGGCCTGCTCAAAATTTGGGTGGGTTCGGGTAAAAATATAGACCCGAAATATGGACTCAAGTAAAAAATAGGGCCCGTTTAGAAAACGGCCCGGCCCGGATCTAATTAACATATATTTTTTATTTTTAAATTTTATTATTACATTTACATTTCCCAATTCCCCTCCCCATTTCCCATTTCCCATTTCCCGACCCCGTGTATCTGTAAATCCCTAACCCCTTCCCTCCGCCCTTTTTTTCCCCCAAATCGAAAACCCACCTCCATCGATCCACCATTCCACCTCCGGTGTCCGGTCCTCCACGACTCCACCTCCGCTCTAGCCTTCAACGTCTTCTACCTTTGAATTTCAAAGGTAAGTTTGCTGTTAACCCTATTTCCTGTTAACGGTTTTCTAATTTTTCAACGTCATCTCACCTTTTTGCTTTTTGATTTTGATTGTGATTTTGATTTTTTCTGTTAACGGTTTTCTGATTTTGATTTTGAGACACTGAATCTTGGAGGGATTTTGGTTGTGTTTACACTTTACATATTGTTCTATTTTTTTTTAGTTCTTTTGCGGATTAATGTGATTTTCTTTTCTTGAATGATGATTGTTCTTTTGTTGCAAATTTGTTCTTTTATTAAAACCGAAAAAGGAAGAAAATCAATAGAATTGGATTTAAGGTTTATGGAATCTGAAAAAACTGAAAAAGCAGGTTGTTCTCGAATCATCTGTGGCACTTGCTCTTAGCCTCGATAAGTTCACGGGACAAAGCCGAGAATAATGAGTAGGATCTTTAAGGGAATTATTAAGGAAATTAGTAATTGATTAAAAGTTAGTAATTAAAGGGAATGAACTAAATTGTGAAGCAACTAGATTTGAAGGATTAAATGGGAGATTAATCAAGGTCCTTAAAATTTAATAAAACCTTCACTGGTATATAATTAGTGGACAAGTATGATCTTGCCAATCATTTCCCACTAACTAATTCAAGGATATATGATCTTGCCCATCGTATGTATATGTATTGTACTTTGATGAATTATAATGTTCGAATATATAGGTATATACTTATATAGGCCTTTGCATTTAGTTAAAGTATGAATGGTATATAAGTATATATATAAATGTTATTGAATTTAGTTGAAGTATAAAGGTTATATATATATATACAAGGTTCGAATTCACACATGTATATATATGTATAAATTATTGGTTTAATCAAAGGTACGTATATATATGTGTGCATAAGGTTCGAATAAATACATAGGTATATACATGTATAAACCTTTGGATTGGATTTATAATATGTATATTATACTTGTTTAAGTAGTTTCGAATAAGCATGCAAATATATATATGTATATGCTTTTGTATCGAATTAAGATATGTCATTATATAAGTATATGAGGTTCGATTATATATATACATGTATAAGATCTAGTTTTGAAATTTAGTAATGAATTGATATATGTATATGTTAGTTTCGAATATGTATATATGTATTAGTTTCGAATATGTATATATGTACATGTATAATTTCTTGTAATGAAATCAGGTATGAAATTATAATACAGTTTGATTTTGTCAAGTATGAGAAAAAACACCAGTTTCTCTTGACCTTGACTTCCAAGTTGAATATAATAAATGCTCCAATAACAGATTCAGACCCACACAACATTTATTTGTGTTTATGTTTTATAGAGCAAGTAATTTGTAGGGTTGAAAATTGATTTATGTTTTATAGAGCATGTAATTTGCAGGGTTGAGATCACAAACTTAGTTTCTTCATTTAATCTTTTTTTTTTTTTTGTGTTTGCTTTGTTTTATTGCAGAAACAAGCTATTTAGTGAGGCAGAAAAAACAGCAGGCCCAGACAGGTTGCTATCACTATCTCACACCCTTTTCCTTCAAAACAATCAACCTTAGCGACTTTTCATTTGAATTTTGTGTGTTTTTTTAGTATTACTTAAATACATGTGACAAGTTTGATAGGCTAGCATAGTTAAATAACTAGTTTATTATCTCGTGCAATATATGAGTTCAGTATTATACTATTATATAATATGTATTTATTTTTATATGAAAATGGTCGAATATCATTTTATCCCTCTATTATGCTTACAAGTTACAACTAAACTTTAATCTTTATATCCTTTTACCAAAATGATTAAATTTTAGTTTCTATACTTTATTTTTTAACATAAATTGGTGCTTATATTTTTATAATGTTATTAACTAAATAATTAATATTGTTAATTTTTTTATTAAAACATTAATTTTTAATGTAATATACTGTTTTAATATACTGTTATAAAATTTGTAATATTTTGTTTTAATATACTGTTATAAATATATTGTTTTAATATAATGTTTTAATATACTGTTTTAATATATTGTTATAAATACTACACCTTAATTTTTGATATAATATACTGTTTTAATATACTATTATAAAATTTGTAATATACTGTTATAACTTATAAATACTACACCTTAATTATTATTGTAATATACTGTTTTAATATACTGTTATAAAATTTGTAATATAATGTTATAAATATAATATTTTAAAAACGGGCCGGGTCGGGCCCGAGTTTTGTATTTTTCTCGGGCCAGGCTTGGACAAAATTTTAGGCCCATATTTTGGGCTGGGTCAGGCTCGGGCCTAGAAAGTAGGCTGAAGTTTTTTGGGCCTGGCCCGGTCCATGAGCACCTCTAGTCCAAGCTGACTTGTGAAATAATTTATTATTTTGAAATATTCTTTAAAAAAAAAAGATTAAGAAACCAACAAAGAGTCACCCACTCTTTAAGAAAAATTATTGGTGATCGGTAGAGTTTAAAAAATGAAAAGCACTAACATCTATCCATCACAGGTTGTGGAGTTTTAGCAATGATAAGCACATGGAGTGACTGAGAAAAAAAAAAGGAGAAAGTTGATGTGAGGGAGAAAAAGACAGCGGTAATCAACTCGAAAGTTAGTATCGTCATTGAGCAAAAGTAAATGGTTTGAAAAAGAAAAAAAAAACTTTAAAGTTAATTCGAAGAATTTATTTCTCAAATGATATAGGACATATTTTATAATTTATAATACATTTTATTTATAATGACGTATGGATTTTGTCAATTATTTATCTATTGTGTTTTATATTAATTTGATTCAGTGTTATAATTGATTGAATATATATTGTATGAATAAAATTCCTGTATTATTATCAGCTAAACTTCAAAAAAAAAATGAATGTAACTGATATTATTTTATTTGTTACAGTGACATCACAAAATCTCATCTGATTCGCTTCCACTGATAATCACATCCCACCTGCACACATCACGTGCTTCCATTCTTTCCTTCTTTGTATTCAAAAATTTTCAATCCCCAGACCTACCTTTCCTTCCCTTTTATTTATTTATTAGGTAATCTATTAAAATAGTTTATTCATATTTAAAGGTGTTTATGGGCTGGGCCGGGCCGGATCGGGTTTGGGCCAGGCTCAAACAAAAGTTTATGTCTATTTTCTAGGCCCAGGCCTGGCCTGGCTTAAAATATGGGCTTAAAAATTTATCCAAGTCCGGTCCGAAAGAAAATTGTTAAGCCCGAGTCCGACCCATGTTAAATATATATATTTGATTAAAAAATAAAAAATATATATTTGATTAAAAATAAAAATATATATATTTAATATATAATTCGGGCCGGGCTGGGCCCGGTCTAAACAAGTTTTACCTAAGGCCCGACCCGTTTTCTAAACGGCCTCATTTTTTTGCCCAAACCCATATCTTGGGCCTATATTTTTACCCGAACTCTTTCATTTTTTGGGTGGGCCGTCGGGCAGGGTCGAGTAGCTTAACTCATGTTCACCTCTATTCATATTATATTTTACTCATTTTTTTTTGAAATGTTACGTTATTGTATTGTAACAATTAGTCACTGAGCTGTTAATTGCTAGTAACAACGTAATGGTAAGTTGACGTGTCACGTTAAATCATCATTTCAAATGAAAATTTTATGTTAAATTTTACAATTGGTCCCTATATTTTTTCATTTTGAGCAATTTAATTTTTTTTTCTTTTATGTTATTTTAACTTTCTTTTTTTTTTTTCCTTTATTTTTCATTCTCTTCTGTTTCTCCCTCTGTTTTCCTCTATTCTTTGTTTCTTTTAACGTAGTTTTTCTATGTTTTCCATTTGTTAGAACTAGTCAACAAGCTCGCCTCACTCGAAAATTTAAATTGTTCAAAAAAATAAAAGTATAATGATTAGTTTTAACAAATGAAAAATAGAGAAAAAATAAGTTAAAAGAAATAGAGAAGGGAGAAAAATAGAGAGAGAAGCAGGAGAGAATGGAAAAAAAATGAAAGTTAAAACAACATAAAAGAAAAAAAATTAAATTGTTCAAAACGAAAAAATATGGGGACTGATTGTATAAATTAACCTAAAATTTTTGTTTGAAATGATGATTTCATGTGCAATGTCAGCTTACCGTTATACCATTAACGATAATTAACGACTCAATGACTCAAATATTACAACACAATAATATAAGTGACTAAAACGTAATATTTCAAACATAAGTAACTAAAATGTAACCTGAGGTAAACAAAAGTGATTATTTTGGTAGTTTACCCTTTTTATCTATGCAGATATTATTATTATTATTATTATTCAAATTTTAAGGTTCTTTTGGATAGGCAGTGCGTTTACCTGAGATTAGTGTAAAAATAAAAATGATAGTGAGATTAAATACTGTAACAATACTGTAGCGTGAAATAAAAAAAAAAAAACTAAGCGCATTGCATTGAAAATAAACGTCTATCCAAAAATACTCTTAGGTCCAACTTTATTTACTTTAATAATTAAATTATAATACTTTTTAATTTTTTATTATTTTACTAATTTTTTAATTTGATTGAATTCCATAAAATTTATCAGTCATCTCTTTCGATATCAATTCTAATTGTCTATTAAAATTTTAGATGTTATAAAATAATTGTTATACACTTAAAACAACATTTGGATTTTTTTATCATTTAAATTTATTAAAAATTTTAAATTAAAAAAACTATAATATATTAATAATAAATGAGATTTAAGTAATATCTTTAATAAAATTACAAATTTAATTTTATTTATTAAAGATTATTTTTAATTAATAGAACATGATTAATATATTTTATATAAAAGTTAAACATTTTATTGTAATAATATTTTAACTAAATCATAAGTTGTTAAAAAAAATGACAATTAACTTCTTCCCCGAACATTTAGATTTAGTTTGAATCTTAGAATTATTTTTGTTCGAGGCGCTTTAATTATTTAAATATCGCCCGAATGAAGTTTTACTATACTTTATGACTATTGTTCTCTTCAACATTGACATCGAAGTAAGGTATTGGAATCAGGGATTTAAATAGCAGTCCGTTACCGAAATAGCGGCCGTTATATAGCGGTAGCGACACCGTCCGAAACCGCTACTTCCGAAACTCGCTATACCCGCAATACACAATAAGTAGTGTAAAATTCACGACCGCAATACCTACAATGACCGCAATAGCATCCGTTTCCTGTTTTTGATCTAATAAAGGCTTTGTTTCCTGAGATATTTGAAGGCTTTGCAGGCTAATGTCAAAGGCAGAATGGCTGCAAATGGTTATCTATCAAAAGTAGCCGTCGGGGGATGTTTCAATAATATTTAATCGTATAAGCATTACAAATACTTTTATATTAGTTTTCTACATAAACATGTGTTGTATTATTTTTTTATTTTATTTTTTAAGAGAAATTTATTAATTTATTCAATGAATCCTATTGGTTTACTCGGAATCATGCACTACATTTAGATTTGCCTACACTCCCGCTTTTTATTATTCTCGCGATTTCATCCAATATTCAGGGTAGTTTCAGTTTTCTCCCTCTCTTATGATATTATGTTTATATTGTGATTATATCTGTTTATACATTGAGGACAATGAACATCCTAAGTGTGGAGAGATTATTTATTTAATTATTAAAAAATCCCCGAATTATGTTTTGTGTTTAAGTAATTTTCTCATACTTCTATTAGAGTGAATTTTTATAGGTTTTAACCCACTTATCCCATAAAAAGTTTACCTTTTTAATTAACCTTTAGTGAACCCCGTTAAACCTAAGACACCGTTTCTTAATTTACCCATTAATGTTAACCCATAACTCATTTTTTCGTTGAGACTTTTTCCCGTTTTATTACTCCCTTTTTGTCGAGCTTTAATTTCGTTAATTGTCTAACTATGCTATTTTATTTGATTTGCTGAATTATTTCTTATTGTTCTAAAAAAAGAAGAGAAAAGAAAAAAAATATTGATTATTATCTAGTTCTATGATTGAGTTTGAACAGTTAAATTCATTTTCTTGGAAGAAGCTCGTTTTCTTATTCTTAATTAGTTCTTGATTTATGCACTTGTTTTTAATTCAATATTTGTTTATTTTTATAGTTTGGTAATTTATCAATTTGATCTCGATTTTAACCAACTTTTTCGGCCTTTCTCCACACCCTTAACCTAAGCCCCGTTACATCCTCTTAAAGACCTTTTGATTTGTGTATCACATCATTTTATAGTGGTGGAGATTTGATTTTCATGCAAGCTTATAGTAATGATTTTTCTTATTTGACTTTTGAGTGCTTATTCTTGAACCTTAAACACTATTTGAGTGAATCTTTAGTGAGGATGTTGACTCTTGTTGATTTTGAATTAAAGGTAATTACTTAGATAAGGGGAAATATATATATTTTCGTGCTTTAAAAATTTTCGACTTGGATTGTTTGGAACTTTAGTGCCCTTTTAGTTGAATTATCAATGCATGATTATTTGTGAATTATTTTCAGACATTATTAATGAGAATTATAAGTTGAGAAAGATTAATTTTAATGAGAGTTGAGTATTTTGCTTGAGGACAAGCAAATGCTTAAGTGTGGGGATATTTGATAAGCTATAAAAGTAACATATTTTAATCTCATTCTTAATGCGTTTTTGGATGATTAATTATGCAAATTAGTGAATTTGAGGCTCTTAATCCTTTAAATTAATGTTTCTATACTTAGGAGAGCATTTTGAAGCAAAATGAGAGAAAAACGAGCCAAAATCGGACAAAAAGAGCTGTTTTCAGGATCCACACGGGCTGGGCATTTCCACACGGGTTGGACACACGCCCATGTGATAGCCCGTGTCGGTTTCGCACCCTACTTCCTAAATATGCGGAAAAACCCAATTTTTAGGGTTTCTGAGCATTCTAAAGTCTATAAATACTTATTAGAAGAAGAAATAAGAAGGCCATCAGAGAAGATCGAAGAAAACACTCGAAGAACACCATCGAAGCCAACTCGGAAGCGGATCTCCATTAAGATTGAAGATCTCCTTTTAATTTCTTTCAAAATTTTATTGAGTTTCTTTATGTCTTATGGAATTTCTGACTTTGAGATGTTTTAATTCAGGATTATGAACTAATCCCCTAAATACTTAGGGGAGATGAAACCTATGATGAATCCTATTATTTAAATTCTATTTTTACGTAATAAATACTTGATGCTTGTTCTCTAATTAAATTAACTAAATAACACAACAAAAAACAAATAAAGAAAATAGTCAAGTAAACAACCCAGAAGTGAAAACAATAGTCAGGAATCCATATAGATTTCATCTGTCATTATTAATCTAAATTACACAATTTATTAACTTAGTATCTTGATCCGTAGAAATCCTTAAATTATGCTAATATCTCTCTTCAAGACTAAAAGCAACTGACTCTAGGTTTATTAATTGAAATTTATTTCTAATTAAAACCCCTATTATCGCATTAACTCGATCTATAAATCCCCTATTAGATTTGACTCTAATCCTGTAGATTTATGTCATCCTATTTTTAGGATTGCATGCAACTCCACTCAATTACACTAGATTTACTCTTAAAAAGGGTTTATTCATCCTCTAATTTAAGCACATTAAACATGGATTAATAATCTAGAAATATCAAACCAAGAATTAAGCACACATAATTAAGAACAAAATCTAAGATTTATGCGTAAAATAAAAATCAAAAGATATAATTTATCATAAGGTTCATCTCTCCTAGGTATTTAGAAAATTAGTTCATGATAGCAAATAAAAACGTCCCAAAGATAGTATAACCACAATAAATAAATAAACTCATAATAAACTTCAAAGAAATCAAAAGGAGTTCTTCTATCTTGATGGAAATCTGCTTTAGAGTCGGCTTCAATGGTGTTTTTCGAGTTGTTTTCTTGAATATTCTATGACGGCTTCCTCATTTCTTCTTATCTTTTTCATATATAGGTCTTAAAAATGTCTGAAAAACCCAAAAAAACATGTTTTCCCGCAGGTTTGAAATGCGATTTGTGATTTCCAAATGGCCTGGCACATGGTCGTGTGGCAGCTCGTGTGTCTCACACAACCGTGTGTCTAGCCCATATGGCTCTTGAAATATGCTCTGATTTTTTGATTTTCACTTGTTTTTCTCTCTTTTTGCTTCCATTTGGAGCATAAAATTAACTATTTTAAATCGAATAATCATCCAAAAATGCATTAAAAATGAGGTTAAAACATGTTACTTTTGGCATTTATCAAGCATTCTATTGGTTAGGATATGGGTTGAAGCCATGGGCAAAACAGAAGTAGCGTCAATAGGGCATTACTGAACTTATTATAGCCATACCAAGACGAAGTTTTTTGTTAAGCTTGATCTGAGGAAAGACAAGTTCGAGTCTTCCAAATTCAAGGAGAAGGGCAATGGTGGGGTAAACCATGAGGAAGAGGGACAAGTTAAAAATGAAATTTGACATGACACTTTAGACACCTATAAAAGGGCTCTCCTTCAGAACTTCCACCACATTCATGACAATAGAAACATCTACCCCAATTTGAACCAAAGGCTAATTTATGATTTCTCCCAAAATAATAAAGATTATTCAGGTGAAACTCACATTTCAAGGGTTGCCTTAATGAATTAGCACATATAGCATGGAGATTAAAGTCACAATGTTCACAGCTATATGTAAATTTACCTGTGTCTAAAATGAAAGTGCAAGCATAACACCGTTGAAATGAAAAGGGAAGCAAATCTTTAGGGAGTAGGTGACTAACCAACATGTGATTTGGATGAAATGGGACTCGAATCTTTTGTGGCAACCTAAGGCAAGATTCATGAAGTAACTAAATTATGGATAAGTTTTTATTTTGGTCACTTAACTAAAAAAGTTACAATTTGACCATTGAATTATTCGAAAGTTTTCATTTAAATCATTGGGCTGTTAAAATCAATGATATATAGCTTTTTATGTTTGCATTGCATGCACCAATTGAAAACTCCCTCTTTTTCTCCTTCTCTTCTACCGTTCAATTTTTTTAATGAAACAACTTTGGACGTTACGAATCTGCAACCAAAATTCAAACAATTTTTTTTATCTCTGATACTGGCCGTTAGATCAACTTGAATCTAAGGTATGTTCTTCTACTCATCGATAGATATTGATCTATTATACCGGTTGTCGAATTATTGCTTGGAGTTTCTGGCGAAACTTAAAAAAAAAAAACTTAACAGTCTAGTGACTTAAATAAAAACTTTTGAATATTTTAGTGACTTAAATAAAAACTTTCAAATAGTTCAATGACCAACTTATATTTTTTCGTTAAATGACCAAAACAAAAATTTACTCATAATTTAATAATTAATAGTGTAATTTACCCTAAAATAAACCCAAGAAAGCGGGTTCAAATATTTATAAATTATAAGTTAAAATTAGATCAGGGTCAGGCCAAGGCAGGTAAAAAACCGCCCGCCCCGCCCGTTGTCATTGAACCCATCAATCTTCACTCTCCTTGCCTCTCCCAACTAACGCTTCATTTTCTTCTACCTACCTCTTTCTTTCTATCAATAAAAAGCCTCGGCCTCGGCCTCGGCCTCGGCGTTGTTGTTGTGGTTGTGGTTGTAGATCTTCTTCAATCTAAGCTTCTCAAAGACTTAAAATGGCTCGCAAGAAGATCAGAGAATACGATTCCAAGAGACTTCTCAAACAACACCTCAAACGCCTCGCTAATATCGACCTCCAAATCTGTTCTGCTCAGGTTTTTATTTATTTATTTATAATACGAAAACCCAACTAAGCAATGGAAATTGTATGATATGTGTTTTTTTTTTGCTTTGTTAGGTGACTCAATCTACTGATTTCACCGAGTTAACGAACGAACAACCATGGCTTTCGTCCACCAGATTGGTTGTTAAGCCGGATATGTTGTTTGGTAAACGTGGGAAGAGTGGCTTGGTTGCTCTCAATTTGGATCTTGCTCAAGTTGCTGAATTCGTCAAAGCTCGCCTCGGCACTGAGGTAACCGTTTTGCTCTCGTTGTTTTCAGCTGCCATTTTTTTTATCAATCATGCATGACCTCAATCACTGTTACCAGAAATCGCTATCTCCATGGTGATTTTCGAATTGGTTTGCACAATTGAATTCTAGCTATCTAATTCGGTAGATCACAAAACTATTGAATGAAACGGAGTCACAAGTTTAATACTTTATTTAGAATTATGTATATTGAATTCCATTTCGCACAAGTAGCTATTTCTGTTTCAATTTTTTTTTCCTCATACTGGATTGGTCTGCGTTCCTGGTAATACTGATCTGAATCCTTTATTTATTTAGGTTGAAATGGGCGGTTGCAAAGCACCTATAACCACATTCATTGTCGAACCTTTTGTACCCCATGAACAAGAGTATTACCTTTCAATAGTCTCTGAAAGGCTTGGTTCTACCATTAGTTTTTCGGAATGTGGAGGTATTGATATTGAAGAGAACTGGGATAAGGTTTGTTTTGCCTTGGCCTTTTGTTTCTTTCGATTGAATTCCTTAACCATTTGTTGAAGGGATATGTGACTTTAAAAGATTACATGTATTTTCATCTTTGGTTTTGCAGGTTAAAACCATCTTCCTTCCAACCGAGAAACCTATGACCTTGGATACATGTGCACCGTTGATAGCTACACTTCCTTTGGAAGTGAGTTTCACTAGTATTTTCCCGGTTGTTTGTATTTCCTTAATGGAATCTGTTTGGCTTTTGTTCTCATATCCTTCATATATTCTTATATTTTGCAATGTATTATTTGAATTACTGGTCTTAGTCTCTTAAGCTATACTGTGTTGCATTTATATAGCTAGTGTTGATACCATTTAAGCATCACGTAGGTCCGCGGGAAGATTGGTGACTTCATCATGGGTGTCTTTTCTGTCTTTCAAGGTACGTGGGGTTGATGGTTTCAGATTTGTTGGCTCTATGTTTTATTCACCGAACAGCGAAATTGCATTTCATGACTGAAAATGCAATAATCCACCCGTTTCTATAAAACTTAAATGCCAAAATTTAAAAGGATCACCAAATGTCTAGTATTTTTCACTATGATCTTGAATATCATCATCTCTTTTATTGGGATAGAGGCTTCTATTTTTACAGTATCTCTGATTTTGTCCATTATCCTTAGTTCAACACATTATTGTATTGTTCTAAAACTCTCTTGTCTTAGCATCTATGCTGATGTTTTCTGTTGGCTGCAGATCTTGACTTCAGCTTTCTCGAGATGAATCCATTTACACTGGTGAATGGAGAACCATACCCACTGGATATGAGGGGGGAGCTGGACGACACTGCTGCATTCAAGAACTTCAACAAGTAAGCTTCTTTCCAGGCCAAGCTTGATAGCTATATATCTCCTCGAAATATATATCTCATATAGACTTGTTTTGCATCAAAACAATTTTGTGCATTCAGGTGGGGTAACATAGAGTTTCCTCTACCTTTTGGGAGAGTCCTGAGCTCTACAGAAAGCTTCATTCATTCATTGGATGAAAAGGTAGCCGTTCTTGTTGTAGTCCATGTTTCAATGTAGATTTCTTTTCACATGGTTGAAGGACATTTGTTGATCATAATCTTCGCTTAATATTACAGACAAGTGCATCTCTGAAATTCACTGTTTTGAATCCAAAAGGGCGTATCTGGACAATGGTTGCCGGAGGTGGTGCTAGTGTCATTTATGCTGATACTGTAAGTGGCCTTCTAAAGGATCTGTGTTTTTTGTTTTACGTTCCACTGACCTTATCGTTATTTTCCGCAGGTTTGATATCATTTGATGCCATTCTAAGGATTTAGAGTTATTTCTGTTTATTTAACTAGGTAGGAGATTTAGGTTATGCTTCAGAACTGGGAAACTATGCGGAGTATAGTGGAGCTCCAAATGAAGAGGAGGTCTTGCAATATGCAAGAGTCGTTATTGATGTAAGAAACAGTGACTGGTTTAAGCCATTTTTATAGAAGCAAATTCGCCATTAGAGTTTTTGGAAAATTTTACTGATTTAGGATGTTGCAGTGTGCCACTGCAAACCCTGATGGTCGTAAGAGAGCCCTTCTCATTGGAGGTGGCATTGCTAACTTCACTGATGTAGCTGCTACTTTCAACGGAATCATTCGAGCATTGAGAGAAAAGGTACGATTCAGCTGAAAACAAGTAAACTTTAGTTCAATGGTTGAGACTTTCCTTTGACATTCCGGTCCTTTTTCCTCCCCCTCTCTCCAGGAAGCCAAGTTAAAAGCAGCAAGAATGCACATCTATGTTCGAAGAGGTGGTCCAAACTATCAAACTGGTTTGGCAAGGATGCGTGCTCTTGGGGAGGAACTAGGAGTACCCCTTGAGGTATGAAATCACAGTGTGCTTCTTTGAAAATGCTGCATGACTGATGTTGTGGTGTATTAGCAAAGGAAACATTGGTATTACCACTTGACTATGTTACTGTTGTCTTGATACAGGTTTACGGGCCTGAGGCCACGATGACTGGCATATGCAAGCAGGCTATAGATTGCATTATGTCTGAAGCATAAGTAGGGTATTATTTTTGTTCTCCAAAGTCGAGTTATTCTGCCAATGCAGTTTGGTATTCTTTGTTCAAGTCATAAGCTGGACAAGACTGTTGTTGTAGACCGAAATACTCAAATTACAGAGTATTTCATCCTCTCTTTTTTGTGTGTGTTCTTGTGCGATAAACACGAAACATGGTTTCCGTCGGTCCATGTTTGTTTGTTGGTTGTTGGTATTTTGGTGTTTCTGATCATAATTGTGCTTTATGATGGGCTGGAAAAATGTTTGAATTAACGAGAAAATGCGAAAATGCAATTCCCAGTATCTTGCATGAGCGAAGTGTGTGTGTGTGTGTTTTTGGTGTGATATAACTAAAACAAGCTAATGGTTTACCTAGACTTATTCATAAATAAAGTGCCTCTAGTTTGTTATTGTTTTAAAACTTTTTAAATCGACATAGGAGGCTGGTCAAAAATATGTAAGTGAAAAGTGAGAAATTAGGAAACATTGTTCTTGTAAAGCATCAAACCCACCCTTCCACTCCATTTTGATCCAATTGTAAACTTAACCAATTAAGTTAAAAGATATTTGTAACCCATAATTTATATATTGTATTATGGCTGGGCTTTATTTGTATTGACTGTTTAATCATGGGCTTAAAATATAAAAACTTCAAGAGGGGAAGGACTTATTAGTTATTAAACCAAAATCTTCTGGCCAATATAGAACCAAAACTAGACTTGTCCATGGGCTGGGCGGCCCGGCTCGGCCCGACGGTCTGCCCGAAATATGGGAGGGTTCGGGTAAAAATATAGGCCCGAAATATGAGCTTAGGCAAAAAAACGAGGTCCGTTTAAAAAACGGGTAAGGCCTCGGGCACCACTTTTTTGGCCCGGACCCGGCCCGAATATAATAAATATATATTTTTAATTTTTAATTTTTAATTTTAAAATACTTTTAAAATAATTTTTTTTATTTTTTTATTTTTAAAATATTTTTAATGTTTATTTTAAAATAGGCTGGGCCGGGACGGGCTAGGGCTTATGATATTTTTCCCGAGCTGGGCCTGAGAAAAATTTTAGGCCCATATTTTGGGCCAGGCCAGGCCCGTGTTTAGGAGGCGGGCTGAAAATTTTTTCAGGCCCGGCCTGGCCCATGGACAGGTCTAACCAAAACCAAAAAAGGAAATAAAAATTACACATGCTTTTGTTTTCTTTCTTATGGGTAGGAAGTAATATAAAAATGAGTTTAATGCCTTATATTTGATTCACATCGACTCTATTAACGGGTTATCATAGTTTGTTTAGACCTAGTTAAAGGATTACATTTAACGGGTTATAGTAGTTAGCTCAAATTTTCACTATTTGGTTGGAATTTTATTTATTTTCTTAATAAAAATATATTGGTAATGCTGGGTATCTCCGAAACAAATTCAATAAAACAACAACTAACAAGTGGTCATAAATCGGAGTGTCTTGATCAATTTGAAAGACCATTTAATGTAGTTAAACTAACTGAATTTTGGGTTGTTCGATCAAGTAAGGAAAATTCGATAGAGTTCATACTCAATGTTATTGTTATTTTTACTTTTTCTTTCTTTTCATTATTTGAATATTCAAGAACTAAAACCATTCCAATGCTCTTTTTCGCCATACATAAACTAAACCAACAATTAGGATGAGCACGAAAATGAAAGCTTCTATGGATATGGATACCCTCAATACGTCGAAACTCATTGCCAATGGATAAAGAAAAACTGTTTCAACATCCAAAACAACAAAAGCTAGAATAAACATATAATAACGAATTCGAAATTGTTGGGGATCAACTCGGTTAAGCAATGAACAAATAAAAATAGCAGAAGAAATTGAGAAATTGAACACACAAATTTAACGTGAAAAACCCTCTTCAAAAAGGATAAAAAAGCCACGGACAAATATAATTTTACTATAATGGCAAAATAACAAAGAGCATAAAAGATGAAGATAAAAACTAAACCTCGAAAACCAAAAAATAAAAAACTCTCAAAATGTCTTATGGGTATGTTTTATAAGGTTGTAAAAGAGCCTATTTATAGGCTAAATCCATAGGTCAAATAATAATAAAATAATCTAGACTAATTAGAATTTGATTGAAACAAATAAATAGAGTTTAACTAGAAAATTATTTCTAATTTAACTGAAATAAGAGTCATACTCAACAAAAATTGTAACCAAGCATATTAATAACTTAATCGGTATTACAACTTATTGTTTTATTTTATTTTCTTTCCCAACTATACTCATTTTTGTAGGTTAATAGTAGAACAATGCTTTTATCATTTTCATAGGTTAATAGTAGAACAATGCTTTTAACAAGTCATGGTTATACTTATCGAGCATTAGTCGCTCATTCTTTTATTCTCTTTCACTTTTTAGATATGCAGTGGGGAAGTTTATCATGGAAGCTTAATTTAACGTTTTGATCACACTTTTTTCTAATAATAGGACTCTTATTCGGTGTTGAATTCAGGGGTTAGTATTGGTAGGGGCTTGACCCGCACTAAAATAAAATTTTAGACCCCTTTATAATTTATAAAATTTTAAATTAGTAATAATAAATTTACACTTGACCCTCCAAAAATGATAAAACTGTTGAACTAATTTTGAGATTACGATGATTTTGTAATAATGTTTTATTTCTTTATGAGAAATGTGGATGTGATGTTTTTACTTATTAAAAAAATTTGTGTGGTTTGAGAACTTACTTAGAAGAAGACTTCATATCATCTTAAGGTAATACTTAAATTATTGAGTATTGTACTAAGACAATATTGCTGTGTCATGCTCCATCTTGGGGTGTGACAATACTATTAACTATTAGATTATGTTACATAATTATTATAAGTAGAGTGATGAAAAAATATATATATATCTTATTAAACATGTGCTCGATAATTGAATATATGGTTCTTAATTATTTTATTTAAATATTACATAAAAATATGAAAAAAAATGAAAGTATCATTTAAACGAAATGATATATATGTCACTTGGGGATTGGTTTTTTAAATAACCAATGTGGAACAGTCTTAGGGGACTTCTAGCATTGTCATCATGGTTAATAGCTTGGCAAGGCATCGAGGGCTTCTAACATTGTCATCATGGTTGATCGGACTTCATTGTCGACATAGTTTGACAGTGGTCAGGTTAGGATGCATGTTATCATGGTTGACCAAGATTTATTGTTGGCACAGTTCGATAATGATAAGGTTAGAATGAGTTATAAATGGTTTATTATCCACATAGCTTACTAGTGACAAAGCTAGGATAAGATGCAATTATAAGTGGTTAATCAATGTGACACATTTCTAGTAGTTTCTAGCACTATCAGTGTAGCTGTTGTTGTCATTTTTAAATAAAAATATATTATTTTATTTTTAATTAAACATTTATAAATATTCATAACATTTTTTAATGTTTACATTATAATAATAGCATATAATATTATAAATTTAATTTTTAAGTGTTATAAATTACATAATATATAAAAATAACATAATACAAAGTATTACAAACTTAAAAAAATGGGTCGGACTCAAACATTCATTATTCAAGCTTGAACCCAGTCAATATTTTAAACGGACTTATTTTTTTATCCAAGTCTACTTTTGGGCCTAATATTTTCATCGAAACCTTCTTAAATTTTATACTGACCTTTGAATTTAGATGAATAACTCAACTCATAAACACAACGAATTCTCTTATTTTCCTATTTAACTTATGAGATTAAACTCTCGAACTAATTTTTTTCGATTTAATCAGTTGAAATAATTGATAAGGTTAAACTTATGAGATTAAACATTCATTATTCAAGCTCGGACCAGCCCATATTTTAAACGATTTTTTTTTACTCAAATATACTTTTTGGCTTAACATTTTCATCAAAACTTTTTTATATTTTGTACAACTTTCGAATTTGGATGAATAATCCAAGCCATAAACTTTTGAGATTAAACTGTAGAGCTAATTATTTTTTATTCAATCAGTTGAAATAACTGTTGGGGGTTCTTTTTTTCATCCAGGGACTAAATAGTAAAACTCTGATTACTTTGACTCCCTTTTGTCTTTTGAGTTTGATTAGTGCATATAAGCAAGGTTTAGTGTTTCTTGTCACTTTTGTACTTTTTATTTGTGCTATAAACTCAAAAACAAAGGATCCAGATTCAAGAAAGCAGGCATGTACTTCCCTTTTGACCTTTTTCCCCCTTAAAATTCCTTGTAATTTACTTGCATTGTCCCGCTTTATGTACTTACTTCAATGAATATAAGTATAACTTCGCCTATACATGTATATACTTGTTGTTCGAAGTGTCAACCAAAATGATCTGATACTTTTAGGGTTTGTGAATTGTGAATGCTGTTTCATGCAAGTTTCGAGTTTCAGCTTTGTTTTCTGTTCCAATACTTAAAACGTAGTGCAGAGCAGTAAATTAATTTGAAATTTCAAACTAAATTACAAAGCCAAATAGATTTGAGGAATTGATCTCTGTGTATGGTGATGGATTAGAAATGGGTTCCCCCTTTAGCACAAATTTGTTATGTTTGCAGGATTTCGTTTTTCCTTTGTTGGGTCAGATTCAGAGGAGGCCAAAAATAAAAAAATGGATGATAGTTGTGCTGTATGTGCTGACACACTTGAGTGGGTTGCATATGGGTCGTGTGGCCATCGAGAAGTATGCTCGACTTGCATCGTTCGTCTCCGATTCATCTGCGATGACTACCGTTGTTGCCTTTGCAAGTCCGAACTGAAAATTATCTTTATTACCAAAGTTAGTCATTCTTTTTATGTTCTCGAGATTGACATCTGATAATATTGAACCATGTCTATGCTGAATAATGGAAACAATATCTGGTTAAGTTTACATCTAATGAGTTTTTCAGGCTTTGGGAGATTATACGAAGGTGATAAATGATTTCTCGGCTTTTCCAGTTGATCCAATTGAGGGTCAAGTTAGTTCTTACTGGTACCATGAAGGGACACAAGCATATTTCGATGATCTGGATCACTACAAGATGATAAAAGCGATGTGCAGGCTATCTTGTACTGTTTGCGATAATAAGGATGAACAGCAAAATGGTGGATCAAAGAAGAGAGCAGAGTTTAAGAACATTGAGCAGCTTAAGAGTCACTTGTTTAACCGGCATAGACTGCTTAACTGCAGTCTGTGTCTTGAAGGTAGGAAGGTGAGATACAGTTGGTTATATTATGTTAAAAATTATAAACTATGCTAGAAAAATGTTATCAAGTGGCCTTCTAATTGAACAATATGGCTTGCATTCTTATTGATAACCCTCCTAGATACATTCTAAGGAATGAGACAATACCTATGTTGCTCGGACACTGGTATGAGACATTATATGTTCAATTTTTACTAAGTTTTCCATGCATTTGGAGGATTTTTGGAAGGTCATCCTCTTACTTATGTCCAAATATGTGTTGGACACATATTCCCAAAGAAAAAAATGAAGAGTCAGAGCAAAGTAGGAGACAGTGATCTAGTTTGATCTCTAAAGTACTTCCATTTATGTGATTGTTGATATTTTCTTTTGCTGCTTCGTTTTACCCAGTTGTTGGAATTTTCATTAGATATACACCCTGTTTTAACTAAGACTGTGAGGCAAGAACCGCTGGCTGCACAATGATGTATTTGATATTATCTTTAATATCTGAGTCAGGTCTTTATGTGTGAGCAAAAGTTATATACTAGAGAACAACTGGATAAGCATATAAAGACAGGTGATTCTGTGGTTGATGGCACTGAAAGTGAAAGGGGAGGTTTTATGGGACATCCTATGTGTGAGTTCTGTCAAAATCCATTCTATGGCGAGAATGAGCTCTACTTGCATATGTCTACCGAACATTTCACTTGCCACATATGCCAAAGGTAAGCCTTATTAATGTGATATAATTATAGTTCAGAGATTGCAAATGTTAGGTATTGCTAGTTCTCTCATGTATTCAACTGACATGGCTCAATGCAGGCGGCATCCCGGACAATATGAATACTATAGAAATTATGATGACATGGAGGTCAGTATCCATTTCGTGTTTTCCTGTTCTTGTTGTAATTGTTCCATTTTGATTCTCCATAGAATCAGAAATTTTGCTACAGATCCATTTTAGCCGGGAGCATCATTTATGCGAGGATGAAGCCTGTCGTGCCAAAAAGTTTGTTGTTTTTGCGACTCAATCTGAATTGAAGGTCTGAGGCATAGTTGTTATATTTATGTACATTTTCCACTTATTTTAAGTACAATCTTTTTTTCTTCTTTTTTTTTTTTAAGAAAAACAAAATTCTGTAGAGGCACAATACTCTCGAACACGGTGGGCGCATGTCTCGTTCCAAGCGTAATGCTGCATTGCAGGTGTGTTCGGATCATTGAAAACAATCATGTTTCTTCAATGCCCCTTATTTTATTACATATTTATTTTGGTATGCTTGTTTTAGACAATTCATTGCTTGGTCACTTGTAATCTTCCACTGTATAGTATAAGGAGATGTAGATTGCTAGTAATTTTTCTTTTCATTATATCCAGATACCGATAAGTTTCCGGTACCGGCGGAGTTGTGAGCAGGATCATCCAGTAAGAGGACATGTCTCTCATCCCAATTCATCTGATAGTCAACTTTCGTTGACCATGCAAGCTAGTTTCGTGACTGCTGGAAGTTTTCATTCTACTTCAACAAGTGACCAAACAGTTATAAAGAGTGAAGTAGCTTCTATCGTTGGCCCTTTCGAGTCATTAGCTACAATAGATTCCGTGCCATCTTCAAGAAATTGCCGAGCACTAGGAAACTCTAGGGGTGGACCTCTTGAAGACTCGTCATTTCCTCCCCTTCCAGCAGCATCAAATAGCAATCAACAAAAAGTTAGAAACGGTTTACAAGGACCAGCTAGAAGGAGCATGGCTGCTCCCTCACGTCACCGACACAATGGAACTTCAAATGTTGTTTCGAATACTGCTCAGGCTTGGCCTGCAGTGAGTCTTCAACCTAACATGTCAGCTGCTGGTGCGCACCGGTCCAGACCTGTGACAAAATTTTCGCATCTATCAACTACTAATAACTCATCTGGCTCTTCCAAAAGTAAGCCTACTAGGATTAGGGAATCTTTACCTAAGGTGGAAGATTTTCAATCTGCTAACAAAGCTCTAGTGGAAAAGATCCGTGTTTCTTTGGAATTTGATCAGGACAAATTTTCTGCATTCACAGGAATAACCGGTGAATATTGGCAGGGTTTTATTAGCACCGAGGAGTATCTTGCCTATGTGCACCAGTTTGGTTTATCGCATCTTGTTCTTGAGCTAGCTAGGTTATGCCCCAACGTTGAGAAACAAAGAGAACTTGTGGAGATATACAATTTTAACATAAGTAACAGCTATTCTTGCAATGATGACACTGGTCAATGGAAAAACGATAAAAGGTCAAAGAAAGGAAAGGAGAAGTGTGAAGACTATGGCAGTACTGGTTCAAAACATACTTTGGCGGGTGAAATCCATAGTGGGGTGAAAGTATTATTGGAGGATGGGCATCACAGTCACACTTCCAAAGGCAAATCAAAGGTTTTGGGTGGTGAAGACGCTAACTCACATGTCCCACCTCAGTCTCAGGTCGAGCCAGATGTTGGTGGCTCGAAGAAAATTTTGGCATCTCAAGGAGGGGGAAATAAGCAACGGAAAAAAGTCTCCAAGTTCCTTAGAAATCGCCTTGGCGACGCTTCGGCTGCGCAACTTGAAGAAGGTGGAAAGTGTGAGATTCAAGAAAAAACAGACGAAAATAAGGGACCACCGGAAAGATTGCCAGTTTGCAGTGTATGGCGAGATGGTGGTGGGCAGAGACTCATGGCAAAGACCCAAAGAGTAGCAAGCAACTGATATTTATTATATATATTATAGTTCTTATGGAAATGACCGAGTGCTGATTGCTTTCCCAGGAGCTTTTGTTGAAGATGGATGTTGGTAATGGTACAAAATGAATCAGACACTTTGTTGATGTTGCTTGTGCTACACCACTTTTTGTCATTTTGTGCCTATGGTACTGTCATGGTATGGTATGGGTCCCTTACTATATTAGATTTAGGGTTGTTTGAACAAAGGTGAATGACATTATTATAATGGGAAAATATAGGGTGATTGACCGATTGTTATTTGTATTGAAATTGAATGGACCTATTTGGGTTCTACTGCAGAATCACTGAAAATGATTCTAGAACATAACCAGCACCAGACCCGAGCCTCCTTTGATGGTGTTTGGCTAAGACCGCTTTAATTTGTTGCTGTCTGATTAAGTTGCCATTGTGTTGTCTAGTTCTTAGGCTGTTTTGTTGCTGCAATGAACTGATTACATGTCTCCTTGCGACATTAGGATTCAAACCATCGTCATTACATCGGCCTGGTCTTTATTCACATGAATACCCGGTATCGGTTCTGGCTGACCTTGGGGGTCAGCAATCGAACTCGGGGGATTCCCATTGCTTCCTTTCGTTGTCTCGATGCACTTGTCCATGTTCTTTGTTGTTCTTGGACAATGAAGCTTATTGAGCAAAAGAAATATGGCAAAGGCAATAACAAAGTATTGTTGTATGCATATTTGGTACTCTTCATAATAAGCAAATTAATATACAAGCAAAGCAACTCCAACCAATGAAAAATGGGAACATTTCAGTTGAGGTTAAAGCAAAACAAATCTCAAAAAGTGCTAATCCTAGTCCGTACGCCTAAAACAATGAAACAAATCCCCACCACACCCATCACTAAACCTTATATTTGGTCTCACTTAAAATGTCTCACAAAACACCGATTTCATACACAACAAATCATCCCTACCATCTACAAATTAATACTATTCAATTACAAAACAAATGATGATAATAATAATAATATTTGATAAAGCAAAAGTCCTTCCCCCTTTTCCCCACTCTTTACCACAATTCCCTACTTATCAACAACTGCTAATACCGAGACAAACCCGATGACTTTTTCGACACAAAACAAGCTTTTAAGGATCCCACCTTTCATTGCCACCCTCTTTGCGCTCGAGCTTCAAGATTGTGTCCGCTTACTCTCTGACCATGAAGCTGGATAATCACTCTTATCTGTATCGGAATTATCCTTTTGTGAGTCTATTTCAGAGTTGTTTCCATGAGTCCGACGGTGCCTTTGGTCCTGATTTCATCGAAACAGAACAACAGATAAAAAAAAAACCACCATGCACTTCATGAATGTCAGAGCTATATATATATATGTATGTATGCATATTGATCATGCTAAGGAATGGATGCAACACTAACCTCTCTTGGTATAGGATACTCCTCAGACTCGAGCATTCGTGCAACTTGACCCATCTTGGGTCTTTTTTCAGAATCCGGATCAACACATCTCAAAGCAGTTAGAAGGGGCACGTTTTAGAGTTCGTGTCGACGGTCTAACCTCGATATTTGGATCTACCACTTCCTCTGATCTCCTGCTTCCAACCATCATTTTCAGCCAATCTACCAGATTAACCTGTAAACATTAAGATTCTATATTTAATAAAACATAAAAACCTCTTTAAAAAAAGAATACAGAATAAGAAATCCATCAGTGATATACAATGATTGTCAAGACGAAACATCAAGGTCTTATGATCGTATAGGTGTAGAATGCGGTTAACTTTTACATATTCGTGTTATAGGGATGCTTTAGAACGACAATTAAAACTCGGGAAGGTAGAAATACATCCAAAACCACAAGGGGTGAAGATTCAATTGCAGAAATACATATTCGTGTACCTCATGGGCAGGACGACCATAATCCACGGGATCTCTACCAGTTATGGCTTCCAATAGTACAACCCCAAAGCTATAGACATCACTCTTTTCGTTCAAAAGGCCAGTATTTGCATATTCAGGAGCCACGTATCTGCGTGATTTAAGGAAAAAGTTGTCAAGAGATGACTAAAGGTCCTAAATATATAAACATGAAGATGCACTAGAGAAAATAAAATACCCAAATGTTCCCATAACTCGGGTTGTAACATGACTTTTCCCAGCACCTAGCAACTTCGCCAGACCAAAATCGGAAACCTTGGCATTAAACTCATCGTCGATCAGAATATTGCTGGACTTTATGTCTCGGTGCACAACCTTTGGTTCAATGGCCTCATGCAAGTAGGCAAGACTGCATGAGAAAACATGTGTCAAAAGAGAACCGGACCTGAAAATGTATGAAGATATAGTGACTTACGCCTTAGCTGTTCCAAGTAGAACCTTTATGCGAGCTTCCCAGGTAAGATATCCATGTTGACGCATAGCTCCGTGAAGCCATTGTTCTAAGTTTCCATTGTTGACATACTCGTAAACCAACATCCTGTATTTTTAAACAATGTCCTTCGTTAACGGCAATAACTGCTAATGATGATCCAATTTATAGTCAACTATTCAAAAAATTTTAACCATGCAAAAACATAGTAAAAGAAGACTATACCTGTGTGTTCCTTCAATACAGTAACCTAAAAGGCGGACCAAATTCTTGTGACGAACATGCCCAATGGCTTCCACTTCGACTCGAAATTCTTTCTCCGCTTGGCCTCTACAAAGAAGATGATAGGCCGTTTAGCTAAACAAGACTTCGGGACAAGAAAAAAACACCATGTTTAAAGTCTGCACACACACATATATATATACTCACAAGTTGTTGAGTATTTTCTTAACAGCCACTGGCGTTCCGTTGATCAAATGACCCCGATAAACAACGCCATATCCACCCTCTCCAAGAACATTTTCCTTTGAAAACCGGTTCGTAGCAAGTTCAAGATCCCTCAATGTAAACCAGTGACCCCAACCCAAATGAGAGAATTCAGGCAAGCCAACTAAAGGAGATGGAGCAGTGACGGGATACAAAGAAGACGGTCTATAAACAGTCACGGTACCGGAACTCCCTTCTTCTCCTGATTGAGACCCTGCACCATCTCTTTCTAAATGGTGAAATGACCCTGACTGACTACTATTATCTCCATTCCTTGATTTTCCCATACCAAGATGAACCATAACCCTATCTGAATCTTTGTCACTGGATTTATCATGAATGGTGAGAAGAATACCATCCCGAGGAACGAAATCGTTGGCTGATACTTGTTCGACTCGAACTTCCTTGATTTCTTTAGATATAGATGGGATTTGAGTAAGGGGAAGCTTATTTCTAGCTCTTGATTTCTTCTTCCTTGAAGTTAAACAAAATGACAACAAAGAAAGGATGATTATGATAAATAAAGCAACAACAATCCCAATAACTACCCACACTTTAAGTCCAAAAATGGCTGTCTTCTTGGACATTTCAGCATTGAGATCATTTGCCATTTCCCCCCCTAGTTTCAGATATTCAACACCTACATAATTTACAAAATTCAATAAAAATAAGGCTTAGTATTCAAAATTACATTCCAAATCTCATATTTCATGGGGCAAAAGCATCAAGCTATGTAAAACAGACCCTTGATTTTAGTAAATAAACAGATCAGTCAATTAAGATTCAGATACAAGGAAAAAAAATTATGTACAGCGAGCTAAAAAAGCAAAAAATTTGATACATAAATAGAACATTAAGAATTAAACAAATGTGGCAACTTCACCTTCCAACAGTAAAGCTCAGATCTTTGAAAAGATAATCTCAGATCTAGAAAAGGAAGCCCCCAATGTGGCCATTTCCCAGAAACAAGAGCAGGTGAACTAATTGAAGAAACCCTCAAATGCACCCACTTGTCCAATAAACACAAAAAGAAGAAGAAAAAAATAAAGGAGCTTAAATAAGTAAAAGAAGATAATTGGTTTTATGGGGAAATGTGGATATGAATCTAAGCTGGAATGGAGCTATCTTGCACCAGAAATGAAGGTCCTTGTAAAGGCAAAGGCAGAATTGATAATGAAAGGCTTGAAACTGAATGAAGTGGATATTGGTCATGGAAGTGGGTTTTTTGAGAGAAAGGCTGTGAAGGTGAAAATGAATGGTGTGCGGTTTAATAAAATTAAGAGTAAAAATAAATTAAGAGAAGAAGGATTGAATTATCAGTGGTAGGTGATGAGTTTTCTATATCAAAAACACCAAATTTTACATCTTCACTAATTACCCCCCCCCCTATTGTAAAACACAAGCATTCAACTTCAAGCTTGCATTTTGCAAAAAAAAAAGTCTTAACTTTAAGGCTAAATTCCACCCAAAGTCACTATTAAATTATTTAAAAATTTTTCTTTAATTCATTCATCTTCTTAATATTTTTTATTTAAATCACTAAGCTCTTAAATTAATATTTTTAAAGTTTGAATAATGAACTTTGAGTGATGATATAAACTATAGAAAAAAAAATTTTAATTAATGCAGATAATGCAACTAAAGAAAATTATGTAATAATGATTTTTAATGACTTAAATTTAATGACCACGAAACTTTTTGAAGTTGAATGTAATTTATCAATATAAGAAATTTGAAAAAAAACTGTAATTAAATTAAAATCTAAATATTTAAGTTTAGTGTACTTGGGGTTTATGGTAAGCAGCACATGAAACAGGTTCATCATTCACTTATGAATAGATAAAATCATAAATGATTACAATATGGAAAAAAAATTATAGTACATCTATTATCCACATATGGTGTGGGTAATAATATATATATATGGTGTGTAAGGTCTATTATCATTGAATGTAATAATTATTTGACTTTAACATTGTCTTTCATAATGTCTTGTTTCTGTTTGGAATTTTGTTAGAACTGTAGAAAAAAAAAACATGATGATAAGCAAAGCCAATTATGTTGATACCAGGTAGAGGATAAAACAAGCAAATGAAGGAGATTATGGGAGAGTGTAGCTATAAATTAAAAAGATTGATTTCGTTGAGTAGATTGATTCTTAACTCGATTGATATAAATATTATTATATTAATATAGGAAAACGTGGGTTCAAATGCGTTGAAGCGCATTATCTTTCTATGTATGAGTTGGGAGGGATTATGGGTAGTTCAGCTATAAAAAAATAAATACGATCGGATCTTATAATAATATTATTTAAAAAAACTAATTTAATATGAGTTTGACTTATGCAAATGTGAATTCTTCTTTGAATTTATTCTAGTTAATTAGTTGAGTTATTTATTCAATTCAGTTATTATAAGGATAAATATGCATTTTGGTACTCGAACTTACTTAAGGTTTTTTTGGTTCAATTAGGTACTTGAACTTAGCTTTAAAGTTCAATTTAGTACCTAAAGTTTATTTTAATTCAACCAGGTACCTAAACTTAGTTTATTGATTCAAATTGGTATTTGAACTTGACTTCTTTTTATCCAAATTGATACTTACGATAAATGACTTATTTAAATCAATATGAACTATAAAGCCAAGTTTAAGTATCTAATTGAACCCATAAAATTTAGATACTAAATTAAACTTTAACACGAAATTCATGTATATTTACCTAACTTATAATAATCAATTTTATTCGGACGATTGTAACTTAAAAAAAAATTGAAAGATGAAATCCTAACCCCAAAACTCAAAATTTAGGGGGGATAATGCCAAAAGCCAAAACACAATGTTGCATAGTATAGAAGATAGGAAGGTGAAGGAAGGTCCACACGCCATGATGCCCGAAATGCACGGCATGTGCTGCCACCTTCTCTCATTTAGCCCCCTAACCAAATATATTTAATGAATGCTCAATTTGCAAAGCATAGGAAATTAGAATATTTATCATCAATAATAGTGACTAACCCTTTTATCGCAGATATTTTTTAAAAGAGGTAAAATGTTTACTATGAAATATGCTCCGTTTTTATGGGTGGAGATCGACGTTCCCGACCTCACACCATATCTCGTAGTTAACTTATTTACTGTTTCATATCAAGCACCAGTACTACCAATGCCTCTGTCTTATATACAACAATACTTCCACACAGTGGCAGATCCAAAAATACGACTTGAGGGGCAAAAGCAAAGTTAGAAATTTTTTTGGGAGGGCTGGAATTAAATTATACATTTTTATGATAGTAGAAATACAATTTCACTATTTTAATAGCCTAGATCTTTATAATTCCGAGGGCCAAAGTATAACTTTACCATTACTAATTTAAAATTTTACAAATTATAAAAGACTTAGATGAAAAAATTTTCATTTTAAGTTGGGATCGTTGCCAGCTGCCCCTAGATTCACCCCTGCTTCCACAGTTGTTACCATGAAATCGATGCTTATGATATATTCAAATAATTTGATATTTTTTATTTTAGCCCTTGAACTTTTTTTGGTCCACATCAATCATGTAACTTGAATTTTTTTTAATTTAGTTGTTAAATTTTAATTATTTTAAAATGTGATAACGTGATACTCTAAAATTATATCACACTTAAAAGAATTTAATTTTTAATATATATTTTTATATTTTTAAACTTTATAGAATATTTTAAAAAATTTCAGGTGGTCTTAAATTACCAAATTAAACATGTTGACAATTTCAGTTGACAGTTTTTTTTTTTAATTGCTAGCTATTATATGTACATGAAACTGTCCTACACAAATAAATATAAATATATCACTACCTAAATAATGAAAACTCATTTATTTTTTTAGTTGGAATTTTAGGCATCCCTAAAGTAGATATTATAAATCAATGCTTCCATAAATTCGATCGTGGTTTATAATTATAACTTTCGTATCTGTTTATTTAGAATCATTTCCCGAGTAAAATAAATAGAGAACAATAATTAAAGAAAAGCCAACGATTTAAATCAATATTTTTCCAACAACATATGGCAAATCACAAATAGAAGCAAAAAATAACAAAGCAATCTTGTATCGAACTACTTATCTTCTTGAAGTTGGATCTTCAAGTTTTTAGAATTCTCCGAATTCCACTTGAGAATCCAAATCTGGATCAATACTAGCAAAAACATCTGTGAACAGAGTTCTAGTGTCATGGGCTGCGCATGGGAGCCCGCAACCATGACACATCTGTGTGAACCATCAAGAAGGCAGGAGGTCATTTGGCCCAATCAGACCGGCCCGTTGCTTGAAGAGATTGAAGGCCCATCTACAAGTTAGACAAATATAATATATTATTTTATAAGATTACATATCTTAGATAAGATATGTAATCTTAGAAGATATGATTTTATATTCTTAAAGGTTTGGTGGTAGGTGGCCTTTAATCATAGCCGTTGATGTACTTAATTTTGCACCGTTGGATTTGAGGAGGCTCAACTATAAATAAGAGACATCTTCCCTCATTGTAAATCACTTGAGTTTTGAGGAATAATATGAGTTCTTGAGAGTATTCACTCAAACATTATTCTCTCTTGTGTTCTTGATATTTCGTGGCTTGTTCTTATTTCGTTCTTCGTTCGCCTTTGTTTGATCGTTGAGTTGCTTTCGTTTGTGTTGGTTTTCAAAGGGGAATTCTATTGAATCCTCAAATTGTGGGAGTTAGGCTGACTTAGGAGTTTTTAAAGCAAGAAACTGCCTAAGGCCGCACGGATTGTGAGGCAAAAATCCTAAGTCCGTGACAGTTGGTATCAGAGCCAGTCTTTCGAAAGCACTATAGAAGGATGTCGAGAGAAGTTGGTGAGAATGAGCCAATGGAGACCCGTGGGAGGGCCAGGAAGGCTAGTCGATCGAGGGACATCTTGTCGAGCTTGGAAAATCGAGTGGTCAATCTCGAGGAGTCTGTTGGTGACATGAGGGAGACACTCGAAGTGGTCCTAACCCGTATGGAGGAACTAAGGGAAGACAGCAAAGTATTCGTGCTTAACACTCTTAGATCCACTTCGGACAAGCTGACGGTAAGGGACGAGGCTCTTGAGGCCCTGGTGACTGCCATGAAAGAGGAGATTGCTGAGCTTAAGGGGGAGCTCACAATTTGTAAGGTCGCTCTGGGAAATGGGATGTTGACTTCAGGATCGAAGCAACGCCATGTAGATGTTCCAAAACCCGAGAAGTTCAAGGGGGCTAGGTCTGCGAGAGAAGTGGACAACTTCCTGTGGGAATTGGAGCAATATTTTCGAGCAATGGGCATTGAGGATGATGCCACTAAGGTAAACACTGCTTCGATTTACTTTACTGATGTTGCTCTCTTATGGTGGTGACGTAGGTCCACGGAGGAGAGACGTGGAGGAACGGCCATTGGGACTTGGGAGGAGTTCCAAGGAGAGTTAAAGAAGCAGTTTTATCCGCAGCATGCTGAAAAGGAGGCTCGTGCTAAGTTGCGTCGGCTTACGCAACAAGGCACTATTCGAGATTATGTGCGGGAGTTTAGTGAGCTGATGCTTCAGATCTCAGACTTGAATGAGAAGGAAGCATTTTATATGTTTGAGGATGGGCTAAGAATGTGGGCTAAGCAAGAGTTGCGCCGCCTAGGTATCACCGATTTGACTGTAGCTATGGCTGAGGCAGAGAACTTCTACGAAGCTGGTGGGAGAAAGTTTGACAATAATGATGCTTCCAAACCCAAGCCAAGACCCAAAGGCAATGGTGGGGGAGACAAAGAGCAAACAGAAAGGAGTGGCGAAGCCCCAAGGAATTATAATGGTAGACCAGGGGATAAGAAAGAGCCAATGAGATGCTTTCTTTGCCAAGGTCCACATCGGTTGAGTGTTTGTCCAAAGAGGGCCGCTTTCAATGCTATGGAAGCACGCGAAGAGGCCAATCCTGACACCAAAAGTCTTGGTACGATATTGGGCGGTGTTGAAGACAAGACGAGTAATGGGCTGATGTTTGTGGACATCATCGTGGTAGACAGAAAATTGAATGCCCTTGTTGATACTGGTGCATCTGATTTGTTCATGTCTAAAGAGATGGCGAAGGAACTCGGTCTCAAAGTGGAGGAAGATTTGGGTCGAATAAAAACGGTAAACTCAGAAAGTATTCCCATAACGGGTGTGGCTAAAGGAGTGGAACTCAAACTTGGCGAGTGGACAGGCAAGGCAACCATTAAGGTAATCCCACTTGATGATTATGATTTTGTGGTAGGATTGAGTTTGTTTGACCGACTTAATGCGTATATTCATCCTTCCGAGAACTACATGATGATCTCTGATTCGAACCATCGTTATATGGTGCGAATGAAAAGAAAGGGAAACATGGAAGGCAAAACATTGTCGGCAATCCAATTTGCCAAAGGAGTACGTAGAAACGAAGTCTCCTATTTAGCCACCTTAAGGAACAATGTGGAGGAGAAATTCGAGGAAGAAATCCCAAAAGAAGTGAAGCAGTTGTTGCAGTCTTTTCAAGATGTAATGCCCACAGAGTTGCCCAAGACATTGCCACCAAAGAGGGAGGTAGATCACAAGATTGAGTTGTTGCCTAATACTGAGCCACCAGCAAGGGCACCATATCGAATGTCTCCGCCTGAGTTGGAGGAATTGAGGAACCAGTTAAGGGAACTTCTAGATGCCGGGTTTATTAAACCTTCTAAAGCCCCATTTGGAGCGCCGGTGTTATTCCAAAGGAAGCATGATGGGTCCTTAAGATTGTGCATTGACTATAGGGCCTTAAACAAGATCACTGTGAAGAACAGGTATCCCATTCCTCTCATTGCAGATCTGTTCGATCAACTTGGTAGTGCGAGATGGTTTACTAAGTTGGATTTGCGATCGGGGTACTACCAAGTGAGAGTAGCCGAAGGGGATGAGCCCAAAACAGCCTGTGTGACTCGGTATGGGTCTTTTGAATTCTTGGTGATGCCGTTCGGGTTGACAAATGCTCCGGCAACATTTTGCACCCTAATGAATAAGGTATTACAACCTTTCTTAGATCGCTTTGTGGTTGTTTATCTTGACGACATTGTGGTGTATAGTAAGACGCTTGAGGAGCATGTTGGACATCTGAGAGAGGTGTTCCAAGTCCTACGGGAAAATGAGCTGTATGTCAAAGAGGAAAAATGCTTATTTGCCCAACGAGATGTGCCTTTTCTTGGCCATATTGTAGGAGGTGGCATGATCCGAATGGATGCAAGCAAAGTCCGAGCAATTTCCGATTGGAAGCCACCAACCAAGGTAACGGAATTGCGGTCCTTTCTTGGTTTAGCAAACTACTATCGACGTTTCATTGAAGGCTACTCCAAGATCACTACACCCTTGACGGACTTATTGAAAAAGGGCAAAGTATGGGACTGGGACTCTCGGTGTGAGAAAGCTTTTGACCAAGTAAAGCAAGCAATGGTGAGTGAACCTGTACTTGCTTTACCGGATTTTACAAAAGCGTACGAGGTACGCACGGATGCCTCAGACTATGCAATTGGGGGAGTATTGATGCAAGAAGGACATCCAATTGCTTTCGAGAGTCGAAAGCTGAATGAGACAGAACGGAGATACACGGTCCAAGAAAAAGAGATGACTGCTGTGGTGCATTGTTTGCGCACATGGAGGCACTATTTGCTGGGTTCCAGGTTCGTGGTATTCACTGATAATGTTGCAAATAGTTATTTCCTAACCCAGAAAAAGTTGTCCCCCAAACAGGCTCGTTGGCAGGTTTTCCTAGCAGAGTTTGATTTTAGCATGGAGTACAAGCCGGGGAGTGCCAACATTGTAGCTGATGCGCTTAGCCGAAAGATGGAATTTGCAACGATAAGCCAACCCAATAGTCCCTTATTGGAGCGCATTCAAGAAGGGTTGTCCCACGATTCCACGGCCAAAAATTTGATTGAGCTTGCTAAAGAGGGAAAAACGAGGCGATTTTGGCTCGAGGGAGAATTATTATACACTCAAGGACAACGTCTATATGTGCCCCAACATGGGAACTTGCGAAAGGAAGTCATGAAGGAATGTCATGATTCAAGATGGGCTGGACATCCAGGCATGCACCGCACTTTAGCTCTCTTGGAGGATCGATTTTATTGGCCTCACATGAGTGACGATGTGGAGACTTATGTGAAAACTTGTTTGGTGTGCCAACAAGATAAAATCGAGTTGAAGGCTCCTGCTGGGTTGCTACAGCCTTTACCTATTTCGGAGCGCCCATGGGAGAGTTTATCCATGGACTTTATTGTAGGTTTGCCTAAATCTGATGGATTTGCAAGCATTTTTGTTGTGGTGGACAGGTTTTCGAAGTATGCAACTTTTATCCCCACAACCAAGGAGTGTCCTGCTGAGGAGGCTGCTCGCTTGTTTCTTAGACATGTGGTGAAGTATTGGGGAGTGCCACAATCTATCATCAGCGATCGAGATGAGCGATTCACGGGACGATTTTGGACGGAGTTGTTCAAGTTAATGGGTTCAAACTTGAACTTTTCAACCAGCATGCATCCACAAACCGATGGGCAAACTGAACGAGTGAATGCGTTGTTGGAGATATATCTACGGCACTATGTGAGTGCCACACAAAGGGACTGGCCAAAGTTGCTAGATGTGGCTCAGTTTTCTTACAATTTGCAAAGAAGTGGGGCGACAAACCAGAGTCCGTTCGAGATAGTAACAGGACAACAGCCACTTACACCCAATGCTGTTGCGACTCGTTATGGGGGACCGAATCCAGCAGCCTATCGATTTGCGAGAGATTGGCAAGAGCAAAACGATTTGGCTAGAGCTTGTCTTCACAAGGCAAGTAAGCGCAATAAGAAGTGGGCGGATCGAAATCGAAGGGACGTACAATTTCAGGTAGGTGAACCAGTTCTTGCCAAACTACACCTGATTTTGCGACATGATGGGTTGCACAAAGGACTCGTTCGGCGGTACGAGGGGCCATTTCGAATTGTGAAGAAGGTAGGCAAGGTGGCCTACAAGCTCGAGTTGCCTGAAAAGCTTAAAGTTCATCCAGTATTCCACGTGAGTATGCTTAAACCATTCCATGAAGATGGAGAAGACCCAAATCGAAGCAAGTCTGAACGAGCACCAATGGGGGTAAAAGTCGCCTATGATCGAGAGGTCGAGAACATCGAAGCGGATCGTATGGTCAGACGTAAGCACTACCGACTGCGGCGCGAATACTTAGTCCGATGGAAGGGATTCCCGGATAGTGAGATGAGTTGGGAACCTGCTGAAGCCTTGTGGCAATTCCAAGATAAGATAGATCGATACCATGCAGAGGACACGACGAGGGCGTCGCTAGATTTGGTGGGGGAGAATGTCATGGGCTGCGCATGGGAGCCCGCAACCATGACACATCTGTGTGAACCATCAAGAAGGCAGGAGGTCATTTGGCCCAATCAGACCGGCCCGTTGCTTGAAGAGATTGAAGGCCCATCTACAAGTTAGACAAATATAATATATTATTTTATAAGATTACATATCTTAGAAAAGATATGTAATCTTAGAAGATATGATTTTATATTCTTAAAGGTTTGGTGGTATGTGGCCTTTAATCATAGCCGTTGATGTACTTAATTTTGCACCGTTGGATTTGAGGAGGCTCAACTATAAATAAGAGACATCTTCCCTCATTGTAAATCACTTGAGTTTTGAGGAATAATATGAGTTCTTGAGAGTATTCACTCAAACATTATTCTCTCTTGTGTTCTTGATATTTCGTGGCTTGTTCTTATTTCGTTCTTCGTTCGCCTTTGTTTGATCGTTGAGTTGCTTTCGTTTGTGTTGGTTTTCAAAGGGGAATTCTATTGAATCCTCAAATTGTGGGAGTTAGGCTGACTTAGGAGTTTTTAAAGCAAGAAACTGCCTAAGGCCGCACGGATTGTGAGGCAAAAATCCTAAGTCCGTGACACTAGCACCATGACAAATGTGTCCAAAAAAAAAAGCATGGCAAACGAAACATGCTTAAAAGTAAACCATTTAAAAGCCCAACTCGATTTAACTACGAATTTGAGGACTAACATGAGAAGGGAAAAAAAATGCAGGTATGCACAAAAAGTTGTTCACTTTCATTTCAATGTCTTTAAGGCTTTTCGGAGCACATATTATTCATAGTTCAAATCTCGTATCAATTTGAACTTTCACGTAAACGCAATACACACTAATGGCAATAAAAAAAGCCATAGGGGACCATTGCCTTGCACCCTCGGTTAAACGAAACCCTTTTTTTTTTGCTATTTTTTTAATATTAATTTCAGTATATGTTATTATTTTTGTTTTGTATAATGTTAAAATTACTCATAACCCCTCCTCAACCCATAAATAAAATGATAATGCAGTTCAGCGCACTCGAATTCATGCCCTCCTACATTGACAACAATGCCAAAGTCGAGCTAAAATTTAATCGACTTTTGACTCCATTTTTTAACTGTTAATTAAAAAAGTTAACACTTTTTACGTGGCCAAATTTGATGAAAAGACCAATTTTAAAGAAAAATTAGGGAAATGGGTCAATATCTGTGATATTTAGGGAATGGAAAGAGAAGACGAAAATGCGAGCTACAGGCATGCTTTTAGCCACCTCAGCTGAAAGCGCGTCCTATAGGGTGTGTTTTTTGACTTTTTTAACATATTTTTTTTTCCAGATAGTTAATATTAATAGTTTTATCTTTAAATCTTGGGTTCGTTTTCTCTTCTACTCACAATTATATTTTTATTTTAGGTTGTTTTAAGCTTTGTTTTTATTTTTAATAACTACTTTTAATATATTAGCTCCTCTTGTGATATGGTTAAATAATAGTAACTTTATCCTTGAATCCCAAGTTTGATTCATTTTCTAGGCACTTTTATATATTTTTTCACATTGTTTCGAATTTTTTTATTTTTAATTAATAAATACATTATTTTCAATTTTTTTTTAATTAATAACTTCCCAAAATATCGAAAAAAAACAGTACATTTTCCTAAATATTTTTTTGAATCAATATTTTTTTCAGAATTTACTCTCTTTTTTTACCCTCCTAAAAATAAAAAATTTAAATTTTTAATATTTATTGCTGGGTTCACTTGAAATAGTATTTAATGTGGTAAGGGGCAGTAGTTCTTGAGAGGGGGGCTACAAAGGCAAATGAAGAACACATATCTGGCAAGCTGCTATCAACTGGTTGGCTTGTCTGCTTACCTAATCGTGTCATTAGACAAACAAGCAAACTCTTAACAAACCCATTATCCATAATAATATATAATATTTTTTAAATAAATAAATAAAAATCAAGTGGCTTGTATTAGAAGCAAATTTTAGGGTTTAGTTAATCACAATAATGCAATAATATAGAATATATATATATAAATAGGTGTGGGATTCCTATCATGTCTGCCTTCCCCTTGTATTTGTGTGTACAAAGGGATCCTATGCCTTATTCTTATGGGGCAGACCTGCTTTTTGGACCCCCTCCCTCCACACCCTATAATTCATAAATTATATTCATGCTTTGCTTGGGAACCCTTCATCTTTCAAAAAATTCAAATCCAAGAACTTACTTAAGGGATACCGAACTTCGTATCTCTTTACTTATAGTCATACTAGGTTTTTTGTCTAATAGAGTTGATGAACAAGTATGGGTTTAACGGTTAATGACAGTTCACTTAAAGACCAAGAGTCACATGCGGTCTTCTAAAAGAAGGGGAAGAGAAGCTCTCCATTTCTACAAATGAGAGAGTCTCATTCAAGGTGACTTATATAGCCTTCAAATCCCGTAAAATAAGTGTAGGGCACATAATATCGCATGTGGATCACATATAGTTCATGTATATGTAGGGTGTGTTTAGTATTGCTTCTAAAAAATACTCTTGGGACAAAAACATTACTAAACAAGCTACTTTTTAAAAGAACAATTGTTTCTCACAAGTAAAAAATTGACCCAAAAACACTTTTTCAGAAGCTTAAAATTTTAGCTTCCTAAAAGTGTTTTTTTTTTTCAAAAGCACTTTTGAGAAGCATTCCTAAACTATGACCAAATGAGAAAGGTAAGAGAAGCTCTCCCTTTCTCCAAATAAAAGTCCCCTTATTTGAGTCATTCGGGGTAACTTATATAGCCTTCAAACCCCTAAAACAAGTATTTGACACATAATATCACGTGTGGACCACATATAGTTCATGTATATGTAGTCATGCAATACTTTAACGAGTTCATTTTTAAAATTGATTGAACATGTTGTTCTTTCAATTTGACAATTCATTTTTGTGTAGAGAAATAAAATTTATTGCATTGTAGTGACATCTAATAATACATAAGATTGCAGTGGCATGAAATAATACATAAAGTAGTGTAGAAGCAAAGGCCTTTTAAGATTGGGTCGGGTTTAGTTTGGGTTATTTTACTTTTCTCATGTTTGATTTTATCTATAATATGAATTTTTAATTTTTCTCTAGTTTGATCATATTTTTAAAAGGTTAACTTAAGCTCGTTTTAAATTTGTCTATATTATTTTTATTTTTATTTTTATTTTTATGTAAAATTATGCTAACTTTTATTTTAATATGTTTGTCTTTTATTAAAATTTTAAACATAATGTTTAATGTATTTTTAATATTTATATTATAATATTACATATTATATATTATTATAAATTTAATTTTATATGAGATAAATTACAATAAATATATAAATAATATAAAACAATATATTACATAAGTTAAAAACGGCTCGAGATAGGATTGAGCCTTGAATATTGGAGCTCAATGTTAATCCATATTTTAAAATATGGTTTAATTTTTTTTTACTTAAAATCAATTTCCAGACTTAATGTTTTTGTACAAACCCTCTTAAATATTAGACAAAATTTTGATAAAATAAAATAACTCGACTACTGAACAAGTTTATGTAAAAGCAATGGAAAATAAAATAAAATGATACAAATAGATTTTATATGGTGTCGAGGAGTTGTGGACTGAGTTTGAGTCAGATCAAGCTTAAGCGGTAAAAGTACCATAGAGACTCTTATACCAGGAGTTAAATTGCATTTTACACGATCTACTCAAAATCAAATTAATTAATCCATGTGCGTTAGGTTAAAGAACAAATTGATCATCCTCCTAAAAATTTCATCCATTTATACTATTAAAAAATTGTCATTGTATGTCAACATAAGATACACCATACATGTGGTGCGTCACATGCCACTGTCTTGTTATTCCATTAGTTACGAAAATGACCAATTTGTTGAGATTAATTTACCTAATTTTTAAGTAAAGAAGACAAAATATAATCTGACTTCTAGTACAAGGATCTTCATAGTACTTTTACCCTCTTTATACATGGCATTAGCTTAATTTATTTAGATCTACTTATATTACTTTTTTTTTCTTTTAAATGTTACTTTTCAAGATTTAGTAAATTACTAATTTTTATTTTATTAAACTTTTACACATTAAAAATATCCAGCTCACTTTTTATATTTACATTATAAAATTATTTTTTTTATTTTTATGATGTAAATTACATAGTTTTGAAAATAAAAAATATATTACTAAATTAAAAAAATAAATTAAGTTGAACTCAAACTTTAATTATTACAATCTAATATTAACTTATATTTTAAACGTGCGTAATACTTTAGTCTAAATTTTAAATATAATTATTATTTTTATTTAAACTCTTAAAAATGAACTTTCGAATTTTAACGAATAATCCGATCTTTATAAATCGGTTAGTACTTAGTACAATATTATAGTCATGTAATTAAAAAGTTGGCATGTACCTTACCCAAAAAAAAGTTGGTAGGTACTACTGGCTGGGGACTATTATGAATAGTGGATATGAGGTTGAAGGCCTAAGGCTCAAAGGAAAAAAGAGATTAGGGAGAGTAAAATAATTCGGATTTATTAAGTTTTGACTCGATTTAATTTGGTAACGAAGTCGAATGAAAATATGTTTAGACTAAACTTTTACTATACTGTTTAGGAAATTTTATCAAAAATATTTTTTTTTTATTTTTATAACTATTATTATATATATTAAATTTTATATGCTTTTATAATATTTTAACTATTTTTTAATTAGATGTTTAATATTCATAAGTTTTTTTATTTAATTATTTAAAAATGGAAGCAATATAAAAATTATACATTTTTATTTTTACAATTGTGAGTTGAATCCGATTTATTCTTAAGGAAACTGAACACCCAATTAATAGACTACGACTTGAGATTTAAAAATTAGGTAATATTATTTTTCGAGATCAGATTTCGAGTACTAAAAATTTAATAAAATTAGATTTTAGACATAATCAGATAACGAGACATAAATATCTAGATGGAAATAAAAATAAAATCACATTGCCTCACTTCATTGGCATCCTAAAATGGTGGGATTTCCCCATGGTGGTACAAAGTGGTCTATGAGATCGGATCTATTCAATTTCACATCAGATTAGAACCAGAAAATTTATGATCCTTGAAAGGTTATCTTAACAAATTTTAGATTTGAATAATAATAATAATAATAATAATAACAACATTGACATGATTGTAGCCATATTCTATTTTTGTATGAATTGACATCTTATTTTCCATAAAAATTGATAAATTATTGAAATTAATTTATTACTTTTTAAAGAATTTACTAGTACATGTGTTATAAACGATACATGTTTGATTAATTAGAATTAGGATCAATTTAATATAAAATTCAATCAATTAGAAATTAGAATATATTCGGATCTAAACTAGATAAATTTGAAAATAGCCCATATATTATTGGATTTATACTCGAAATAATCTAGAGGAAAACTCACCGGTGACATTTGCATGTAATGAGGCCCAAACTTGTCGAAGCTTTATTTGTAATATACTATTTGGTATCTGAGTTTGATTTCAATGTTCAATTTGACATTTGAGGTTTTTTTTTTTATCCCAAGTTGGTACCTAAGTTTGGTTTCCTTGTTTGGTTTGGTACCTAAGTTTTTTTTACCCAATTAGGTATTTATATATTTTTTTAGTAAAGCACAAATGTCAAATATTCATTAGGCCACATGATGCTATTTAATCAGATATCAAATTGAATATTGTAGCCAAACTTAGGTAACAAAGGGTATATTAATCGATTAATTAATTAACGATTAATCTAATGAAGTTCATATATAATTAATTAGGGTAAACTAGCCCAATGTCACTAAAATACTAGTAAGTTTACGTTTTGATCACTCAACTTCAAAAAGTTACAAAATAGTCATTGAACTATTTGGAAGTATTTATTTAAGTCATTGAGTTTTTTTTTTTTTTAAGTTTGGCTAGCGAGTTCTTAGTGACAATTCAATGATCAATATAGTGAATCGAACCTATTGACTAGTAGAGTAACATACCTTAGATCCAAGTTTATCTGACAGTCAGTGTCAAAGATTGAAGAAGAAAGTCGTTTAGATTTTGGTTCGCAGATTCGTAATGTTCAAAGTTGTTTCATGAAAAAAAAAACTAAAATGCAAAAGATAAGGGAAATGAGAGCTTTCAACTGTTGTAAGAGTTGTGAATAAAGAAGGCCATACAACAACGATTATAATAGTCTAATGACTTAAATGAAAACTTTTGAATAGTTCAACAACTATTTTGTAACCTTTTGAAATTGAATGACCAAAATGTAAATATACTAATAGTCTATTGACTTTAAATGTAGTTTACCCAATACTTATTAGATGGGTTAAGGGATGAGCCAGCCTTCATCCTTGTTTTGGTTTTGGTTTCACTTAAGGGTTTAGGGCATTTTATTAAAGATTAGTCCGAGAAAGAGGGTAATGACCAAGGCCCAACCTCCCTTAAGACTTCAAACCCAAGGCAAGCACTCCCTAAGCAATGTTTGCAAACCATAAAGTTAACAAATATTAATTTTTCTATTTATTTTGAAGTGATTTGATAAACAACGCAAGTTTAAGGGTTAAAAGAAACGAAAAATTAAATGGAAAGCTAAATTGACTTTTTTTTGTAAAGTTAAGAGAGTCAAACAAATCATTCTGCCCAAATTTAAAAAAAATCAAAATTTAACACCATAAAATTTTAAAAGTAACATCTAAAGAATTATCAAAAAAATTTCTTTCAGTATTATCTTATAGATTTTGTTTCCATCACACAAAAAAAAAATCAATTTTATTACTATTCGATAGATTTTTTTTATATAATGCCTATAACTACCTATAACCCCTCCCCAACCCTTAATTAGAAGGATAATGCGCTTTAGCATACTCAAACCCACGTCCTCCTGCGTTGGCAACAATGTCGATATCAATCGAGCTAAGATTCAATCGACATATAAGGTCTATTTTAACATACTAAGAAATACATATCATGATATAATTAATTTATTTACATAACCAAAATAAATGAAGATTGATGTTCATCTTTTAAATATTGTATAAATACAAATTTTAATATTATATAATTACTTTAATTACATAAGAATGCTTTTATTATTATTTGAATATTTTACATATTTTAATTGTATTTAATAATTATTACTTACATTAATTAAATAAAAATATTTTATTAAATATGAAAATATAACTGAATTTATATAGATTTTATAGAGATAAAAAAACATAAGATTAAATAGTAGAAAATATCGATTTTTATCATGTTTATATTTTAAGCATTGGATAAATACAACTTTTTTTTTTGGTAGGGAAATATAAATATCAATCACAAAGATAAACTAGATTCACTACAAATAAGCTACCTATCTATCCGAAGTTATTCAATGATTTCTGTCGGAACCTCCTTAAACATATTAGTACCATACGAGAGATTTTGCATTACACCAGTTAGGGTATGACTTGTAACATTGACATCTCTTGAAACCTTCTGTATGACCACCCGTCATTACAAGTATAACTTTTAATAGTATGTAATTACTTTAACTATGACATGAATTCTTTTATCATTAAGATATTTTATATATTTTAATTATCTTTAACCTTGATTAAAGTTGATTATGTGAATTAAAAATGTTTTATTAAATAATAAAATATAATTAATTTAGTTGGATTTTTAATCGAGTATCACACTTTAAAATAAAAACTAGTTAATAACACATTTTCTAAATTATTTAGCGAAGTATCAGAGTTTAGTGACGAGGGTCATCACATAAGGCAAAAGCACACTTTATCATACGTGTATTCTATGTATTTGGAATGCACATATGATAAAATGGGTTTTCAGAGCCAAGGCCCTACCCTTAAAATAAAAAATTAGATATTTGACCTATAAATTTTATAAAATTATAAGTTAGAACATAGGAAAAGTACACCTCATCATGTGCACTAAATCAAAAAGCATAAATAATTAGGTGCGCTTTTACCTTACACAACATGCCTCGTCACTTAAATTATCCTATTTCGCTAAATAATTTAGAAGGCGTGTTATTTTATTAATAAATAGTAGAAAGTATTCATCTACACCATTTTCATCTTTTAAACATTGTACAAATATAAATTTTAACATTATTATCTTTACATTAATTACGAAATTAATTCTTCTATTACTATTATTATTATTATTATTATTATTATTATAATATTTTATATATTTTAATTGGTTTGAATGATAACTTACATTTATTATATAAAATAAAAAAACATTTCATTCAATAATAAAATTAATTAATTGCAACGCAAGTTATTTAGTAAAATACTAGTTTCTTTAAATGTGTACAATTAAATCAAAATCAAAGTTTTGTGTGTATTTATTAAGCACAATCAATGTTGAATGTGTATTATTGTATTAAATCAAAGTTCATGTAACAACCCGATTTTAGTGAAATCAGAACAGTGGTTTCGGGACCACAAATCCGAGGTCGGAAGAAAATTTACTTTAATAGTTTTTACGGTGTACAGTATGATAAAAATATCGTATAAAAATTTCGTTAAGAAATTTTACCGTTTACATGCCTAGCTTGATAAAAAGGACCAAATTGCATAAAGTGCAAAAGTTGAATTTTAGTGGCTAAAAATATCAAATTAGAGGTGATCATGGGTCGGGCCGCCCAAAAAATGGGAGGGTTCGGGTAAAAATATAGGCCCAAAATATGGGTTTGGAAAAAATAAAGCCCGTTTAGAAAACGGGTCGGGCCTCGGGTAAAACTTTTTTGGCCCAAGCCCAGCCCGACCCGGCCCGAATTATATATTAAATATATATTTTATTTTTAATAAAATATATATTTTTTATTTTTAGTAAAATATATATTTAATATGGGTTGGGCCGGGCCTGGCTTGGGCTTAGCAATTTTCTCTAGGTCCGGGCCTGGACAAATTTTTAGGCCCATATTTCAGGTCGGGTTGGGCTCGGGCCTAGAAAGTGGGCCTAAAATTTTGGTTGGGCCTGACCTGACCCATGATCACCTCTATATCAAATAGTTATGGAATTTAAAACTGGAGGTCCTTACATGACAAATAAACCATTTAGAGGAGTTAGTAGATAAGGATGATTATTCATCATTGGAATTTAGTAAATTATTAATGTTAATTTTGGAAAGTAAATGATAAAATGATGATAAATAAATAAAATAAAACAAATTTTCATCATTTTCATCATCTTTCCTAAAATAAAACATAGAAACCCTAGCCATGGAAGCTTGAAGATAGACAAGCTTATTTTGCTTAATTAAGTGAGTATTCTTGTCCCGTTTTTAATGATTTTTATGTTTCCGAGATCGTAATAGCTTAATCTAGATATCTCGGGGATTAATTTGCAAAACTATTAAAGTATTAGGGTTTTTCCATCGATGAGTATAGTTGAATTTTGAAGTTTTATGGTAGAAAATGAAAGGTTGTAGTCAAATAAACAACTTTTGTAAAAAGAAATTTGATGAAATTATGATTTAGGGACTAAATTGAAAAGATGATAAATTCATGGAAAAATTCTAAATTTTATGAAATTCATGGGCTGCTATTGATATATATGAAAATTGGCTAGGCTTGAAATAAGGATTAGATTGTATGAATTTCATTTTTCGAGCCTAAGGACAAAATCATAATTAATTAAAAGTATAGGGGCAAAATAGAAATTTTTCCAAAAGATGTGTGTTGAATTGAATGAATATGAATTATATTAAATTAAGTTAAATTCATTCATATAGATCTGGATAGACCTAATACGGAGATAGATCGAGACAAAGAGAAAGTATCAGATTAGTAGCCTTTATATCTACGAACACTTATCGAGGTAAATTCGTGTAACTAAATTGTATATTTGTATGATTTGAATTTAATATTGTTATGTGTGTGATTTTTATAAATTTCCATGTATATTATTGATCACATATCCGACAAGTACGGAGTTCCGTTTGAACCTTAGAAATTCGATGGATACAAATAACATGTCATTTAGGGTTCTCGGATTGGTTGTGGTCCTGTATGTGTTGCAGACACACCACAGCTCTTATGAACATCCTGATATTTAGCTCTCACGAGCTTCCCAATTAATGGCTCTCTTGAGCTTCCCGATTTATGGCTCGCATGAGCTTCCTGATGTACAACTCGGTTGAGCTTCTCGTTATACAGCTCACATGAGCTTCTCGTTTACATGCTCATATGAGCATTCTTGAATATGAATTGACGGATTATAGTTTTGAACACTTTGTGTGTACTTTCCGTGTATCCAACAATATTTTATATGGTTCAACGGACATAGTTCTGTTACGAGATTATATGAGAATGACATGAACTGCTACTGGAATTTATGTGAAATACATGGAAATGGTCTTACATGATATATTGAAACATGAAATGGGATGACACATGTATATGGAACTTGCTTGGTGATTATGTCCACTCATGTTTATGGAATATTACATGAGATTCACATGGCTAACATGTTGAGGATATGTGTTTAGGCTTTTGGTCAAATTGGTTTGGATATGTTATGAATGCTTACCTTAAATGTGAATAAATGGTAAGTTAAATTTCATGTTATACGAACTTGCTAAGCTTAAATGCTAACTCTGTTTTATTTTCCATGTTTTATAGTAATTTAGAAGCTCGTTTTGGTTGGAAGCTGATCATAGTTGATTCATACTATCCAACGGCTCATTCGGTATAAACATTAAATTAGTTTTGGTTATAATGGCATGTATAGGTCAACTTGGCCATTGATGGCATATAAATGTTTGGTTGGAACTAGCCATTTGAATGGCTCGTGATAGACATATTTTGATGTGTATATGAGTGGTCTTATCATGTTTGATGTGTGTTTGAAATGGTTGAATGATGGTAATCTTATAGGTATATTGATGGTTGGGTTGAAATTGGTTATTTGGTTGATATGAGTTATGTTGTCATTTAAATAGCCTAAAGGCATATTGTTGGTATGTGATAGTATTACATGTTTAAGTATTGATTTTTGCTTGATTTAAATGCCTTGTCATGGCTAGATGATGTCTTAAAATGTTGATTTAGGTGGATGACAAATTGGGAGGGAAATATGGTTAGGAAAATGGTCTATTTTTGTCCACACGGGCAGAGACACGGGCGTGTGTCTCAGCCGTGTGTGACACACAGCCAAGTGACACGGCAGTGTGTCCCCTGTATCTTTAAAATTGCGCAAGTTAGTATTCTCAACACGGCCTAGCACAAGGGCATGTGACTTGGCCGTGTGACCCAAGTCAGAGAGTTACATGGGTATGGACACGGGCAGGGACACGACCGTGTGTCCCTATTTTGAATGCCCATACGGCCTGAGACACGGGCGTGTCTCTTGATCGTGTGAGTCACACGAGCGTATGTCCCCTACACCTTTGAAAAAATTTAATGTTTTTCGAAAAAAATTTGAGTACCCGATTTAGTTCCGACTTATTTCTAATGTGTATTTTGGGCCTCTAGGGCTCACATAAAGGACATTATGCTTGATTACGACTGGTTTCTGATATGAATACTATATGATATGAAATATCTGTTTATTTATTCTGTAAATTTCGGTAATGCTCTGTAACCTTGTTTTGACAACGGATATAGGTTTGGGGTGTTACAGTTCATATATAAAATTCATATACAAAATTGGACATTAGACCTAAGTTCATATATAATTTTGATATTTATCCAATTCTCATTCCAAAAGGTACTCTCTTTTTTTCACAAATCAATTTCATTGGTCCTTTAGTTTTCCTTCTTGTTTTTGATACAATGCCTACCCATAACCCTTTCCAACCCTTAAATAGGAGGATAAATGCGCTTTAACGCGATCAAACCCAAATCCTCCTAAGCAACAATGTTGATTACTACTAGCATACTAATTATTATTTCACTAACAGATAGTTTAAAATACTTATTGTTGATTTTTCCTGACAATGGACTAGGTTTAAATGTGTCTTTTGAGAAAGATAACATGATTTGAAAGTACAAGTTTTTGCAATATGAACGTTAATTAAGAGGGTATCAGAGCTTATATCTTGGGACATTGTTTAACCTTTAAGTTAACAAAGAATGTGATGTAATAAAGAAGGAAGTAATAAGTTAGATGATTATCTAATGACTATTGTCACGGGCCAAGGTGCAAAGCCCGTGACCATCACACAAAATGCATCCCATGAAGGACTATTGATTAGATAGGGGTCATTTGACCCACGAGAACTGACTCGATTCAAAAAACTGATGGAGAAGTCTGTTCATTTGAAGCTTGGATAGCCCAATGAAACAGATATGGAAAGTTAGGCTACCTTAGTAAATAGGGAAACTAATCTTAGAAGATTGAGTGGAATTATATCTGATATGATTAGATTAGATTTGATTATGTAAATCTTGTAAATCCCTTAATTGTAGTAATAGGCTTCATCTCGTTCGTCGATGTAATTCGATCTATACCATCAGTTTTTTGGGAGTTCAACTATAAATAAACCTCCCCCTTAATTGTAAATTATCCATTGTATCCTGAATTCTTTCATAACATTATTCCTGCTAAATGCTAGATTGTGACCATGCAGTGTAATGAAATATTTCTATTTTACAATCATCATAATTATATATTTAAAAAAAATGAAATCAGCAACAAATTAACTAAGGTATAGCTATTTATATAATATTAATTATGTGTGGCCATAAATAAACTCTTTTTCTATTTTATTCTTATCACAATCCAGAATTGAAGAACCATTCTACTTACTTTTTTCTAAAAGATTTTATACTATAAATTAAATAAATATAAATATCTACCAACCTAATTTGTTTATAATTTTCTGAGTCAGCTAAAGTGCTTTTATACATAAGAATGGATTATTCCACATGCCTTGTCTCATATTCCCACTCATTCAGTTTTGTATCTTAGAAATGAGATGACACCACTTCACATCCATTTGCAGCACTAAAGCAAATCACATTAACATTACGTAATAGGTAAAAACACCCCTCTCAATTTCGATATTAAACATTTTGATCCCTTTGAAAAGGTCTGTTAATTTCGAAGGTGAACAATTAAAGACAGATAATTACAATATTAATATTTTTCGTTAACTATGCACATTTTTTATCGGTATGGTAATAAATTTAGCTATAAAAATTTATCCATTTTGTTAGTTTGCTATTGGTTTAACAAATCGTGGTTAATATTTACATATTCGAATAAATTTATTATTATACCAATCGAAATTATGTACAATTAACGTCGTGACTAGTTATCCTTATTTATTTACTTTCAAAATTGACAGGATTAATTTTTTGAGAGGGACCAATTTAGTTAATAGTAAAATTGAGAGGGACCTGAGAGATATTTTTACCAACTTAATATCAGTAATCGGTGGCACACAGCTAATGATAATAATATAAACTTGAAAATTAATTCATATACATTAATTACTGCATTTGTCTTTTTGTTGTTTGCTTTGCATGCTTATCAAAATCTAAAAATTAGCCCTCATTTCATTTGTCAATAAAAAGTTGGATAATAAATTTTCTTTCTAATTTCTTTTCAAAGAAAAAAAGAAAAAAGAAAAAGTTAGTCCCTATTTTTATTACCTATGAGCCTCTTTAATAGTAGGATAATGGGCTTCAACGCACTTTAATTCATGTTCTCCTACATTGGTAATAATATCGATGCTAATTGAGCTAAAACTTAATTAACTAAAAGAATTTATTTTTTATATAAAACAAACTATATTATTATAAATGCATTTTTTAAAATTTTTTTATATTTTTTATAAATCAATTCTTAAACTTCAGTAGAACAACATCACTCGGCTGTGCTACAAGCTGTTAAAGATCTATTCCAACTATTTTGGATAGTTCGGGTTACACATGTATTTAGAGAGGGTAACTGGGCAGTCGATAGTTTGGCATCAATAGCGTTCTCAAGGCCTCTGGGTAGGTATATCTACATGTAACAGTCGGATGAAGTTCTTCAACTACTACATGATGATTGTTCTAGAATAGCTTAGTCTCGTCTCCTCTAGTTATGATTTTTATCCTTCTTGTATCAAAAAAATACTTACAACTTAAAAATAGTCCGAACTCGAAATAACTTGAATGAAATAAACTAAACTCAAAATGACCCGAAAAATTCTAAAAAACGATTTGACAAAATCCAAATTGATCAGATTCAGAACCAACCAAGAAGGAATACTCGTATAAGCAGCATTAGTTACAGCAATGACCATCTTTTTTTCTGGCCAACCACCATCTTTTCTATATTGTTTGAACTTTGAAATAGGTGTAGATATGCATACACAAAAGAGAATGTATCAAATATTAGATATAGATATTGTAAGCTTTAAATCACCTTTAATTTCGTCAAAGGATAATGGGCAGTGCTACTTTGCAGACATAGGGGCTTTTTATGATAATAGAAGAAGCAGTTTTGCAAAAGCATGTGCATATGTCATTACCCTATCGCGAGATTCAGACTGCTTTTATTTTTATATACATATATTCCGAGACTAACCGGCTTTGTAAAAAGATGGTTAAATTGTGGTTTTGGTCCTTTTTTTATTCTTAAATTTGTAATTCAATTTTTTACTTTATTTTGACGTAATTTGATCATTTTATCTTTATAATGTTATTTGTTAGTCTAATAGTTAATGCCATTAACTATTTAAATTAAAATATTAATGTGATTTTTAAAAATACATTATTTATTTTAACTTATCATGCGACATGAATTTTTTTATGTGTTGGAACGAATGATCCATTAATCCGGCTAGTGGAAGATTATAAATGGATAATTTTTATTTTTATTTTTATTGGAGATTGGAAATAGATAGGCTTTCTATAGGGCCCATTTTACTAGTAGGATTTATCATCACTTTAGCGATTTTGGCAGCTTGGCCAGTTACTCGAGATTCGCAATTATTTCATTTATTAATGCTAGCAACATACAATGGTCAAATAGGATCATTTCTTCTCGAGAGCTTTTACTTTTTTTTCATCATGTGGAAGTTAATTGAAGTAGTTAAGGCAATGTTATAAGAATCGAGTCAATGATCAAACCAATTAAACAGTTAATTGTCAGTGCCAGTTTAATAGTGACTAAATTAAGAAAAAAATAAAAAATTGATAAAAATCATAAAATTAATATAAAAATATCAGTTAACAGTGCTAATCATTTCAACTAATTAATTAATTAATTAATTATAAAAGTAGGGTGTTAAATTATATCAAATTAAAATGTAAAGACTCATTACTAAATTCAAGCATAATAAAAGGATTAAAACCAAAAATTAACCCAAAAAATAAAGAAGCACAAAAGCATGGTTGATGGTTCCAATCCTACAATGGGAGCCCCCATTCTTCATCACAAAGTAATATCTTCTCTTTTTCTCATAACATGGAACATAGTCATCATCCTTCTTTTGCTTTATATTCCTTTTCTCTACTCACCTTTATCTCGCTATTTTTCATCTATCCAACTGGCTACTGCTTCTATATATATACACATAATATTCCTAATATATTTGTGCACATTGTCTCTTCAACACCACCATTATTTACTTGAATCACTATAAAACGCACATTTGGCTCTCTCTCTTTGCTAAAACCCAGAAATATTATACCTTTCTTCAATCTAGATGATGGCTAGAGGGGCTTCTAATTGCCTCTTTTTATCCCCTTTGTTTCTTCTTCTTCTTATCTGCTCTCCTGGTAAGTGAATCACTATAAGGGAATCCATGTCCTATAATCATATCTATGTTCTTATGCTTACATTGATTAACTGATTCTTTGTTGGGTTTTTTTTTTCTTTTTTGGAATAGTTGAGATTTCAACTAGGATAGCTGCATTTTATGTTGAGGTATCAACAATGGCGGATTTTGTGGGAAAACGGCTTATTGGGGAAGAAAAGAAGGGCTTTGTTTATTCTCGTAGGGAACTTATTGGTGTAAAAAAAACAGCTCAACATGATCTTATCATCCCTCCACCGGCGACCTTTCCGACACCGAATATCATCAACGTGCCTGCTAAGAATCCTGTGGAAACGCCGGCGGCGATCCCGGCTACCACGCAGGTCACGGTACCCTCTACGAATCCTAACAACCCGACTACTGTACCGGTCACGAATCCAGTCACGACGCCTGCGCCTATCACGGTGCCGGGTGCAGGGGCACAGCAGCCGGTGACGAATCCAGTAACGACTTATCCGGCCCCGACGGGTGGTGTCCCGGCGAGCACACCGGTGACAACAAATCCACTCCCACCACCTGTTAGTACAAATGCCCCTGCAGTTCCAGGGCAGAGTTGGTGTGTAGCCAAGACCGGTACTTCGGAGACTTCACTTCAGACGGCGTTGGATTATGCTTGCGGCATCGCCGATTGCTCGCAGATCCAACAAGGCGCTAACTGTTATAATCCAAACACATTGCAGAACCATGCATCGTATGCTTTCAATAGCTATTATCAGAAGAATCCGTTGCCAACTAGTTGTGACTTTGGTGGCACGGCAGCCATTGTGAACACTAATCCAAGTAATGACCTTATTTATTGAGTGAATGAATTATGTTTACCTTTTGCATATCTAATGATCTTACAATTAACAGGCAGTGGATCCTGCATTTACCCATCCTCGGCCTCAGCATCGCAATCGACTCCGACAGCAACACCGGTAACACCGTCATCAACATCAACAGGGGCAGGTGTACCAGGGTACAAAGAGTTCATTTATGTTGTACTTTTGCTATTGTATTATATATGCTTGAACTGGAGTTAAGTGAGGTTGAATGCTATTTTGCAGCTCGGTCGTCCCACCTTCGGTTTTGAACTCAAGCACCCCTGGCTCAGGCTCGACTACCACCAGTGTTTTCGGTTCCGATATCCCTCCTACTGTCAGCACATCGATGTCCCTATCAGTCAGTTTGCAACCTCCTTTTACTTGCATCATTCTACTGACAATGACATCTTTTGTTGCTGGATTCATCTTTAAAAATTGAGCTCATGGTTTGAGCCGTTTTTAACGTCTTTCCGGGGAAGAAACGATGATCTTAGAGTTCCGAAATGACTTAGACAGCAGCCAATGCTTGTTGAAGATGTTCATTGCCTGGATAAGCTGCAAACCAAAAGAAAAAAGTAGTGATTTTCACATGAAATATACAAGATGTTTAATGTTAGGTGCTATTTAGGGCTACATTAGAATAGGCACAGAGATGATCTTGTATATATGTTTTTTATCAGGTAGTGGATTTTGTGCATAAACAGAGAAAAACTGTAATGCTAAATGGGACATATTTGCAAGGTACTATTGTTGAAAAGGGCAACTAAGAAAAGAAAAATGGTGGTACCTGCAAATTTGCTGCATAACCCATATTAATTATTGAGTGCAATTTAAACTATGACAGTCAATATCTCAATTAGGTGGCTCAGATTAGTTTTGGGTTAAGTAGATTTGGATCGGATTAATTTAAATTCGAGTTAATTTGAGTTCATATTGTTTCGGTTTGGATGGTTTGGGTTTGTCAATTATTTTTTTGGATCAAATTATTTTAAATTTAACATTTAATTTTGGGTAATTTTGAATTTGAATTATTTTGAGGTGAAATAATTTTCAAGTCGAATTATTGATTTTATGGTCAAATCAGATAGAATTAAGTTCGAATTCAAGTCACAATTGTCATATCTAAGCACACAATTTGATGTATTTAAAATCTTTATTTTACTAATGTTGGATAGTCGGTTCGACCGTTTAAAATTTTTTAAATAACAATTTTAATATATATATGTATTCACATTTTTTTTATATTGGATTTAAGGGTTAACTTTTATGAACTCGGGTTAATAAATTGTACCATAGAAAAAATATCGATTTTTTAATTGGTTTCAACAAGTTCTTATTTTTTTATTCAATGGCGATTTTAAATAATTCACTCAAAACCTATTTCAATACTTTTGTCTAGATCAATACATCCATCAATTTCTAATCTAACCGATCTGATTCCAACTGCATTGAATTTTACATTTAAGTCAGCATTAGTTTAGGTTAAATTTTATGAACTTGGGCTAATAAATTGTACCAAAGAAAAAATAAAATAAAAAATCATTTTTTTATTAATTCAACATGTTTTTATTCTTGATTCATTGACGGTTTTGAATAATTCACTCAAAATCTGTTTCAATATTTTTATCTATATTAATATATTTATCGATTTTTAATCTAACCGATGCGATCCAACGACATTAAATTTTACATTCAAGTCAGCATCTGTAAAACATGGTAGCAAATTTTGTTGTCTCACGAAAGGCACATGCGTAGAAAGCAAAAGGTCTGCATAAAGTTCAAAAAAGCAAATTATAACCTATGACTACTCCAACTCTATTGTTGTTTTGTAATGAAAATCAGAGACATAATATTGGGAGGCAGCGAATCCAGGGAAAAAATTGAAAAATTATTATTTAGTTATTTTAATAATTTATAAAATTTTAAATTAGTGATGATAAAATTATATTTTAGCCCTTAAAAATGATAAAAATTTGATTTAATCTTTTAAAAATAATAGAAATATAGACTGTTAAAATGACAAGATTATATTTTTGCAAGTACAAATATACAATTTTGTTATATAAGTAATATAAAACACCTGACATGTAGGCTCATCCGCTATTAACCTAGCGATCTCCCCAAGTGTTCCCCTGTTATGAGTTTCGGCCACTTACATGATATCACCTACTCGTTAGGGGTGTACAAATTTCAGGTAAAACCGAATTAATTTGGTTAATCGGTCGGTTAATTGAATTAATTCGATTGGGGTCAATTAATAATTTTTTAGAAGTTCGGTTAACGATTAATTCGATTCGAAATCGGTTGGTTAATCGAACTTAATAAATAATATTATAATATATAACTATTTGGTCGGGGGTCTGTCGATTCGGTTAATTTTTTGGAAGTATAAATTAATCGGTTGGTTAATTCAGTTAATTTTTTATATGTTTTATACTTATTTTAACCAAAAATAAAAAATATATAAATTTTAGTTAATTCGGTTAACCGACCGAATTAACCAAAAAGTTCGGTTCTGTTAACGGTTAAGGGTTTAAAATAGTTGATTAATTTAGTTAATGATAGTCCGGATCAATTAACTGATTGAACACCCATACTTCTCGCCCATAATCCTTTGAAGAGTATCTAAGACATGTGTAACCTCTAGAGAAAGTAACTTATAATCACGTATGACACTTAGGGTGAGTTTGGATGGGCGGTGCGTTTACTTGCAGTTAGTGTAAAAACAGTAGTGGCGGTGAAATTAAATACTGTAGCGATACTGTAACGTGACACAAAAAATAAACTAAACTGATAGGGGGTTGCGCGCGGACCAAGATCGAGTTGTCAAGTCACGAGAAAGTCCTACGAAAACTCTAAACGTTTGGATCTGAAACGAAACCGCAAAGCTTAATTAGAATCAATTCGATTTGGAAACTAAAAATCCCCAAATCAATAAAGAACAGCCAAGAATCAAAACACTTATGAATAGACGTTCTTCGAAGCCAAGAACACGAAATTAAGCCCCAAGATTAACTTATAATCAGCCGAATCTATCAAAGAACACAAAACAGCAAATAAATGAAAACAAATTACGAAATCAATTGAAACTAATTCTAGGGATTGGACGGCAAGAAAATAGGGGTTTTTGTGAAATCAAAAACGTTTCTTTATGTTCAAGGAAGTGCCGAATCAGATCTTGGAGTTTTGGAAAGGTTGAATCGCAACAAGAACAGCAAACAAATTAATTAAATAAAATCGACTCAAGCAGGATTTAAAAAGAAAGAATGACAACAAGAAATAAATATAAGTCCTAAGAAGCCTTGAAAACGATAAAGATTTTACAACTCCCTTCAAACGGCTCTAATCTCCCCTCCAATGAAGAACAATGGCAAGGAGAAGGCTGAAGATGGCTCTCACAATCAAAAAGATTGTTAAAATTACTTCTAAAGAAAACTCAAGAGAAAATTCTTGAAGAACTCAAAGAGAATTTTCACTCAAAACAAATCTGAAATTTTCAATGTAATTGTAATGTGTATTATGGGTGACTGGTCAAGCCATATATATAGGCCTTCTAACTATTTTCCTAACCCTAATAGGAAAGTTAGAAAAAAAAACCTAATTATTGATTTTCAAGAGAATTTCGTCCAAGGCCTTTAATGGGCCTCTTTGGGCTAAATTTTTACATAGAAATTTATTTATAAAGTCTAAAAATTAAAACTAAGTATTTAAAGAATTAAAATTTTACAAATTGGGCCACTTTGACAATTTGGCCTGATTTTCAATTAAATTTGATTTAAATTTCTGAATTGGGCTTGGAACATCTTATTGGGCCTTGTCTTTAAGAACTTGGGCTTGTAATTCGTTCTCTCCCGAAATTGGCTTGTTAATGCTCGTAACTGGGATCTAATGCGCCTTAGTTGCAAGATTCGGTTTCTTAGACCAATATTTCCAAGATTTGAAATCTTAATTTTCTTGATTCTTGAAATCGCTCAAAACAGCAAAATTGGACCAAGATTCGGTTTCTTGATTTTCTTTTTTCTTCGTATACGCATCTAAGTCCTTTGTGACTCGTATCATAAACACACCACACCACACCTACCCATAATTACTCTAACACGTCACATCAACATATAAGAATCAACCGTTCCAAAAAAACAACAAAATAAATACCCAACAAATTTAATTCCTACCTCACAAAATATATTTTCCAATTTTGTTGATGAGACAATGGGCATTGGATTCCAATTTAGTCGAATTTCTCGAACAAAGCAATGCAAAGAAAAAGACAAACAAACCCATGTTTCCATACTTGAGTAAAGGAATCCACATCACGTTCGTAACAGTAACAGTAACACATGTTACCGTTTTTCTGAAGGTTACCGTTGTTTTAACTTTTCACCAGCGTATGTATATAGGTTAAAGTACCATGGAGATCCATCTATTATATGGATTAATCAAATTAGTCCCTTTATTATTAAATGGATTAATTTGCTCCTTCTATTATTAAAAATAATTAAATAAGTCCAAATTGTAATAGATTTAACATTTAATATATAAAAAAAATCATGAAAGATTATTTTTTTCAATTGCAATTTAATTCTAAACGAAATATTTCATTTACAAAATCATACAAACTTTAAAAATATTAAATTTGCTAAAAGCCAAATGTTAATTCTATTTTAGTTTGGCCTTATTTAATTCTTTTTAATAGTATAATGACTAAATTGATTTATCTAATAGTGGATGGACTAATTTGCTCAGGTCCTTAAAATGGAAGGACCTCTCAGGTATATTCACCTAAGTATATATATGCCAAGATATTTTAATGGGTTAACATGTGTTGTTAGTCCTTGTATTTGTATAAAAATTTGAGATTTGGCCCATATACTTTAAAAGTTAAAAATACAATCCTCTTATTTTTTCGATTTAAAAATTTTAGTTCAATCATTATCTTTATTGGTAGTTTCTATCAAAATTTGTTAATTTAACATGTTTATTTTTTGTCAATCACATGCCATGTTATATGAGGACAACCTAATTAAAATTTCAAGTTGACAGATTTTAACAGAAAATACTTACGATTTTAATAATTGGATTGAGAGTTTTAATAAAAATAAGACTTAATTAGGGAGGGTTTGGATGGGCGATTGTGTGTGGTGCGGTGCGTTTAGTTTACTTTTTGTCTCACGCTACAGTATCACTAAAGTGCCTAATCTCACCGCCACCGCTGTTTTTACACTAACCGCAGGTAAACGCACCGCCCATCCAAACTCACCCTTAAACTTTTTAAGTACAAAGACTAATAGCATATTTCAACATATTTTTACGTAGTTCTAGTTTTCAGTGGGGATGAATTCAGTCGGACTTTTTTTTATAATTTTTTAAATTATTCATAATAATTCAATTGTGAATATTATTTTCGTTTATTAATATTAATTTTATATTTGGCTTTTTAGACTTTTTTTTTTATAAAATTAGCTCTACTTTACAGCTTTTCAACATTATTTGGTATTTGGCAAAAAGAATTATTTAGTAAAAATTTCAACTCTTTTTCTTAAATATTTCAGAAAATTTTCAAATAAAAAAAAACCAAAAACTTTTATTCGATTTTTTCTTTGAAAATTAATTTTTAGATCAAATTTAAAATTATTTATAAACTAAATAAATAAATAAAATATGTTTTTAGTTCATGAAAATTTATAAAATTTCGAGTTAATAAATGATAAAATTATATTTTGAGCACTTTAAAAATACTTTTAGTTTTGTCCCTGGTCATGATAGTCTATTATCTTCTAAACCAACACTAGGATAGGAGAACCAAAAATCAAAAAAGAAGGTAGAATTGTCAATCATATCGATGGGATGTCATTAGGGGTGAACAAAACTCGATTTGACTCGAAAAAATAAAAAAAAAATTGAATTTCGAGTTAAACGAATCGAGTTATTCGAGTTATTTCAATCAACTCGAATTTTTTTTTCAAATTTCGAGTTCGAATCGAGTTGAGTTTTCGAATTCAAATAACTCAAATAATTCGAATAATTCGAATATCAAACTATAATATTTTACATTTTTACCCTAAACTCCCAAACTTTTTTACTTTTCCCTCAAAACTTTTACTCCCCTCCCCTTCCAACCCCCAATCTATCCAAAATCCATTTCCCACCAAAATTTTACTTTCTCATTTACTTTTTCTCAAAATTTTACTCCCAAAAATCCTCAAAACCTTTTATTTTCCCCCAAAATTTTTACTCTCTCCCACTTTTCCCCTAAAACTTTTGTTCTCTTCCCATCCCACCTCTTATCTACCCCAAACCCTCCCCCCTCCATTTTTTTTTAATATTTTCCCTCCAAAATTTTACACCCCCTATTTACTTTCCCTCTAACTTTTATTCCCCAAAACTTTTTTTCCCTAAACTTTTACTTCTCACCCTTTACTCTCAAATAAAAAATCAAAATTATCTAAAAAAATCACTAAACATAAATAGTAATAATTTTATTTATATATACTATTTATATTATTAAATTAAATTTCACATTTTATATTATTTATATTATTGAATTGTTTAGTCATATTAAATATTTATATTAAAATTGAATTATTAATTATGCTATAAAATATTCGTGTTAAAATTTTATATTGGTATCAATTTCACATTTTATTTTTAAAATAACTTTTATTAAAAAATCATATTTTTACATTTAATATATTTTTTAATTCCAAAATACATAGTGACAAGAATCTGAAGATAATTAAAATAACTAAGCAAGCAAAGAAGCTAACCAATATATAAAAAATTAATAAATAAATTATGAGGTGATGAAAGTTAATAAAAAAATTAATTAAGGTGGACAAATTTTATTATGATGAGTGACAGTGGTTACAATGACTCAAAATTATTTTTAAAATTTAACTCGAACAAATATATTCGATTCGATTCGAATTCCATCTCACTCGACTCGATTCGAGAAAACTTCAAATAAAGTTAGGATGATAAAATAAGATTCGAAAACTCAATTAACTCGAAAATTTTCGGTTCGATTCGATTTGATTCAATTCGATCGAATGCTCACTCCTAGATGTCATTATACTTGAAAATTTTGAATCCGAAATGAAATTAGTTCAATTTTTTATTCTTAATTTAATCGGTTTAATCGTTTAAATATATAAAAATAATAATTAATTTTTTTAAAAAAAATAAGAAAATCATATTCATGAAAACCCAGTTATTAAATGAATATAAATAAATGGAAAAGCGCTTTTCTTTTCTTTTTTTGTAAAACGATTCAAAAGAAAATTTCAATTTAATTGTTTTTGATTTCCAATTTTACAGGTTGTTTGATTTTTGGGTTTTTTTAGAAAAAAAAAAACACATTCAAATAGATTGATTATTTACGAAAATGATTCGGTGCAAAATTTTGTACGAAAATTATTTGTTTTTTTATTGTTCATGTTGGTGCCAACAATTTCACCACTGACATCAACTTCCACCATCCCATAATGATTGTTCGACTTATAAAAATTGATTTTTTTTTGTGTTAGCATTGTGTTCGTCGGCACTGGTATGCATTTTTTTTCAAATACAGGTATTTTGTAATTATAAAAAGAAAAAAGAAAAATAATAATATTTTAACAGGTGTCGACAAAGAGAGCGCTGACACAAAAAAAATCAGAAACCACACCAATGCTGCCAATGAGAACGTCGACACCCAAAAAAATTTGTTTCCTTGATGTCGGTGCTAGCAAAGAGAATGCCAGGACCAAAAAAGCACTGACAAAGTTTTTTAAAAATTTGAAACGGTGCCGGCAATGTGAACGTCGGCACCTATTAAAATATTATTATTTTTATAATTGTAAAATACCTATATTTTAAAATTGTATTTGAAAAAATACATATTGGTGTCGACAAATATAGTGCTGAAAAAAAAATCATTTTTTATAGGCTAGGGAATCATTACAGGATGATGGAAGGTGGTTTCAGGGGTGAGTATGTAACAACCCAAAAATCAGTGGAGTCGAAAATGGTGGTTTTGAAATGTTGTTTTCCGATAATAGAAATTGTGAATATTATTTATTAATATTTACAATGGTATTATAGTATTATATTGAAGTTTGGTCTAATAATTTTGGTTATGTGAAAAGTTAGACAAGGTATGAGTGTATTGGATCTAAAGTCAGGTTTTGAAAATTGAGGTATCGAAACCTCGTTACCGTGAACCGGATCCGTAAATATTTTTATTAAATATTTACGATGTTAGTTTAGTAGTGAATTAGATTTTGGTTAAGTGATTTTCGTGAAATTAGAAATTGTTTAAGTACATGGACTAAATCACATTAAAGTTACAAGTTGAAGTATAAATTGAAATTAATTAAAGGGACTAAATAAATAAATATACCATTGTTTCCTTTTAATGGACGGTCATAATGGAACATTTATACCTAATATATATTATGTTAACTTAAATGTTATAAGTTATAATTAATAAATATAATATAAAAGTAATAATAATTAATAAATATGGTTAGGGAAAGAAAGAAATAACAAGAACACCAACGGCAACTACGGGGTTTGGAGTTTCAAAATCAAAATTACAGACATAGTTCCGGAATCCTCGAGTAAGAAGGGGAAAGATGAGGTTGACATCGAATAGTTCGAAATATATGGTTAAGTACTTTTCGATTTGTCGCAGATTCAGTATCCAACAACGAATCCCAGACTCAAGTGTGGTGATATTATATTTTGTAATGATACATTTATGATGCGATGATATTTTGGTTTCTTAGTGAAATGATGGATAATTGTATATATTCAGTATCTAATTGTTAGTTCAATTAAAATTAGAAAAATTAATAATGTTAAATTAAAATATTGTACAATATAACTATTTTCATGTTCGTATCATAAACTTGAATCATTAATCACTTATTTAGATTCCAAAATTATTATTTTATAAAATTTTAATTTTTTTATATATTTTTAGAATTTTTTTAAATTTATAATTTTTGTTTAAAATAAAAATTTTAGAATTTTTATAAATATTTTGAATTTTAAAAATTACTTTGATTTTTTTTTTGTAATTTTTGTTAAGAGAGATAATTTGCTCATTTTTAAAATTGATAGGGACCAAAACGGTATTTATACTAATATATTTTTCGAATTATTCGAGTTATTCAAATTGGAAATATTCAACTCAGTTTGAACTCGAAATCTGAAATTTCTTATTCGAGTTGACTCGAACAATTCAAATAACTTGATTCGAATGCATTAACTAAATGATACAAAATAGGGTTGAATTTGGTTCGATTCTATCATTCATAAATATTTTAAAATTATCAAGAAAAGTTTGAAGTCTTTTCATAAATATTTTAAAATTTTTTGAATAAATAAAAATAACCATTAAATTTTAAATTTTAAATTTTAAAAGGATAAGTTTTTATATAATATTTGAAGTTATTTTCACTAATTTATTTTTAAATTATAAAAAATTACAAATTAAATAAAAAAATATAATTTGATTTGATTCTATTTGGTAAAAAGAGCTAAACCTAAAACTTGAATATAAACCCAATATTTATGGGAATACGTCGTCACATCGCGACATCGTCGCTGCTTTGCCGTTTCAAACATTGTAGCGTCATCCCGAGACTCCTCATCGGGTCTGCTTTGGGCTTCTTCAATTGCTCGTCGGTTATCTTTCTAGGTGACTAAAAAAAATTGGATAAATACCAATAAGAGTATGAGACCCCAAAAAACACAAAAGCTATTTCAATAAGAAGGTTGGAATCAACTTTTAGCTTCTTTGCTGGGCTCTAACTAGCGAACCCATGGCAATTAATTAAGCAATTTCCATTATCAACGGAGAAGTGATCGATAGCAGGTAAATCACTAGAACCCAATATATGCACATGTATTTCGAGAAATGAAGCAAGAATCATATATTAACGTAAGGCAAACTCACTGGCCGCCGGCCGGCACTAGCTTGGACCTTGGTTCATCGGTTCCCAGGTCAGTCGTCTCGTCCCCTCTATCTTTCTCTCTTTCCCAGTCTGTTTATATGTTGTAATATACCTCCGATCCCAATGGTGTTAAAGCTTTCGACCATTAAACTAAAATTTCCCAACAAAATCCCGCCATGGCTCAACTTCCCTGGCCGCTATTTCTCCCTTTCGTACGCCGCAACTCTCCGGCCGAAGCCCGAAACAGACACCGACCCTCAATCGGTTGACAATTATGAAGAAAAGATAGGGTTTTTAAAGCACAATCTACACCCGGGTAACTTAATCCGGATTCTGGACAAAACCCAAGATTCGAATTCAGCTCTCAAGATATTCAAATGGGCTGCTTTGCAGAAAAGCTTTAACCACACCCCTGATACGTATTACCACATCAGTTTAAAATTGGGTTTGGCTGGAAATGTTAAAGAAATGGACAATTTTTGTCTAAATTTGGCGAGAGACAAATGTGTAGGTTCGAGGGAGGCTCTTGCTTCTTTGGTTCATACATTCGTTAGGCATTCTAGGCTCAATGAGGCAATTCGGGTTCTTGGGAACATGACATTATGTGGGTTAAATCCCTCTGTTGATGTTTTTAATGATTTATTGTGTGCTCTTGTTAAGAAAACAGATTTTCAAAATGTCTTGTTTGTTTACAAGGAGATGGTGAAAGGGGGGATTGTGCCCACAGTTGGTACTTTGAACTCTTTGTTGGAGGTATTGTTCGAGACTAATAGGGTCGAATCGGGTTTGAATCAGTTTAGGAGGATGAACAAGAAGGGTTGTAGTCCTAATGTTAGGACCTTCGAGATTGTTATTAAAGGTCTTGTTTTGAATAATAGAGTTGATGATGCAGTGCTCATTTTGCATGAAATGTTGGAGCTAAAGTATCAGCCCGATGTGTGTTTTTATATCTGTATTATCCCTTTGTTTTGTCAAGAGAACAGATTAGAACAAGGAATACAGCTGTTTAAGCAGATGCGAGCGGCTAATTTGGTGCCGAATTCAGTCATTTGCAGGGAATTGGTTCATTGTTTATGTATGAACCTTCATCTAGATGATGCTATTAACATTCTTGAAGAGATGATAGAAATCGGTGAGATTCCTCCCCTTGATTCATTTGTGGATGTAATGAACGGTTTTTGTGAAGCCAAAAGATACAATGAAGCAATGTGTTTCTTGGAGAATAACTGTGGTAACTTAGTTTCTCCACATAAAGTATTGCTTGAAGGTTGTTGTAAGGCTGCTAATTTTTTTCTAGGAATAAGTCTTCTCGAGAAAATGTCTGAGAGAGGTATAGCTGATTGTGATTGTTGGAACATTTTACTCGGTTGGATTTGTGAGAATGCAAGCATCAAGAAAGCTTACGAGCTTCTTGGAAGAATGATTGTACGGTCCGTAGTTCCTGATTGCAGCACATACGCAGCTCTTGTTGTAGGTAATTGTAATCTGAACAAGTACGAGGATGCTTTGGAACTATTTCATTACATTTGGTCCAAATTCTGGGTTTTGGACTCTAAATGTTATTCTAGGCTAGTTGAAGGTCTTTGCAGGCTAAAAAGGATTGAAGAGGCTGTCGTGGTATATTATTACATGTCTAAAAGTAAATGCCCCCTTGAAGTTGCCACATTCAACCTGTTGATTGAGGCCACATGTGATGCCGGAAAGGTGGATGAAGCAGTCAAGCTGAGGTCATTGGCTTATTATTCTGGTACTTCCTGCTCTAGTGTGACTCACATCACCATAATGCTTGCCTTCCTTAAATCCGGAAGGGCTAAAGATGTCTTGGTAATGTTTTCCCAAATGGTGATCGGGGGTTGTAAAGTTCATGCAGAAGTATACTGTATTCTAATACGAAGTATGTGTGCACTGAATAGATTTAAGGATTGTGCTTTATTTTGCAAGCTAATGATTAACGAGAGCCTCATGCCTGATTCGGGGACAATTCATGACCTTCTCTCTTGTTTAACTAACCATTCTCAGTTACGCTTGGTGTCAAAAGATATCGATAAAATTATTTCTGGAATGGATACCTTGGATTCAACTATGTTTAATCTGCTGATTAATGGCCTATGGAAAGAAGGTTGCCGGAGGGAGGCTCGGAATTTATTAGATTTGATGTTGGAAAGGGGTTGGGTCCCAGATGCTACAACTCATACGTTGTTCGTTGGATCCAATGTTGAAGGGGTAACAAGTAGGGGAAGACCAACATATGAAAATTCGATGGATGAAGATAATGTTAGCAACATCCTTGCTGAGGCATTGGGGAAGTGATAAAAAGCTTGATACTCCGTATGGTTTTTGATTTGACCATGTGCCCATTCCTTGGTGGTTATGCCTTCATTTCTCACCCTCTGGAGGATAAAAAGTCATGACATAGATCTTTCTTCAATGGCATTCTAATTATGGTAATGGCAGGTTAGTATTAAGACACTTGAATGCTTTGTGCATGTAATAGTAACTTAAATGTTTCAAAATCTTCAGAACTAGTACTTTGTTCTTGCATGGTTGGGGGAGGGTACTGGTAAGTGGTAACCATATTCAATCATCTTTTTACATGGAAGGGATACGTTTAATGTTTCCTTTAGATATTTTTTTTTGAAACAAAATGTTTCCTTTAGATATTGCTTATCAGCAAGGGGGGAATCTAGGTACTTTAAATCCATGTTCTACAAGAAATAATTTATTTGATTCACATCGGGGCATGGATGTATTCAGGAAAAATGTAACCCAGGATTTTGTAGGATCGTAGACAAATTGTTGAAGAAACACAAGCCTTCACTTGTCCAACCGCTGGAAATTTTAACTTGTCCCGTTCTCGTTTTCAGGTGACTGATTTCTATTCTGACATGGTATCCCAATTTGATATTAACTGTTATGTCAAGTAGTGGGAAGAGACACTTGTCCAACTGCAAATGCTCAACTGGTAGCAGCTTCAGAAATCTGGTGTGATCTCTGGTGAATAATATGCCACTGTGGTTATACATATCAACAATTGGCTTCAGAAATCTGGTGTGATCTCTGGTGAATAAGGGTCAATTCAAAGCTCCTCTTTCTTCCCCAAAGTTATGTGGATTACACTATGGACCGGTGGTAGAAGGCTGCAAACAAAGCTGAGTGCAAGGCTGGGACTGCTCTCTGTATGTGCTGAATAAACCCTTTTTTGTTGGGTTCTGGCCTATAGTTGATACCCTTTCAGATGTTAGGTTCAGGACGGAAACCATCAATGCTACTGCATATACACAGTTGGCATATTCTTTGGCATTTTCTTGTATATGTAACGATTGCTTAGGCAAGAACAGTTGGCATATTCTTTGGGGGTGGAAATGGATTGTCTAGGGTTTGATTGTTGAGGCTGGTGATGATAGGGAGGTTCATACTCATATTAGTAATCCGCGATTACTCTTGGTCATAATGGTAGTCATAATCTTCCAGTGGTGGTTGTATGCTATTATCCAATCCTTAGAATGAATCATAAGTGGAATGACAAAAAAAAATGTTGTATGTAAATAAATGATGAATGTTGTATTTAAATAAATGATCTCGGCAAAAAGCACTTGATCACGAATCACGATTAACTATGCATGCCTAATACTTGCGGTATTGAATATTTACCTTTAAAAGTGGAATTCCTTGGAATGTATAGTTGCAGCTTCATAAAATGGATTTAACAATCTGCCCTCAAAGCATTCAAATAGCGATATCCGAATCTGAGTTGCACCATACTCAGCTAGGCCAAATGGAAAAGGAGCACGTTCATTCACAAATTTAAAAAGTTAAAAACTGAGGTAGAAAACCTAACCAATCTCTTTCTGATAATACAGTAACAAAATTTGATCCAAGTCGATGGTAACATTTAGCTTTCCATCAACATGGATACAAATAGCTACTTTAAATAACCAATCCTTCCCTACGAGTCACTGCCATGTTCATTTATCATAAAGTTTTTAACTAGAGACCAAGGAAAACTAGCATTACACCTAATAAAACTATTTGACATTGAAGAACTACCATTAGATCCATCAGCCAACCTGTGTCATCCTTAACTCGATCCCTATCAAACACAAAAGTAAGAGGATAAGTTAGTCCAATGGCAACAGCAACAGAGCTAAACTTTTAGTTACAAAGGATAACAGTATTCACAGAATTCAGCTAACTCATCAAAGATATTCATATCAGGCAATAGACAGCAATACGAGGAAAACGAATCCTTGCAGATACATATAAATGAGAACTGCATATGACCTGACAACTTATAGGCCCCAAATTCAGCATTGCTATAAGCATGTGTCATAAAAACAGTAAGATAACTCCGTGGAAGCTGCATGTACAAATGCTCATAATATGCTGTACAAGCTAGGAAAAAAGAATATGCTCTCTGCATGAAATATGCAATTGAATAATGTCATGCCTCTAAATTTTGATGTGTTCAAGGGATATGTGGTGCTAGCTTTCAGAAAGTTAATACTTACAGTGGCCAACACTCTACAAGAGCTCTTTGCAAGTGGACTTGTTGTGCCCTAAACCCTTGCATCTACTGCACTGTAGTTGACGCTTCATTACCTCTGGTGTTCCAACTTTTTTTGTGGTGGGCCTACCTGGTGGACGGCGTGTTGGAGGAGGAGTTACAGTCACTAGAGCTGATGAAGTATCCTTCTGCAGAGGTCTCTCCACATCTGGAATAGGTTGTATAGACTCTGCATAGGTTAACCTGTAGCTCTCGGTTGTAAAGTATCTGGAGCAAAAGTCATATGGGCTTCGTCCAATGCAACTGATAACGGCAATAGCATGAGAACATGGTAAAGCTGTAAGTTGCCAACCTTTACAACTGCAATCCCATCGGTCCATGTCAACCATTTCAGTGGTGGAATCACCACGGACCTCAAATATGCTACCAGAAGTCAGAAGCACTTGAAGAGTACGGACTTTCAAGCTCTCCTTTTCCAATTTTTCCTCCATGCATGGAGTAAGCCTTGTTAACCAATGATCAGACTCAGCCCTGCGGGAATAAATTAACTCCATAACCTTTTGCCGTATGACATCAACCATCTGAGTTATAGGTAATTCGTGTGCATCTGACACCCAACTATAAAAGAGTTCCCCAAAGTTTGATGCCATATGGTTATATCTAGCACCCTGGAAATATGAATTTGCCCAGTATTGGGGCTCACTCTGAATGATCCAATTGTAAGCTTCCAGTGAAATTTTTTTGATGCTGTTGATATACGAATGGAAGGCTTCAGGTCTAGGTGCCAAAGCTGCATTATAAAGGTCGTCAATCATGAGCCGTTTCATCTCATGGGAAAACTGCCCTTTCAAGTCTCTAATGAGCTGTTCAGTTAAGTATCGGAGACAATAACCATGAAATGATCCCTTGAAAATTTCGGAGATTGACTCCCGTAAACCCTTCTGTATGTCTGCAACAAATGTTATAGAACAAGATGTTGACAGGGCAGATTTCAGTTGTAACAAAAACCAATACCAGTTCTCATCAGTTTCAGCATCAACGACAGAAAAGGCAACAGGAAATACATCATCATTCCCATCTGCAGCGGTTGCTGCCAACAAGGTACCTTGATATTTGGAATTCAAGGGTATGCTATCAAGAAAAAGGAGAGGTCTGCAACCTTGTAGAAAGCCGGACAGAGAAGCATGGAATGCGATAAAGAGGCGATGAAAACTAGAGTCTTCCTTAGTGGAGAATGTAGCAAGACTGCCTGGATTGGTCTCCATTATCCTCTCGCAGAAAAGTGGTAACTGACTATATGCATCCTTATATGAACCCTGAAGCTGCTCTCTAGCAATTTCTTTCCCACGCCAAGCCTGAAAGTAGTTCAGTTGTATGCCAAACTCCTGTTTAATGTCTTGTACAATATCCTTGGGTTTGTAAGTTGGGAAAACTTTTAACCTCTCCTTGATTATACTAGCTACCCAACTCCTGGTTGCTTGATGCCCGGTGGTCAAAGCAGCCCCTTCACAAGTATGTGTTGGATTCATCTTCTTGATACATATCAGCTGAGTGGTTGACAACCTTGATGCATGGATTCTCCAAGGGCAGCCTTCTGCTCTGCACTTAACAGTCACGCGGTGACTATCGTTCTTTTTATACCTGAATGCGAACTGATGTGCGATGGCATATTTACGTAATGTCTCACGAAATTCCTGAACACCAGTGAATCGTTGCCCCACCCCTGTAATTGTATTCTGCCACTGCTGAGTGGTTTTAGCAAGAGGAAGAATAGATGAAAACTCAGGTGCTAGATCAATGTGTGGATCAATATGATTGGTAGCATCAACAATATCAAGAGAGGCCGCAAGAGGAATATTCGATCGAGTGGTATCATCCATAACATCTAGAGGTGGATCAAGCGAAGCCAGAACCAGAGCTGGAGCTGGAGCCGGAGCCGGATCCGGAGCTGGAGCCACTGCTTCAGACAAAGTTGTCCTGCTAGACCTGTATAAAGGAAACTCTCATCAGCATTAAGGCTTTGCTTCAGACATATTTTTTTTTCACCCCCAAGCAGAGCCTTAGTTAATAAACCAAAGAATTACAACTAAGCTTGAGCATACAAATAAAGAGAACTACCTACTGGCTGGCATGTTGGAAACATCATGAGGAACATTTTCCTCCATTAGGATAAACACATCGACAGTGGTGGAATTCCCATGAAATTTTATTAACCGCTTTAAATCCTTGTCATTGGAGATACTGATGAGAGTCTTTTTATTGCCAGGGAGGAAGTATTTAACAGACATAGTACTCATGTTCAAATTAAACATTTCTGCTAGCTCCTTCTTGAAGTCGTCGAACTTCGTTTGATCATCAAGGTCTATCGCATGAGCATCTCCGCCTTTATACAACATCACCCCGTTCTTATCAGTCTCAAACTCACCACCAGATTGACAAACCGCTATCACCCTTTTGGTAGCCATGACCTGCCAATCATTGAGAATCAAAAAACACTTCAGAATAACACCCATAGAAACAAAACAAGTAAAGCATAACAAGAATTCTGAGTTCAGTGATGACATGGAGATTAAAGCAAAGACAAATTAAGGATAGATTTTAGGTAATGTGGAAAACATAGAAAATAAAGATGAATTTATATTATAATAAAAAAAATTGAGTGAATCTAGTTCATGTGGCTTACTTATTGATTTGTGCCCTAGCCTAGTCCTACCACATTGAGTATTCAGTATTATGAGTGTGTGTATGTGTATATATATATCTAAATCTGAATAGGGTGAGTGAAGAACAGAGAAAAACAATGAAAATAACAAATTTATAATTAGACCAAGAGACATTGAACAATAATCCCAATTTAGATCAATAAACGAAAATCCCACCTGACCGGAGGCGGCGTTCTCTGAATTGAAAATCAACCAATCAGAGCGTCGATACTGCAAAGATGAAAGAAAGGTAAGGAATTTGACAAACATTGGAGGCCAAAAATCTTTTCAATTTTGTTTTAGGGCTCCGATATCTGTGTATAGGAACGAAGAAACCCTAAAAAATTAGGGAAAAAAGAGGGAAAGAAGAGGAAAGATGAGAAAGAAGAAGGAAAGATATGCAAAAATTATTAGAGAAAATTAGGAAAGAAAGGACCTTACCTTGAAATTGTGAGTTTCTGAGGATTAGATTCTCAAAATAAAAAATTTCCCTTTTTTTTATTTTTGGTTGATGTTGTAAAATTTCGGACTCTATTTCTCTACCATCTCTCCCTATCGACGACAAATCAGAGTCAAACAAAGAGGGGGAAAGGGTATATATGTAACTTCACATCCCTTCCATTTTGGTACACATTTATTTCATTTAATTCTAAAAGGTGCACTTATAAAATTATTTTGTTAGGCGATAGAGAAATTTCATATAAAATCAAATCAAATAATATACTCAGCATTCAATCCATTAAATCTCGAATTTAACTATCGATTGATTGAGTCTTAATCGATTATCAGAGCTGCGTTGAAGTACATTATTCTCTCTTATTTATATGCTGAGTAAGTAAAAATTACAGTTTTATTTGATAACTGATTAAAATAAATTAATTAATTAACTAAAAATTAATAATTTCATTTTTAAATATGTTTGATAATCTATAAAAAAAATTATATGAAAATATAAGCAAATTTTATTGGATAAATTTTTTAATTTATTTTATTTTTTAATAGGTTTAAATTTTGATTTTGCTTAAAATAATATAAAATGTTTTAAAAAATAAGGATAAAGATGTAAAATAATATATATAATTCCTTACTTAATTTTAAGTAATATAAAAAAATAACAAGTCAATTTTTCATTTAAAGATATTTTTAAATTGTAAAAAATAAAAATATCATCCCTTTTAATATTTTTTTTATTTTTAAAACTTGATGCCCAAAATACGTGCCACGTCAGCTATGAACAAGACAACTTGTGTTGACGTGGTTGTCAAGATTTTATACTTCATAATGTTAGAGATGATGACAGAGATAATAATCGTATTTTTAAATTGTATATCTTTACGGTTATTTGGCTAATTTTTCAGTTGATCATTGATTAATATGTGGTATTTGTCACTAATTCTTTTATCTTAATATTAAATTTTGCCAATCAACAAAATATATATCTATTAAACTTTAAACCCTCACACTCAAACAAATTTAATAAAAAAAAATTTGGGTAAACCACAATAAAGGTCACCTAGTTAGGAAAAATTACAAAATAATTATTCAACTATTCAATTTTATTTTTTTTGTCATCAACTGGTTGACGTAAAAATGAAGACACCCAATAATCCAAGATAATTGGATGACAAATTTTTTTTAAATAGTTAAGTGTTTATTTTGTTTCATAATTGGTGACAAAAAAAGAAAAAAATATAATTTAGTAATTACTGAAGTAACTTACCCAAACATATTTTTTTAATTATGTAGAAGTAAAGTTGGGTTACTTGTTCAACTCTAACAGCATATCTAATATTTGAAAGTTAAACCCAAAATACAATATTTTAAACCCCAACCTAACATGAATATGATATAATAAAAAGTAAATTACATTTAAGGCCACTAAGCTATTAATAAATTTAATTTTGATCACTGAATTATTCGAAATATTTTTATTTAAGTCATTAATTGTTTTTTTTTTTTACAAATCTAACTAAGAAGCTTCAAATGACGATTCATACCCATCGACGAGTAGAAAAACATTACTTAAATCTAAGTTGATCGGAGATTGGAGGAGGCTATTTTGATTTTAGTTCGCAAATTAGTGGCATTTAAAATTGTTTCATGACAAAAAAATTATAAAAAAGAGGGGAAATGAGAATTTTCAATTGGTGCAGACAGTACAAATAAAAAAGACCATACAAAAATTATTTTAAAAGCGTGAACTTACTAATAGTTGAATGACATTGGGTATAATTTGCCATATAACAAACTATTTATATCATATAAACGATAAGGGTTTTTTTTTTTTTAATCAACAAGGTCCCTTTATAAGATTAGACATTGAACAATACATGTACATGATAACCATGCTCTCCAACCAAAACCAACATTAGACAAAAAGTTAAGCAAGTTGGAATTAGATAAGAGAGCTACAAAGCAAGCAAGACATTTACTTGTGCTAAATTAAGGAAATAACATTCATGCATTTTGCATGGTACCTAAACCATGCCTATGTCCATGGCTGGCTAGCTGGTTGGCTGGCTCTTATTCCGACGAAAGAGGAAAGACCACTACTTCAGCTGCAGATAGGTAGAGCAAAAAAGCAGTAGTCCGTAAAAACAACTAACAAGTAATTTTATCTGTTAACTTTAATTATAGCATTGTTAGTATTGATTTGTTGGATATAATGATAAGTGTTTCCTTGTTCCATTCATGAACCAGTCAAACAGATAAGAACAGATAAAAACATGCATACACTCTTATTAGAATCTTATTACAAGTTTAATTAATATCTTTCACCATTTGTCCTGTAAAAATGTAGAAGCATGTGGGAATAGGAATATAACATACAGCCCTGCTTTAGGAAACTGGCTAGCTAGTAGTCTCCCTGTTATCCTAATCCATTCATCATCCTTAGCCCCTAAAATGACAAGGATGTGCATGTCCTATGTAATAATAATGATAATGATGAAACATAAAATAAGGTTATGTCAGGTCTCAAAACTAGTACCGAACAACCTTCCACTGAATTGTTAACACAATGAATAGAGGGGCAATTGTGAAGGCTGCTTAAGTTATATGCTTAATGTGCTATCATTTTGCACTTTATTTCACTCGGTATTATATTCAAGTTGCCCCTACACTTACCACCAGTTGGTTTTTAGTTTTGACGCTTAACATGCCATATCCGGCAAAACACCACCATTTCACAAAATAATGAATGCAGCGGCTACACAGCTGATTTTAATCGGCATTTGAAAACTGTTAAGCGCCCAACCTAAAACCAACCGGTAAAAGATTAAGGGGTGCATTTCAATATAAGAACAAATGTGGGATAACACCACTTAAAGACTCCCACCTACACGTGGACAACCTCATTAGGAGTCATCAACGTCATATGGGATGAAGTAGGTAGAACATAACAAAACTTGGACTCTAATACCATATTAACCATGCAAATAAAAAGGATTGATGGTGGAGGGGCAACTTTAATATAAGATCACAAAAACCTGATATGTGAGATGACACCACTTAACACTCCCCTCACCTGTAGCCACGGGACCTACACATGGACAACCTTATATGGAATAAGGTGGGAAGAACAACATAACAAAATTTTGAGCTCTAATACCACATTACGCATCCAAACTAAAACAATTGGTAATAGGTGGAGAAGCAACTTTAATATTAAGACCACAAAACCTGATATGTGGGATAACACCACTTAACAAAAAAATTATATTTCAACTTTCAACTAAGGGATCATGCTAGTGTAGTCATGTTACTATGAACAAGTCATCTGATGGTTTGGCTTCAATGCTCTGCTCACAGCTATGTATGTCGATTTAAGTGCCTCAACATTTATCCATTTCCTTTTCTCTCCCAACAATATGCTATCAAAAGAAAAAGAAATGGGAAACAAAAGAAAAAAAATGCAATCTCAAGTTGATATCTCTGACTTTGCTAAATAAGTACAGTATAAGCAGAGGTGCAATTTACTTTTATATCTATTAGCAACCAAGTTCAGCAAGGAAAAAGTCTAATATAATCAAAGCAGAGGTAACATGAGAAAAATGCACGGGGAACAATAAAGTAGTCAATTCATGAAGGATAACCATTTAGTGACAATCTGTAATTCGTAAAAGAAATTACAGACGATCTTTCACCGTTGCTGAATGATGTATTTATCCACTTAAATAAATAAAAATACATGGTTATAGTGATATATATAATGTCAAAAAGAAATCATAAACTGTGATCTAAGTCAAGTCCATTATTGAATGGTGACCAAATAGAATAAATGACCAACAGCTTATCTTCTAAAAATTATATGAAACTGTAAACAAGATCATATATAGTGTTGAAATGTATTGTTTCAATGTCCAAGGAGGAAAATCTTGGGGTTCTTCATAGTCTAGTAGGTAATATAGGGAGGGGCAGAGTGCTTGTGAAACACAGCCAAAAGAAAAAGGAGGAGGGGGGGAAGGGGACGAAGCATAGAAAACACCTACGTTGCTGGGGCTCTTCATTTTTGTTGAAGCATGTGTCCAGACACTCATATGAGACACACGTATACTAGATATGACCTCCAATGAGTCTCCAGATGCATGAAAAAACTTAAAAAAGACTAATCATACCTATATTGTACACATACCCGACACTCACACCTGAGCTGTCAGTGCTTGAGAAACACAGCCAAAAAAAAAGGAGGGAGGGAAGGGGCATAGTAATCACCTATGTTGCTTGTGCTCTTCAGTTTTGTTGAAGTATAGGTGTCTAACACTCGTGTTGGACACACAAATACAAGATATAACCTTCAATTACTCTCCAAATGCATGAAAAAACTTGAAAAAGACTAATCATACCCGTATCCTACACTGACACCCGAGCTAATCAGAACTTCATATAAATTTCCAACAAGCAATTAAATTTAATATTTGGATGAGAGAAGCAGCACAAACCTTATGAAATGGGAAGAGAAGCACAAGTGAATGCATTGTCAACGAGTTGATTGATTGCATCCCTAAACTTGTAATAATCCTCAACCTTGTTATAAACTTGATAAGAAATCCTCGCATACCCTGTTACTACCCCACCTTCCTCCCCATCCTTGGGTGGTCCATAATATATTGGAACCTCAACACCAAACTTGTCCCTTAAACAAGTCCTCAATTCCAAAGCATCATGATCACTTGAAATCCCCAAACAAGCAGGTAAACCAACCATGACCATGCTTGAACACATCTCTGGGGGACAACCAAGACGAGTTCCCCATGCTTTGACCAACATCTGCCCCATCTCAACAACATATTCATGGTTCCTTTTCTTGATCCCTTCAATCCCACCTTCAAACCTATTGATGAATTCCAAAACCTTTGGAACCACTAAGTAAGAACTGTAATCCCTGGTCCCTATCCAAGCACTTTCTATGGCTAAACCATTGCCATATTCATGGGAAACGACGGGATGGTGCAAATCGGAGTTGTTTGTGGACTTTTTACAGTACAAAAAGGCAACAGATGGTGGGCAAAAGAACCACTTGTGCAAGTTGCTAGTGTAAAAGTCAGCTCCTATTTGTTTCATATCAACGTCAACGCACCCGATACCATGAGCTGCATCAACAAACACTTGGTCAACGCCTTCTTCCCTACAAATGGTGACTAATTCTTTAACGGGGATGACCACGGTAGGCATGGAAGTGACGTGGTCGATGACAGCCAATCTTACTTTCCTCCCGTTTTGTTTCCCTCTCCGTAAAGCTTGCCTGAACTCTTTCACGATCTCGTCGGCGGAGCTAACAGGAAAAGGCAAAGGGACCTCGATAACATACCCGCCGGCGCGCGTGAAATAAGCCTCGACAGACTTCTTGACGGCACCGTAAGCGTAGTGAAGCATGACGGCGGCATCCCCACGGCAGAACTTCCCCTCCGCGAATCCCCAAGCTATTTGCTGCAGTACAATGGCGGCGGCGGTTGTGGCGTTGTCGACGATAGAGACCTCGTCGACGTGGTCGGCGTTGATGATGTCCTTAATTATAGTTCTGGACTGGATGATCTTAGGTTGGAGCTGGTTGAAGTAGAAATTGTCCGGCTGTCGGAGCCACTGGAGCTGTAGCTGGTTCTGAGCTGAGAGAACTGAAGAAGGGCAACACCCGAAGCTGCCGTTGTTAATACGAGCAACGGCGGGATCATGGTGGGAAAATTCGGACATGATATCAGAGGGAGTGAACAACGGCGGAGGGTCAGCATACAATCTGGGTTTCTTGGAAATCTGGGAGTTACCGTCGGCGGCGGAACCGCCGTTCAAGGCGGTGGGATTGGGGCAGATTTGGGTATTATTACTATGGAGAGAAGAAGCCATGGGAAAGGGTCGAGGAAGAAACAGAATAACAAATTTCCAACTTTGAAGGATGATAAGCGAGTGAAAGTTATTAAAAAAGACATGTGTTTTGAACTTTTTACCTCAAAACCAAAAAAGAATAAAAAGCTTTTTACTAGTAGCAGCCCACCACTTAGTTTTATTCTGTTATTCAATGAGCAACAAAAATTGAATCACAGTCATTTCGCCTCACTCACCAAATGAGATTATTATCGGATTTTATGTGTTTAAATTTGGTTTTATTCTTTAGACAACCTTCATAGTTTATTTTTAATTACATAATGATATTTTAGTAATTCTTTCATGTCATTAATACATAATTTTATTAATTTTTATTCTAAACTCGAAATCCTAAACTTAAACCTTAAATCTTAAACTCTTATCTCGAATCTCGAACCCCGAACCCGTTTAAGGTTCGAGGTTCAGTGTTTAATGTTTGAAGTTCATGATTCAATTTTGAGGTTTGAGATTTAAAGTTTAGGATTTATAGATTGGTATTCGATGTTCGAAGTTTAAGGTCCAGGGTTTAGGATTTTGGGTTTGAGTTCAAGTTCAAGTTTAGGGTTCAAGGCTGGAGGTTTAGAGTTTAGGATTCTAGATTCTAAGTTCGAGTTGCAGGGTAAAAAAATTATCATGTCATTTAATAATTGGAAATGGAGGGAAAGGTCCATAAAATAATTTATCATTATTTCAATTCACTTACCAAATCAGATCATAATCGGATTTTATGTGTTTAAATTTGAGTTTTATTTATTAAGGCAACTTTTAAAAATTAGAATTTAGGTGTATTTATTTGTAATTATTCGAGTAATTATTATACTTTATAGGTCTTACTAAATTTAGTATAATTGAAGCATCTAATTATATTTTTTAATTCTTAGGAGAGGGTGAGAATTGGAGTAATTATGCAAATAATTATACTCAAATCCAATTATGTTATAAGCATGAAGCCATGAACCTATCTCGGTGTTTTGGATGATTATAATAAAATATTTAGTATTTTATAAATCCTAAAAATTTATATTATAAAAATAATTTGTGTGTTTTATAAAGTTATAAAAAATATTATTTAATTTTTTAAACGAAAATTAAAGTTATAATTAAAAAGTTCATTATAAAAAATAATTTACATGTTATAAAAGTGTTATAATATATTTATATATATAAATTTATAACAAGAAGTATGCACATAAGTTATTTACGTGTTCATGTTATATATTATAAAAATAATATATTTATTCATTAAAAAAGAGTTATAGTTTTTTATAATATTATATTATTAGACAATTTATAAAACCTTGTTTTTTACAGGTTATATATTTTTTAAATTTTATATTATTTTGACTTAATTTATTTATTATAAAATGGATAAATTATTTGAATTGTGAACCAAAATATTATAAGATTCATGCTAATTATGCAAATACAAAAGATTTTTTTGCATCATATCATGGGATATGATATCATTTGAGAAAATGGTGCCAGACACAAGCACCATATGCAACTCATGAACTCTTTAATTTGAGACATTTAAGACTTTGAAACGTGGTTGAGAAGATATCTGTTATTTTAAAAATCATATTAAAAATATCACTTTAATATACAATAAAAAAATGTTGGATCGTACTAACATGTTTCATATTTCATGACTATAATCATAGGTGGATTCAGATGATTCATACTTCGAAGAGTACGTGTAAGAACAAGATCTTGATAATTTTAATGATGCAGATTCAAATTTAGATGATAATGAATTAGGTCAAGGACCAACAAACGATAATAAGGAGCATATGTTAAATATTAAAGAATGACTAGCTTAACAAATATACACTAGAACAATTAGATAAAATTGCATATAATGTTTATTTTTACTTGTTATTTTTATTAGTAATCAGATTATCAACTACTTTTTTAACTAACATAATACATATGATGATTTTATTTTATTTTTTGTTACTTGTTTATAAATTATTTTTATCATACTAATAATTTTATAGTAATTAATATTTTTAAAAATATAAATTATGTAACTGTGTCATTACAATTTGTACTACCATGACATAGGAAATTACGATGTAATTACACATTATGAGTCAAACACGTCTAGGGAGTTACAATTCTTCGTAATTACAAGAAAGGATAATTACTATCTTAGTAAGTAGTAATTACACTCTCATTCAACTACTCTATGCAATCCAAACAAACCCCAAAAGTGCATTTGGCTCTTCAAAATATAAGATTACATTTCGTAATAAGATTACCGAAATATAAGATTATAGTGGAATGTAAGATTATCTCAATTACCTAAATATAAGATTATAATGGAATATAAGATTATCTCAATGTAAGATTCATGTGTTTTGTTGATGAAATGGAAGATTTCTATAAGCACATTTTACTCAATTATCCTTGCTATAAATTTTTTTTAACAAGTTTACTTTCTTTAATATTTTGTAGTCTAAATTTTCATAAATTTATGATAAATTATTACAATTTTTACTTTTTATTACAATTTATATATTAATAAGTAAATATATGATGTTGAATTAAATTTATAAATCATAATTATAATAATCCATGAAAAGTGATTGTAACACCGAGTATAATTATAATAATAACCATAATTAACATATTAATAAAAAATATTAAATAAAACACAATAACTATAATTGTAATGTATTACATCTATTGGTTCACTGTTAAGAAAATATTGGTTGTTTTTAATTAGTCGTAAACTTTATTTAAGAAAAAAAGTCTAAATTGATTAAAATAATAAAAACAAAAGTAAATTGCTCCAAATTTAAGATTATGCCTATAACTTAAGATAACCTAAGAAATGGGATGTAATCTCAGGTCGCAATGAGATTACACCTATATTTCGACATTTTGGCACTATTTCGTAACGTGAGATTATGGGATAGCCAGAACATTGACAAACCAAACACTATAATCTTATTTCGAAATATTCGACGAACCAAACACCCCCTGAAGGTCAATTGGTTTTACATTCCGTAATAATGTTAGAAGTGGTATGTTATTGTTTAGTTCATTTGACTGGAATGTAAGGTAATTTAGAGACATTTTTATTAAATTGTTATTGTTATACAACTTATCTTTAACAAGCTTATTTCATTTAGTAATTTTTTTAATCTCATTTTCATAAAATAAGATAAATTATTGCAATTTTTATTTATTATTACGTTTCATATATTAATAAGTAAATATATTATGTTGAAATGTAATAATTCAGTTATACACCTCTACTAAGAAGATATGTGTCAGCATAGGAGGTATTGTTGACTCCACATTGACTCCCTGAGCACGACCACCGTCCCATCTCAAACAAAATCTACCACCAAAGCTTAAAGGTGAATGTATTCTAATGTGAATACACGTTCAAGACAACAAGGAGTAAGTTTAGGCTTAAGTACCTCATATTGATAGAATCTCGTGATACATATTTATGATTATCCACTGCACATTTAATGAGATTAGATGCTTATTTAATCATATCATATCATTAGATAAAATGACCTCTCCTATGAATACCCAAAAAACTATGAGCAAGGGATTGACATTTTGGCACCCTAAAGGTACTCTGAGCATTTATCTTCTTAATCAGCCTGTCCATTTATTATTGTTCTGACTCTTAACCTCTATAGGTGAACCAGTCTCCATTATCCACTTTGATCTCCTCATTGTCCCCCTCCCTTATTGTATTTTATTCAACAAATTCATAAAAAGGTTATTGGTTCACTAACAATAATTATAATTATAACCATGACATCTATTGTTTCACTGTTTAAAAAATAATAATCTTGTTTTTAATTAGTCTTAAATCTTATTCGAGAAAAAAAACCTAATTTGATTAAAATAAAAAAAATAAAAAAGGTAAATTGTTTCAAAATTCAAGATGCTCGTAATCTAATATTACCTAAGGAATAAGTTGTAATCAGATTACACTCTATATATGACATCTTAACACTATTTGAGAACATAAGATCCGAGGTGATTGGAAGTTTGAGGATCCAACAATAAAAACTTATTATCGAATGTAGCATTACAAGTCGTAATATAAGATTCAATCAACCAAACTCACCAGGTTTTCTTTAAGATTATTTTGTGTTAAGTCTTATTATGTTTGAGCTTTGTCCAACTTTTTCATTATTTAAATTTGGATGTACTCTAATTTTTAGCCTGTTGTGCTTTGTATTAAGTTAATTTTAGTTCTAGTTGATCAGTTATGTATTATTTGTAATTAGATTTATTAGTAAATTAGCTCCTAAATTGTAATTCACTCTTCTTCTTCTTTTTCTTCTTCTTCTAAAACGAAACCTAAAATTAACTCCTAAATTAAACTCAAATTTCGAGATTAATTTTTAAAGTTCTTTTTATCACGAGTGGTTTAAAAACTATTAATTTTATCTCAAATTACCCGAAAAATATTATCAGTAACAAAGCCTTCTTAATTTGTGTTGTACTTAGAAACTTCTTTAGAAAAAATCCAAACCAACAAATGAAACTTGAGTAATAAGTAAAAGGAAAATTAGTCGAGTCTTCAGTTAACATTAATTTTAAATTTGATATTTGAAAACTTTTAGTTTATATATATAAGTTTTTTTTTAAATCCCAACAAATTCAAATATTAAAAATAAAACCGATTTAATAAAACAAATCTCTCCTAAAAGAAGTGCATAATATCCCTATTTTTGTTTTTAACGTAACTTAATACCCAAATAATATTTATTTTTCCTTTTAATTATTACCGATTGAATTTTAATTTGATTGGGGTAGACATTGTTGTCAATGTAGGAGGATGTGGGTTCGAGTGAGCTGAAACGCATTATTCCCCTATTTATCAATTGAGGAGGGACTATAGATAATTTTAGACATTATCTCAAAAAGAGCAAATATGATCATACAAAAAATCTCAAATTTGATGAAAAAGTTAACTTTACATGAATCACATGTCATTATTTAATTAATTTTTTAAAAATATATATTCTTATTTTTTATACTTTTTAATAATTTTTAATTTAAAAATAACTTTTGAATTTTTTTTTTTTAAAAATTAAACGCCGACATGTCAACTTTTTCATCCATTTTAGGGTGATTCAACAAAAACACAAGTTTAAGAACTAAAAAATCGAAAAATTAAAATGAGGGCCAAATAAGTCTTTATGCCAATCGAATTTAGAATTGAATCGATCAAATAATTGATTTTCGATTCAATCGATCCAACTAATTTATCTAGTTTAATTAAATAAATTATTATAAAATCATAAAAATTAAAAATAAAAAAATCTCGATTCAAATCAATTCACAGATCAATCAATCAAACTCTTTATTTCAAATTGATAATCAACTAATAATCTTGAATGTAAATAATCTAATCCAATTGTAAAAACAGTATTTTTATGTTAAATAACTGTCGACCGGCCTTGATTTAAATAGTAAATAGTTTTTCAATTATATATATATATATTGGTTAGTGGTTGATTAACAAAACATACATTGATAGTGAAATTTTTAATTTTTTAATTATAATTAAAAATAAATAAATAAGGTAGTGTTTCACATGACTTGCACGTGCTCTCTATTTTCTTTTCTTTTCTTTTCTTTTATTACATTATTGATAAAAACAAAACATTAAAAATGTCTGTCCTTGTCATGTCCTTATCCTTCCTACGTGTCGCTTAGTGTATTTGCATAAACTAAAGGGTTACCCTCTCTTTTCTCTTTCTAATTTTAGATGTTTTAGTTCTATCTATCATAATTTATATTGGAATTTTTTAACTCTACAATCATATTTACAAAATCTTCATCTATTTTTTTTATCAATATTTAGTAAATAAAAATAAAATAAATGTTTTTTTTTAATTTTATAAAATTAAAAAACTCCGGGACAAGTATATTAAATAATAAATTTTTATATCCGAGACCGGAGAATATAACAACACATAACAAGAGGTTAGATTGTAAAAAGATTCGTGTACTTTATGTTATTAATAGATTTAGTCCCTTTCAAAATATTTATTTTCGATCTTGGAATCAACTCTTTTTTTGTCAATTCAATCAAATAATTTAATACGATTTTTAAAAAAATCATATGGTTATTTGGTATATTGATATTATTTTTTTTAAATGTGTAAAAAGAAAATTGTTATTTTTTATAAAAAAATATTAAGATATATATATCAATTCCTCCTTTTTTTTAAAACAAATCTTTTTTTTTATGAAATTAACAAAAAACAAGTTGATTTGGGAACATACGTTTCAAAAAGTAAATATATATAAACGATGAAATCTATATTATAGAAAACTCTTGATTGAGTTGGTGTCACGAGATACCCGAACACCAATTTTATTGGAAAAGTATTGTTGATATAAAGTACAACAATAAGGAAAGTAAGGAGGAAGCAATGATGAGTTATTGATGGTTTTGTGAAAGTTGATTCACCTAAAGAGGCAGAGAACAAAAAAAAAAGATGACAGGCTCACTGAGAGAGAGAGAAAGATGGGCTCAGAGTAAATTTAGGGTTGAAAAGTCAATCCCTTCCCTATCGTTGAAAGGGTATTTATTGAAACTATCATATTATCTACTAGTGAGACATGACAGATTGTTATAAGAAAAGTTGTCATCATGCAAAGCATAAAGGAATTGTACCGTGGGACCCATTCCGTCACGCACTCAATTAATACGAGGTTATTATGCTTAAATGGTCCCCTTGTTGCATTGAAAACGTGTTCACACCTAAAAACGAGCGCGTCAAAAGATTGTCCATGTTTAACATGGAATATGGTTGATAAAAAATAAGAACAATAAGTTAACAAAATTTGGCAAAAACTACCAACAACAATAATGATTGGATTTTGAATTTTTAACTTTTAAATTATAGGGACTAAATTTCAAACTCTATACAAATATAAGGACAACATCATTTTTTAACCTATAGTTTAATCCAAAACAAGATTATGTATGTATATAGTATCCATAGATGGTCAACACATTAGGAGGATCTAATTTAGTGTAGATATGGCCTTAAGGTGAATCAATGGGTCACTCATTTTGTTTAATAAATGATAAAATAATATTTTTTTGTATACTTCACGTCTATTTTACTGTCCATATTCGGGATTTGTGACTACCCCTCCTAATAATGTCATTTTCAAGATTCGAACCTAAGTCATTCCCTTGAGAGTGTAATGTGTCTTACTATTGCACCCAATCACTTCTTGATAAAAAAATAATATTTTATACATGATGAGTGCATAATTTTTACACACAATTAATAATATTTTGTCAAAATGGACCTCTTGTTGCATTGAAAATGTGCTCACACCTAAAAACAGATGCGCATCTCGTTATGTGGGCTAATGACCTTGAAAATGAAAAGCTTTTGCTTCTCTAGTCAAGACGGATGGTCGACTAAAATATGACCTCATGTGGAATCAAAGCATATCAACACCTTTTGTCATGTTTAACGTGTCCAAATGGCGGAGGAATATAACAAATTTAAAACACCGTTACTTTAATTATTACAGTGATATTCATATCTTTTAATAGTTTATATAAGATAATTTACTTAAAAAGTTAAAAAATTAAGCTTTTTTATTTATTTTTATTTAATAATTCCAATTTAATCATTAAAACCGTAAGTATTTTTTGTCAAAATTTGTCAACTTGGAATTTAGATCAGGTTGTCCACATTTGATATGGAACACGATTAATAGACAATAAGAACAATAAAAGTTAACAAATTTTGACAGAAACTACCAGCAACGATAATGATTAAATTGATTAAATTTTTAACTTATAAAATATGGGGACTAAATTTCAAAATCTGCACAACTATAAGCACAACATCATATTTTAACCTATAGTTATATTATAAATAAGTGGTCAACGCATTAGGAGGATCTAATGTCTAAGCCTAGTATAGATATGACCTTTAGGTGAATCAATGGGTCATTCATTTTGTTTAATAAAAAAAATATTTGATACATATAAGTGCATAATTCTCATGTACCATTAAAGGATTATAAAATGACATGTCATTATTAAATAAAATAAAAATAAATGTTAATAATTTTATTTAAATATAATTGTAAAAAAATGGTAAATGATATTATAGTAAGAAATTTTGTGTGTAAATTACTCAAATGTTATATATTTTTAAATTAATATCTATATCTATATAATATATGAGTTTAGTTTTTTATTTTTTTAAAGGCTTAGTGGTAAATTTAGCTACTAACGTTTGCATGTTTTGTCAAAATGACCCTAATTGTATTTTTGAGCCTTTTTTAACCATCAACTTCTGATTTTTTTTTCAAACTATTTTTCTACTGAAAGGTTTCAATCTTTCATATGTTTGTTTACTGAGAGGTTTTTCTACTGAGTTAAAATTTTTTAGATGATTACCTTTATTTTCTTTAAATTAAGATTTTTTAATTTCATGTATTATTTATTTATTTTATTATTTTTCACATGTAATTATTTTATAGGGTTATTTAAATAATAAATTACATCTCATTAAAAATATTTCACATCATCTCAGTTAACTTTTTTAACGGTTGGTGGCTAAAAAGGCTAAAAAATACAATTAGGACCATTTTAATAAAACATGTAAATATTAGTGACCAAATTTATCATTAAATCTTTTTTAAAATATATAGATTTTAATTTTAAAAAAAAATTAAAATTTTCACATCAAACATGAGTGGCATCACTCATTTCTAAAAGCTAATGCAAAATGTGTGGAGAAAAAGAAAGCTAGCAAGTTAGTGGCTCTGTGGTGTGACCCAATTCTATATATTTTTTAATTCATATTGGATTTAATTTATTCAAATAATTTGTTTTATTATTTAAAAACAATAAAATAAATTTCTCAAATAAAGTACAGTTTAATATTAATATTTTAAAGATTATTTGGATTGAAAAGTCACGTAATAATTGAATTTAGGTATAATTATTTGTAATTGCACATTTGATTAATCGTTATAATTAGTAGGTCTCATTGAATTGGATGTAATTAGAGTACTCAATTATACTATTCGATTGTTAAGAAATAGTAAGAATTAAAGGAATTATGCCGATAACTGTAAACAAATACAATCAAATTACTTAAAATGTTTATTTTTCAAACTACTAAAATCGTTTAAATACGAGAGATAATTTCTTATATATTTTGATCAACTAGATAACTCACTAAACTACACGGTATTTATTATTAAATTTTTTTACTTTGTCGATGATCAATAGGTAATAACAATGGTTATATGTTTAATTCTAGAGAGCAGTGGCAAAGCTAGGGGATTGGTAGGGACCCCGACCTCCTTAAAATAGAAAATTTTAAATTAGTAGTGATAAAATTGCACTTTGATCCAAAAAAATGATAAAAATTGATTTAATCATTTAAAAATTTTGAATATATAAACTATTAAAATGATGAAATTACATTTTTATTATCGTAAAAATATACAATTTAATTTCAACCCCAAAAAAATTTCTAGCTCCACCACTGCTAGAGAGAGAGAGCAATTTAATAAGTATGAAATGTTAGAGTAATTAGATAAAATTGCTTAGATGTTTATTTATTTTTATTAATTTTTTTAATAATCGTATTGCCGATTTTTATACCATGGTTTGATTTTAGACTTTGTTTATGTTTAGAGTTTTAAATAAGGTAATCGTATAGTTACAATTTATAGTACCAAATATGATATAGAAATTTACGATATATAAAATAAGATAATTATGCAGTTGTATAATTACAATTTAAATTAAAAATTCACTTGAATTTGATTATATATAAATAATTATTTGATATATTGGTAGTAAATTTTAATTAAAAAAAACTACGCCATCGATGTACATGATAACCATCCTTATATATAGCATATCTATATAATTAATTAAAATAAATTAAAATTATTTTATATTTTTAAGAATTTAGTTCTACTTTTAAATTTAAAAATTGTAGCCAAATTGTTAATATCGTTAAAATTCTTCTATTAAATTTAAGTTTATTACAATGGTTTCATAACTATCAAATAAGTATTTTTTTTTTCATATTTCAAAATATCACACTATCGAATTAAAAATAAAATTAGCCGTGTTAAAAATTAAACTTGAAATTTTAAGGGACTAAATTCTAAACTTATAAAAAATATAAGAACTTAGAAGATAATTTTGTCTTCAATTACATTTATTTTTTCAAGTAAACATCGTTTTCAATAGTCCCCTATCTCAATCATAATGCATGATTTTGTGCCCAATGCCCCAACCTTTTTATCTGTTAATGGTTCGAAAAGTGCAAAAGGAAAAAATTAGGGTAAACTATCAAAATAGTTACTATTGTTTCTCTCAAGTTACATTTTAGTCACTTATGTTTGAAATGTTATGTTTTAGTCACTTACGGTAACGTGTTATAATATTCTAGTCACTGAGCCGTTAATTATCATTAACGGTATAACGGTAAGCTGGCGTGGCACGCTGAACCACCATTTCAAATAAAAATTTTAAGTTAAATTAAACAATTGGTCCCCATATTTTTTTCGTTTTGAGCAATTTCATTTTTTCTTTTATGTTCCTCTTCTGCTTCTCCCTCTATTTTCCTCCATTCTCCATCTCTTTTAATGTAAAAGAAAAAAATTAAATTGCTCAAAAAAATATAGGAACCAATTGTATAATTTAACCAAAGAAATGATGATTTAACGTGCCACATCAACTTACTGTTACACCGCTAATGGCAATTAACGCTCAATGACTAAAATGTTACAACACCATATCGTAAGTGACTAAAATGTAACATTTCAAACATGATTGACTAAAATGTAACATGAGACAAACAAAAGTGACTATTTTGATAATTTACCCTAAAATTATTATTAATGTCATTTTATTACAAAATCATAAAATCATTTAATTTTAATTTTATTTTAATATTTTCTTGAAGGGTAAGGCTAATTCCTCTTGAATCCTTCATGGCTTCATTCATATATGTTTTCTTTTAATTAAGAACAGTGATGAGAGTGAGTTACTAGTAGCAATGGCTAACAGCTTGAATTTGGGTTATTTGTGAGCAAAAAAAAAAAGGGTGTTTCAGCCCTTCACCATGCCTCTATCCGAGCTATATCGTATGGCTAGGGGGAAGCTCGATTCATCTCAAGACAAGAACCCTTCAAATTCAACTGATCCATCTATTGTGTAGGTTCAGTTTTACTCTAATTCCTTGATCTATTTAAACATTATAAACTTCTTACATGGTGGGTTCAATCATATGTCTTGTTTCTTATTTGGTTGTATGATTGATTGTATCCCATTTTGCTCTCTATCTGTTCGAATGCAGACCTGAGGATGATTTTTTTGAACTGGTTTGGGAGAATGGTCAAATTTCGATGCAAGGTCAGTCTAGTGTAGCTAGAAAGGTTCCTGCTTGTAACAGCTTACAATCCCACAGTTTTAAGATTAGAGATAAATATATAGGCAATGGAGGAAATAGTTCAAAAATGGGAAAGTTTGGGGTGGTGGATGCGGTATCGAGTGAAGTTCCAATGTCGGCGCCGTCTCATGATGATGATGTGGTGCCTTGGTTAAAGTACTCAGAGAATGAATGTTCTGATATGTTTCCTGGATTATCTGGGCTCACTACAAATAAGATCCCAACTGATGGTAGCTTAGCTTCATTTAATCAAAGACGCCAATCCATCAGTGATTCCTTTACTGTTTCTCTGAATGCTGCTGCGGATTTCAAACAAGGAAAGTTAGCAAAGGTTCCTAAACCGGCAGATGACGAAGCTAGGCTGAGAAGTGGTACCAGCGAGTCGCCACAGCTATGTCAAGTGTCTTCATCGTATCTTAGATCAAGAAATTTAGAGAGTATTGGTAATAACTCGAGCCATGCCTTTTTCAGAGACACGATGGGAGTTCAACCGTCAGATGAGACTTTGCGTGGTGTTAAGATGCAGAAACAAGATCCAGTTGCACCTTGTAATAATACCGTCTTGATGAATTTTTCCCATTTTTCACGTCCTGCTGCTCTTGTTAAAGCTAGTCTTCAGAATATAGGTGCTATGGCTAGGATTGAGAGTAAGGAAACAGGGTTTGCAGCCAGTACTAGGGGCCCTGTTGATTCCAAGGCCATTGATTCAAATATCAAGTTACAGAGGGAAAACTTTTTACATTGCCATTCTACAATAGTGCCGATGAAGACTGATATAAAACAATCTGAAGCTAAGTCTCTAGATGAGCCAGTTGCTGCTGAACCAAATGATGCCATCTGTGAAGAATATGTCCTGAAAAGTGATAAAATATCTAGTCAAGTTATTGATGAAAATGCTTCCAAATGCCTGCCAGAGAGTGGTAAGGCTGTAGAGTCTGTGCTTGCTGCTTCTGTTTGCTGTGAAAATAGTGTAGAAAGAGCTTCTGACGATCCAGTAGTACATAATTTGAAGAGAAAAAACCATGATAATGAGGAGTTTGAATGTCCTAGCGAAGTAAGTTGTAGGATATAATTTTATTTTGTGTTGCTGTGCTTTTAACTCATTTTTCCTTTTCCATTGAAACCAACAAACCAAATTATGTGTAGGATGCTGAAGAAGAACCTGTAGGTGTGAAAAAAGCAGTTCCCACTCGAGGAGTTAAGGGGTTCAAGAGAAGCCGGGCAGCTGAAGTGCATAATTTATCTGAAAGGGTGAGGAAGAGCATTTCATTAGTTCAATAATTTGATTTTTGTCTTTCATATGGCTGTTTCTGATTGTAAGATCTGGATGGAATTACACAAACAGAGGCGAAGGGATAGGATAAATGAGAAGATGCATGCTTTACAGGAGCTCATACCTAACTGCAACAAGGTTGCTAATTCAGTAAACCTTTTTTTAAACTAAATCAAGGGATTTTTCTTAGAAACAGATGTGATTCTGGGAGTAGATCAATGAGCTCATGGCATATCCTTGCTTATTCTATAAGTAGTTTAAAACAGACCATCAAAGACCTTATAGCTTTTGTATTTTAAAGCTGTTGACATTTTATATTTTGACATTACAAGGTGGACAAAGCTTCAATGCTTGATGAAGCAATTGACTATCTTAAGACACTCCAACTACAAGTGCAGGTAAGATCTCTGTCTTCTAACTGTTCTTTTTGGTGTATATTTCAATTTTGATTCTCTGAAGGGTAATCAAATAAGTTCAATTTATTAATTACCAACCTTTCGCAGATTATGTCTATGCGAGCTGGCTTATCTGTGCCACCGATGATGTTGCCAACTGGAATGCAACACATGCATGCCACTCAAATGGCGTATTTTTCATCCATGGGTTTTGGAATGGGTCTAGGTATGGGTTTTGGGATGCCATTTCCTGAAACGAATACTATAGCTTCTGCTTTCCCTATGGTTCAGGTGCCTCCAGTCTGTGGAGCACCTTTTTCTGGCTCAGGCCCTCATTTGTCAGGTTCGACTGCATTCCATGAGATGCCAGGAGCTAACCTCCCGCTATATGGTCTTCATGGTCAAGGACTTCCAATGTCGATGCCAGGTGCACCTTTGTTTCCTATTCCTGGTGGACACCTCATGAAATCAGCCATTGGATTGAGTGCCTGTGGACTGGGAGGTCCTATGGACAATATGGATTCAGCTACAGCTTCTAGTTCAAAGGACCCAATTCAGAATATCAACTCACAAGTGGCACAGAATACTAACATCAATAGCTCAATGAATCAGACATCTACTCAGGTTAGGAAAATTTTCTTGTTTCTTTTCAATTCATATTTTTCTTTAGAAAGAAAAAGATTAGAAGAGTTCTAATATTTGCTCAAGCGGGTTTCGGTTGCCACTAGGAGAAGGTTGTCTTGAGCAAAAGAGAAAGCTATTTCACATGGTATAGAAGCATACCCTCGATGACTAGTCAATGTGATAATGATTTCCATGTAGACAAATTCATGGTAAACCTGACCAATTTTTCTTGTTAGGTTAGATTAAAGAAATCTTTTATCTTTTCATCAAGGAGGAAGCACTATGCTTCTTAGTTCTTATAATGCAGGAGTTGGAATATATACATTCACAGATAAGGACGGCAGAAGAAGGGTGTTGGATTCTATTAACTTGTCACTCATCTGAACATTTTGCTATATTTTTGGTCTAGCTGAATTTAATCAAATTTGATATTCATTTTGCGATGCTAGTACCAAACAGCAAATGAAAGTTTTCAACAGCCAGCTGAAGTGCAAGAGAATGGTCGAGCCTCAGAAATCACTGGTAGTGTACCTTTTAGATCAACTGATGGAGATAAGAAGTTACCTGATAGGTGAGAGCACTTTTGATTTTTATCATGTTTTATCAAATTGTGGTTTGAAGAAAGTATTAAACACCAAATATATATTTAAGTGTAGGTTATAATTGTTAGCTTTTTGAGCGGAGGATATGAATCTATTTTGCTTCATGTGGAGGCTGAAGCTTTTTCTCTATGGTGATGATGATGGTCAACCGAATACTAATTTCAGCACAATGCGAGTTAGAATATGCTCAGTTTTTGGTATGTCAACGAGACTTGAAATCGTTGCTTGCATATGTAAATTCATTATCAAGGTCCATCATCCATGCAAATAATGTCGGTCTATCTAAGACATAAATAACTCAATAGAATGTATTCAAAATGTTTGTTTTGGCCTACCTCTGGCTCTGGGTTACTGATTTTTTGAATTGATAAAATGATTATTATTTGCCATCACATACGCATGTTTATGGCTCTCATCAACTTGTAGGTTGTTGCTTAGAATCCTCTGTTTGAACAGAAGAGGGACCTTCATGTACTTCGGTTACTCCTCCATCCACGGTGCTTCCTTCCTTCATGAGAAGCGGTCCGGTACTCAAATCCTTAGCTTTGGCTTCAGTATGCTCAGGTTCTTCCTCCGCAACAAGCGGTCTGGTACTCAAATCCTCACCTTTGGCTTCAGTAGGATCAGGTACTTCCTCCACGGGAAGCTGTTCGGTAGTCATATCTATAGCTTTGGGTTCACTATGATCAGGTTCTTCCGTCTTGTATTTGTACCATGAGGCCCAGTACAAATAGTTTAAAAAGTTTAGGCAGCTAAGGATAGCTAAAAACCAGTAAAAGAGATTTAAGTGACTCGAGTCTAAGTCTAATCCATGAATCCAACCTTGTTTGCTTGAACTGGTTCTTTTGGTGATGGCGTTTATGACATTGACAAACACTGTACTTAAGAAGTAGCCAAAAGATAGTGTTAACCACGTAAATGATGTGGAGAGTGATCTCATGCCTATCGGTGCTTCCCTGTAGAAAAATTCCAGCAGTCCCACAAGAGTGAACATGTCTGCAATTCCAAATATTCCATATTGAAAGGAGAGCCAGAAGAGGCTTATGGGCTTCATTATGTCCCTATGAGCTTGATCCCTTCTTTTAACCTCAACAATACCGGCAATAGCCATTGAAATTGCTGACAGAACAAGCCCCACACCGACACGTTGGAGTTGCGTGATGCCTGACGGATGTTTCGTGATTTTTCGAGCAAAAGGGACAAAGAAAAACTCATAGATGGGGACCAGAATGGACATGAAAACCAGTGGGATTATCGGGATCGAAGCAGCGGGAACGTTGAAATTTCCAATCTTGCGATTCATGAAATTACCTTGCATAACTGAGAATGTCTGCAGCTGCGCCAGACATGTGTTCATTATGACTGTACTGAATAAAATGGGCAACATCCTGGTTAGTATCTTAACTTCTTCAACTTGAGTCACTGTGCACACCGTCCATGGTGTTGTCTTCGAATCTTTCGGAACAATTGCAGCTTTATCTAGGAATCTGACCAAGAATCATGAATCACAGTTGGTTTCCAAATTTTTGTTTAAACATGTTTAGCTATCATACAGTCACATCACATCACATTCATGCGTGCATTACCTGAATTGGTTGGTGTGGGAGATTATTTCCTCCCTGAAATCATTTTCGGTTTTCCTGATCTCATACAATTCATCTGGACTATCCGGCAGAGCTAGCTTACTGTTGTTTATGGCTACTACTATGACCTATGAATGATCATAACACAAAAGAAATGTTTATCACCTTTGTCACCACCCTTGTTTCTATTTGTAGATATATCCATTAAGAAATGAAATGCAGGGATAAATAGTACTGAACCTGAGTTATCCTTATGATGGGGCTATCGGCCATCTTGGGTTCTCGTAGGCGGTAGAAAGGCTTGCCGAGTGCAAGAACAGTGAAACCTATGAAGGTAGCCACAGTCGATATGAAGAAACCCCAATACCATTTGTGCTTTTCAGTGGTCAGATACACGATCCCCGTCACTCCGACACAGGCTCCGAGTGTAGTACTGAGCAATAGCCAGTTGAAATACCTTGCTAGAGCTTTGGCTTCCTTGGGGTCTTTATGATCAAATTGGTCACCACCAAGTGCTGGAAGAGCTCCCTTGACCCCACCGGCCCCCAATGCCAACAACCCCAGTGAAAAGTAGAACATCACCGCCTTGCTACCGTCTATGCAGCTGGGCTTGCCACAGTATGCGGGCTGCAAATCCTTTGAATAAGCCTGGATTGTTACCAATGCCAATCCCTGCAAATCAAAACCTTGTTTTAGTTAAGCCTATAAGGAGGGGAGGGTCTGGGTCAAAGTATGGTTTTCGTCCCTGCATTGTATTACTCATCTTGGAGATTTAGTTCCTCGGTTGATGTGTAATTTAAAAACAAAAAACAAAATTTTCTGTGTCATTTGAAATGTAAAAATATTGTCATTAAAATAGTTATTTTCTACTTTCCGAGAGCAGGTCGATTTTCCGTGGAATTACTCTTCAACGACACTAAAAAAGAACAATACTTTTACGTTATCAGCGTGATGCTCGATCAATATTTAATATTTAACAACTAAAAAGATTTTATTTTTCGGAATTAAGTTCTCACCAGCACTTCAATGAATCCGAAAATAATAGAAGTAGTGAATCTACTTATGAAAGTATCAGAAATGAAGCCACCAATAAGGGAGAGCAAGAAGGTTGAGCCCATGAAATTTGTAACTGTGTTTGCAGAATTGGGATAATTGAAGAACATAACATACATGAAGTACAGGACCAAGCTGACCATGTTGGCAATGAAACCCATGTTTTCTAATGACACCAGCGCTGCAAAAATGAAAACATTAGATATGTACATGCAATTTAGATCAAAACTCAACCCCAGTTTAGAAAATGGTTTCAAAATAGGTTTAATTCCAAATTTTATCCCTCTACTTCATCAAAATTGAGAAGTTAATCCGGTTGTCAGTGAACATTAAACTTGAATTGTTGTTGTTTTTTCTCTCTAATTTGTTGCATAAAAATGATTGTATCGCTGATTTTTGTTATTTCTGTGCATATAAATGGCTGAACTGCTAATTTTTAGGTCTAACAATGTTATTCGATTGAATTAACTTTCAATTTTTGTAAGATACAAGGACTAAATTCTGATGAATTGAAATAAAGAGACCAACTTTTTTATTTTTCATAAAGTAGAAGATGGAATTCATAATTATACCTTCCAAAACCATATTAGCTTTATTTTGGAAAATCACTTTCTAATTAAATTATCTATTTGTCTTCTCGCCAGGGGTTAGTAGGAGCCCCGAGCCCCGAGCCCCGAGCCCCGAGCCCTTAAAATTAAAATTTTCGCTTTTGATATTTTAAAATTTATAAGATTTTAATTTATTAAATGGTTAAATTGTACTTTTGACTCCTTCAAAATGTTGAATTTTTTATTTAATCTTTTAAAATAATCATAAAAAAATATTTTAAAATGATAAAATTATATTTTAGCATTCTTAAAAATATACAACTTCTTCCCGACTTTTTAAAAAAAATTTAAACTAATTTTCAACAAACCTAATCTATTTTTGAACTAACCCTATATAAATAAAATAAAGGGTTTGGTTTAATTACCAAAAATGAAAATGGAAGCCTTGAATCCACCTTTCTTCTTGTAATTGTCTCCGGTCATCTCTTTGGCCTCCTGTATGTAATCGAAGTCATGTATACTATCTTTTGGTTAAGAGACCAATTGATTTAACCGATTTAATCGAACGCCAACCAATTATTTAATAAATATAATTTTTAATCGAATTAATTAAATTAATTTAATATTGATCGATTAAATCGGTGAACCAACTTCTTCTTCGTCATTTTTGTTGGGTTAAAAAATTAGATTAATTTAAATGGTATACTGTATATCTATTATTATAAATATATATTAAAGTCGGTTGAATCAATTGGTTCGAATGTTGTGAAAAGCTCGGTTTGAAATAAATATATATAAATACTAGAAAAATGATGGCTTCAAAATTTTTAGTATTTACCATTGCTACGAGAAAAATGATAGTATTCGATTTTTTCTAATAGTAATTGAATTAGAATCGTGATTAAATTATAAAATTTTGAGGTTCAAAATATAATTTTATCATTGAATAAGAACCGCCTTGTAAGCGAATAATGTTTTATATTTAAAATTTAAAAAATATTTTTTTTGAACAATCTCATTATAGGTTTTGATTATATATGTTTTTTTGACACAATGCTTAGAATTATTCAAATTCCCTCCCCAACCCGTAGATAGGAGGACAATGTGCTTCAACACACTCGAACCCACGTCCTCCTATATTGGCAACAATGCCCATGCCAATTGAGTTGAGACCAATCGGTAAATTTAAAAATGATTCTATATACATTATATAAACAAATATGTGATCGTTTAATAAATGATTAATATAACTTTTAGTCTCTAAAGTTGGCAATTAGGTCCAATTTACATTTTGTTATTTTGAATTTGGTGAGTAGATTCATTTTAGTTCCTAAATTTGACAAACGTAAAAGTTTGATGATGTAGCACTCTGAGATTGTATCCCATTATCAACTAAAAATTAGAAAACAAGAAAAAAAATTCAAGTGATGATGTGGCACAATCTCACAGTACCATATATCAAATTTCGATACGATTCAAGTTCAATGATTAAAATTGACCTAGTTGCTAAATTCAAGTACTAAAGGAGAAAAAATACATGTACCGAAATCAACCTAATTTCCAAATTCCGAGACTAAAAGTTATATTAACCCTTTATTAAATATAAAAGTAATTATACATGTAAAACATGATTTCCAAGTAAAAATATGAAAGTGCTTTTGATCCAAACAGAATGCTAACAGAAAAAAAAAAGGTCTAATTACAGCATAAAAAGCAATGAAGAATGTTGAAATCAAGAAGAGATTGAATTAATTACCATGTTTGATGATGACCAGAAATTGGAAGTAGGTGATGAAGAAGATGAGAGTGACTCAAAATACTCACTCACTCCAAATATATTTATAGTATACCAAAAATGGGTAAAATTATCATGAAGGTCCTTGTACTATGAGTCAGATTGCATTTTACTCCCTTCACTCAAAAAACGAGCAAATTGGTTATTTAGTTAAAACTTTCATCTGTTTCTACTATTAAAAATTGATCCATGTATGTCAGCATGAGGTACACATAGCACAGCATGTCTAATTATTCCTTCAGCCATGCCGATTTTTAACAATAGAAATAAATGAAATTTTTAACAAAAACGACCAGTTTGCTCTTTCATCTAACGTACAGGGACTAATTTGCTCATTTTTTGAGCGAAGGATACAAAATGCAATCTGACCCCTAGTACAGGGACCTCCAAAGGAATTTTACCACAAAAAATGCTATATATATCATAAGACATAAATTGTAACGTTAGTGACATTAGATTTATCGTCAAAATTTGGGGCGTAATTAGTGACTGCAATTCCTAGAAGATACCATATTAGGGTTCAGCAACAAAGCTTGTCTATCACTGTCTTCAATTTGGCAATGTAGCAATAATATTCCATATTCTACCTATTACTAATCTATTTGCATTCACAGCCAAATTTTAGGGCCAGTTATTTTGTTTTCTTCCTTTGGAAAAATGAGCGAAGCTCTGGATTTTATGTAAATTAAAATTATTTTGAATGGGTCAAATTTAAAAAAATTGTGTTAAATTAGCTTTGTTGAGGGTTCATGTGATACCAAGTTTGCTTATAAATTTTAGGGTAAATTATTAAAATAGTCACTTTTGTTTACCTCAAGTTACATTTTAGTCACTGAGCCGTTAACGGTGTAACGGTAAGCTGACGTGGCACGTTAAATCATTATTTCAAACAAAAAAATTAGGTTAATTTATATAATCGGTCTCCATATTTTTTCGTCTTGAGCAATTTAATTTTTTTCTTTTATGTTTTTTTAACTTTCTTTTTTTTTCTTTATTTTCCATTCTCTTTTGCTTCTCTCTTTGTTTTCCTCCCTTCTCCATTTCTTTTAATGTAGTTTTTCTATATTTTCTATTTGTTAAAATTAGTCCCTATACTTTTATTTTTTTGCATAATTTAATTTTTTCGAGTGAGGCTAGCTTGTGGGCTAGCTAAAAGAAATGAAGAAGGAAGGAAAACAGAGGGAGAAGCAAAAGAGAATGGTAAGTTTAAAAAAAAGGAAAGTTAAAAGAAAAAAAATTAAATTGTTCAAAATGAAAAAATATAGGGAACAATTGTAGAATTTAACCTAAAATTTTTGTTTGAAATGATGATTAACGTGCCATGTTAGGTTACCGTTACACCGTTAATGGCAATTAATGGTTCAGTGACTAAAATGTTACAACACAATAACGTAAGTGACTAAAACGTAACATTTCAAACAGCAAACAAAAGTGACTATTTTGGTAATTTACCCTAAATTTTATAGGAGATCTTAGTTAGTGGTTCGAGTTACAATGCATTTAGGTACCTCAATTATTTACATGTCCAATATTAACATTTATCCAAAGTTTATATACATCAACATGAGGTACACGTGGCATGTCACATGTAGTTGTTTAGTTATTTAGTTATTTTGTCAACCATATCAAAATTTAACAGTACAAATGGTGAAAACTTTTAACGAAAAGGACCAATTTGCTCTTTAATCTAACATACATTAAATAATTTGCCTATTTTTTAATACAAGGGAGTAAAATATAATTTAACTCCTAATATAAGGGCTTCTGTGGTACTTATACCTTTAGGTAAGTAAAGGTCCATGTATTTTGTGCTTGGCCATACAACGTATCTTTGTTCCCCTCACTATGCAGCTAGTTAGCGTAGGAAACTATTTCTTAGAAAAATATAATTCCAAACAAGTGAAACAATTTTGTAATAAATAATAATTTCGATTAATTTCATGTTTAAATCTTTACTCTTTTTTTTGTTCATTAAATCTTTACTGATTTAGACAAATGTTTATTTTAACTAAGATAGATAATAAAATATAAATAGAGTTGTCGGTTGAGTCTTAATTTGATTAGTATCGGTATTGTTGCCAGTGCAGGAAGTCGTGGGTTCGAGTATGTTGAAGCACATTATCCTCCTATTTAAGAGTTAGGGAGAGACAATGCCTAAAACTAGGCATTAATAATTACATTAATAATTAATAAAACATTACATTACCATTAATAATTAATAATAACAAATGGCTAGACTTTTTTTTTTAATTTACACCAAACTTGACATTCATGATCTACATTAAAGTTGTTCATGAGTCTGGCCAAACCACAACCGTAATCCAGCTCCAAAAAAAATTTTCAAATCTAGGCCTATTTTTGGGCCAGCTCGACCCTCAATCTCATTTCAATGTTCACAATATTAATAAAAACTAAAAATGTATCTCTATATTTTTATAATTAAATTTAAATTTTTTTAAAAAAATTTAAGTATTTAAATTGAATTCAGGCTAGGCCAAGACAAAAAAAAAAACAATCATTTTCCAATCTTGACCCAAGTCGGCTCAGACTTACTCGGTCATTGGACAACTCTAATCTACATTAAAGGAGCATGAAATATGATGATTGGGTTGTTAAAATATTAATCGTACAAATATATATACATAGGGAAGGATCCACTTAAATCAATATAAAACTCAAGTAGTTTTACATAAATTTATAATTTTTTCTATAATTAATATTTTAACAGTCAAACCATCATATTTTATATTTCATTTTTGTAGATCATGCATGTTAAATTTTGAGTAAATTAAAAATATTTAACTATTTATTTTATGTAAAAAAACTTTCAACCATTAAATATATATTAATAAAAACAACATTTGAAATTAATATGATAGAGATATCGAATCATTTTCAAAATTTATATGCATGACAAGTACAACTATATTGATAAATTCAACGGTTGGGTTAGAGATATTTATGGACTAGACCAGACTTAAGCATGATATTAACACATATTATGCTTACCCAAGCCCGACCTTTAGGCCTGTTCATATTAATTTTATTTTTTTTGAAGAATATTTATATTATTTTAATTTAATATTTTTAATATTTTATTTATTTATTAAAATCATATATGGGTAATTTAACTTTTTTTTTTAAATATGTTTACATTATAGTATTACATATTAGTAGTAGATTTAATTTTTCATGTGTTATAAATTACATAATATAATATAGGGGTAAATATCAAACTTATACATGAACTTTCGTCCAATGTGCAAATTGATACATGAACTTTGATTTGGTGCAATTATACACCTAAAACTTGAATTGTGGTTCATATATATACATGAAACTTTAATTTAATTTCAATTGTACACATTTAAAGAAATGAATACATGCATTTATTTTCGCATTGGATTAATATAATTGTTTGTGTATGTAATATGTCAACGTAAAATTGTGTTAATTCAGTAACGTTGTTAGTAATTTATGAAAATCGAATCAAATAAAAAAATCATATATAAAATTACACAAAATCGAAGTCTATGTATAGCATTGCACATTGGATACTTTCAAAAAAAAAACATTGCACATTGGTTCAAAATTCATGTATAGTTTTGATATTCATCCCTATAATATAATATAAACTTAGAAATAGGTTAGGCTCGAGCCTAACCCATATTTTAAATGGGTCTAAATTTTTGCAGAAGTCTACTTTTCAAGCCTAATGTTTTCACCCAAATCCTTTCAAATTTCGGGCAAGCCTTTGAGTAGAGGTGATCATGGACCGGGTCTTAATAGAATTTTAAGCCCGTTTTCTAGACCCATGCTAAAAAAATGGGCCTAAAATTTTATCCAACCCGACCCACCCATATTAATTTTTTATAATATTATTTTTATATAAAAATAAATTTTAAAAAATATAATAATCAAACACACTAAAAATATTAAAATAAATATTTCCCAATAAATTAAAAATAAATGAAAAAAATATTTTTACGTAAATAACACTAAAATAGATGTAGCTTAAAAAGTAAATACCTCTAAAATAATAGCAAATTTAACAATAAAACAATAATTATATAACATCCAAATAGCAACAACTAAATAATAATAATATAAGAGCGAAATGATAGGAAAACAACAACAAAACATAGCAACAATTTTTCTTTTTGCAAATTTGGGTCGGACCCGAGTAAAAAAAAGCTTACACGGGGCCTGACCCATTTAGGAAACGGGCTTCATTTCTTACCCAATCGCATTTTTCGAGCCTATAATTTTATCCAAACCCTTTCACTTTTCAAACGAGATCAAACCTACCTTTGAATTAAACAAATAACTCAACTCTTGAACCAACTACTTAAGTTTTACGTCCGAATAAATGGATTCCACTTGTATATATATTAAATTGAAAAAAAAATCTCAATTCCATAAATCCAAATTACAAATAAAAAATAAAATAAAATAAATCTCTGCAAGTTTTGCTACACTCTTTTCATTATCAAATTACAAATATAATGTATAATTTTGTGAAAATAATAATATTTTTAAAAAAAAGAAATTCAAATGACCTGTTGGTGAAGTGAGAGATTAGATAGAGTGGGAAGCCCCCAGTGAGTGGAGAAGATGACATTCATGGCCATGGGACTCCTACTTAATAATTCTAAACCTGCCTTCATCAACCTTACAATTGATAATGCCTTTAAACTCAACATTAATCTTAGCTTTATGGAACGTGATGATGATAACCGTATTCCTCCGCTCATTTTCTTCAGCCACCGCCTTCTCGGCCGCCGCCTTACTACCACCTTGTTCCCGTCATTCTGCGGCTGCGGCGGCGGTGATAGCAGCTTTTCGTAGCGACGGCATTGCCTTGCGTGTCCCCCCAAAATGCTTTCCAGATGGATTTGCCCCATTGAAATTAATACACAAACAAAGAAAGAAAAAAGAAATAACAATGGAACTTGAAGTCTTCACTGAACTTCAATGAATTACGTGGTCAAAGTTGATGATCAATCATGTATATATATACAAGGAAAAATTGATATTTATTTATCTTAAACTTTATAAAAAAAAATTTATTTTATTCTTTTATTTAATTTTTCAGTTATTTAAGCCAAATTTTTTTTAGGGGGCCAGAAATTTAATAGTCTATATCTTTATAACTTTTAAAAGATTAGTTTAAATTTTTATCGTTTTTAAGGGGGTAAAATGTAATTTTACCATCACTAATTTAAAATTTTATAAATTATAAAGGAATCTAAATGAATAATTTTCTATTTTAGGGTGGTCGGGGTTCTTGCCAACTCTCCTGGTTCTGCTCCTGATTGTTTGTCAAATCACCCCCAAATGATGGCATACACGTGACAATTAATTAGTTTTTAAAATTTTTAAAATTTTTTTATATAATTTTTATACTTTTTAAAATACTTTTTATAATTGATGATCAGTGACGGAGCCAGAAAAGTATTTTGGGGGGTCGGAATTAAATCGTATATCTTTACAATAGTAAAATTGTAATAATATATTAGGATTAAATAAAATTTTTATCATTTTGGGGGCCAAAGTATAATTTTACCATTACTAATTTAAAATTATATAATTTATAAAGCATCTAAATGAAAAAAAAATCTATTTTAGGGGAAACCAGCCCCTGCCAGCCCTCCTAATTTCGCCACTATTGATGATATAACATCCACATACATAATAATTTAACAAATAAAGTAAATTTAATAACTAAAAAAACGAAAAATTAAATAAAAAATAAACCGATTTTTTTCATGAAGTCGAAAGTTCAAATAAAATATTATCCCTATATAATCTAAGAGTATATGTAAAGAGTGCGGTACAAAGAGGGAATAAACGGCCGGTGTTGTTTTTTAGGGTCAAATGCATACTATGTATGTAATATAATATATTATAAAATTTGGCTGTTTTTCATACCTTACAACACATGCCTTGCATTGTAGTTAACCTAAGTGTATTCCAGCTGCAGCACACATAAATATATTGTAATTTGTAGCTACTTTTCCACACATGGCCAGCATCCACATACAGTTATTGTAATTTTGTACATATTTTCTCCTTTTCTTTTCCGGATTATTATAGGTTCTTATCATATCTATTTTCTTATACAATGTTTAGAATTATTTATAGTCTCTCCCGAACCTTTAAATAGGAAGATAATGTGTTTCAGCACACTTAAACGATTGAACTCACATCCTCCTACATTGACAACAATACTAATACAGATTGAATTAAATATTAAACTTGCTTGTTAATATATGTATATATATGGGTGGTGCGCATGTGCAATGATTGAAGCCCATGTTAGGAGTGGAATCCAATCATTTGCAAAGGAAAGGAATGTGTGTGTATTTGCGGATGTATATCATATTTAATTGATATTGTTTTGCTTTTGTTTGTTTATAATGTCAACATAATGTGTTTTCGTTTCTAATTACCCAATAAATCACTATAAATTTATCATATAGATTTTTATACTATAGAATAGATAGGTCTATAGGTGGGGTCTAATTTAAAAAATAAAAAGTTTGAACAAAAGTATAGGTTCAAAAAATGGTATTAGGCAAAAACATAAGGTCCGTTTAGAAAATGAGTCGAGCCTCGGGTAAGGTTTTTTGCTCGGGTTCGACCCGAATTTGATAAAAAAATCTGCTATTTTACCACTATGTTGCCGTCATTTTACTATTATGTTGTTATTATTTTGTTGTTATTGTTTGAATATTATATAACTCTTGTTTTATTTTTAATTTTGTTACTATTGTAGAGAGAAGCATTTGCTTGTTAAATTGTACCTATTTTAGTGTTATTTAAGTATAAATACTTTTTTTAATTTATTTTCAATTTGTTGAAAAACATTTGTTTTAATGTTTTTGATGTATTATGACTTTTTAAATTTTTTATATAAAAAAATTTAATACAAACGAGCCGAGCCCAAGCATATCAAGCAGGCCAAAAAATTTGTTAGGGCCTAACTCAAACCCGACCCAACCCTTGGAGACCTCTAACTAAGGGTCAGGTTGCATTATGTCTTTTTTTCTTGGAAAAAAGATAAATTAATCTTTGTACATTAGATCAAAAAATAGATTGGTTTTTTCTTATAAAATTTTTTTCCATTTATACTGTTAAAAACTAGTGTGGTTGGCCATATTCACCTCATGCTAATATACAAAGACCCATTTATTGTTTGATAGAATAATCGATTCTCTTTGATATAAAATGTACATGTATTAATTTACTATCTCATATCTCATTCTCTCAAAAATTCAGAAATTAAACACTCTTCCACCAATAAATAAAAAAAACCCTTATTTATAACGATTGTGAATTAATTCAATCTTCAATAATATTAAGTTTCCAAAACTAGTTTTGTTTATTTCACTTTCATCATTCTCTCTGTTTCTTCTTGATTTGTCTGCCATCCATTGGTTGAAATTAAGGTTAAAATGATTTTTGGTTTGGGAAAAAGATTTGGTGGCTATTCCAGAAGAGGCGGGAATAACTATTCTTTGGTAGTAGCCTTGAATGGCTAGAATCGTTGAATTTCACTGAATAAGGCATGAGTGGAAGCCATTGAGAAAATATGGGTGAAACTTTCAAAATGCCAAATGACCCATCTCCCAAGTGTGTATATATATATATTGGACTCTTTTAAGTCTCACATATAATTGGACACAAGCCTTAATTATGACACCACAAAATACATGAATCCATCTTGATGCTATACTACGGCAAGTATAGTATAGTACGATACCAAATGGTGACATCATTTGAATAACAAGCAAAAACAGAATCAAGATTGAAAGTGAATCAAAAGTGGAAACCAAATTTTCATGAGCCCAATTCAGATACTTCAAATATGACCTAAAGTGCTTTGCATCTACAGAGCATATAGCGACAAAATCAGACAACTACCAGCAGGCAGATGCTCCACTACGAGAGCTACAAAGTGACCATAATTTACAGTGTGACTGAAATCAACACAGGCAAAAGAGAGAAAATACCAGGAGCTGAGGTCGTAAGCAAATCCACACCAATCACCAATCACCAACCAACACACAACTTCACACAGGAGGCTGTCCAATGTCAGAAATAATGTTATGTCAGACACTCCCGACTCCATCCTCACTCCCCCTACCCCAACCTAAGTCCCCGAGGATGCAGCCTTCTTTCTAGCCTGTCTTAAGGATGCTACTACAAACTTGTCACCTAGGTTCAGTATCTTTCGCTGCAGGAACTTTTGAAGGGTAACTGGATAGATCCATGTCAATAAGTGACATATCGTATGGCGCTGAATAAGAATTTGAGTGGTCCACAAGCAGTGATGATTTTGTAAGATCACCGCTTGTAGAATCTGGTACAGAGCTAGGGTTTTGGGGAGCGCTTGTACCATATGATGGGAGACTGGATAGCTGAATATCTTCTAGCTTGTTTCCAATCATGTGTTTGTTTCTTCTAGCAGCATCCATCTCGGGCCCAGTTGGCACAAAAGTCCTCGACCGGTATTTCCTTGTTCCCTCATCACCATCATTATGGTTGTACAGTACATAATCATGATACGTAGGTGCAAACTGCGAATATGATAAAAACCATAAATAACCCTAAACAAAAGAAGAAGAATCCAGTAGAGGAACCTTTGGGAAATGGCAACAGAAGTAAGGCTCACCTGGTGAACAGTATCATGATAGAAGTCATTCAACATCAAGGCATGTGCAAGGCTTCGTGTAAAACCACGAGACATACCAATATTTGCACCAGCATACTCCTTATATGGAAATGCATAAAGATGACCTAGAGCAGCAAGAAGCATCTCAACACATATAATGAAGTTCTGAAATTGAGCTGCTTCGTCAGCATCCTTTATAAATCCAGATTTTGCGGCAAGAAAAAACAGAACACCCTGCAAAAAGAAATAAAAGAAAGGGATGTTTTGAGTTTATTTAGCACCTACGCAACTAGATGAGGTTTACAAACAGTACAATGCCATCACAACCCAAGATGTTATGGATAACCATCAATATAGGCATGCCTTCTATTTTACAGGGTTTAATACATTGTACAATGCCGTCGCAGCACTTCCAGAACTTTGAACTGCTGTCTTATGATTAGACATCAGTATAAAAAGGGAAAGCAAAATATAGAAAAACAGCCTCCCCTATAAAACAAAACATAAAGATGATATCAATGTGGACAGCAAACAGGTTAGGAAAGATTGCATTCCAGTAACCAGAATTCACCATCCCCAAGGTTTGCTATAAAGATACTAACAAGATTTCTGAATGATGATTATCACCAAAAAGCAACAAAAGGGTGATGCAATGAAATAGAAGGAAAGATAAAAGTATCTAAAAGCCAAAAACAAAGGATTTGTCTTCTTTTTGCATGCTTGAGTATGCGAGGAAATAACAGGCACACAAGATTTTACCTGCCAATAGGTTAAGAAAACCACAGATTTTATGATGATAAACTTTGGAACTGGATTGAATGGCTGAAGGAGATCTCTGCATGCCATGTAAAACAACACCAAAGCATACAGAGCCACGGTGTAAGAGATTGTATAGATGATAGTAAGATAGAGATATGCTTGACTTGGACTAAAATTCCCATCTTTATATTTTCCTTTGGCGTATAATACGAGTGTAACAGCGACTAAAATGGGCTTCAGGATGACAAACTGCAGACAGCCTTGCTTGCATCTCCGTATAAATCGCCTACATTGCAGTTTCAGGTGCAAGCAATCAAATTTAAGTTGAATTCATGAAGCGTAAAGTACAAGAAAGTCCCAAAAAATAAATTTTTATCAAGTTCCCAATCAATCATGACATTAGATATAAGGAGGAATTTGTTAGTGTAGGGCCAATGATTTGTCTAAAATACACTTGTTATATTGTAATATATCTAGTAATGGTCTTCATATTATCTATAAGTTTCTTGATTACATTTGTATTAATGATTAACGGTCAAGTCCTTGATCATATTTATATAAACAATCCTATAACTTGAGATTACTAAAGATGTAATATGAAAAGTGTTATAATTTAATTCTAATCACAATTACTCCAGTCATTTAATTTAGGGTACAATATGAAAGCAATTAATAACATTACCCATATCAAACTAATAGGTAAAGATCTAAGGTAAGATGAGGCAGAAATTGTTAAGAGTTCAAAGGAACTGTTATTGTTCTAGCATTTGGAAGTGGTCTAGACAGGGATGGCACAAGCACATAGCTCTTCTTTACCTTAGAAGCCATATTAACAAAGTTCATTTAAATCATGCTGCTTTGATATCTGATCTTTTATCTTCAATTCACAATAAGATCAAGTGGCATTGTCAATTTCCCCATAATTTCAAAAGAAAGGTTAGCGGAAATGTGTCACTCTAGTCAATTTGGCAAGGGTAATCTCAAAATAAAAGGCTATTTACTCTCACTGGATTCGAAATTTCCAAGTTGGGGAGAATGATGCAGGAACTACTACACAGCTACTTTATTATTTTAATCTTATTCACTAGACATATTGATAGATAGCTAATGTTATAAGTTTAGAGTTTAAATCTAGTGCTAGCATTAAAGCTGTACTTGTAACCCTAATATAAATAAACTGTAAAGCAGATTAACGCCCAACTTACTAATTTTCTTTTTAATTAGTAGACTTCAGAAACTCAAGGTTGATTGAACTCTGTGTTTTCTAACAGATCTGCTTCTATCTTACTTGCTTTTGAGCCTTAGTTTTATTGATTTGCTTATGTTTTCTCCTTGAACCGCACCACAAACCAAGCTGCTTAAACCCTTCTACTTAGGCACATATTCTCAAATGAAAAAGTGAACTTCTGACAAACATTACCCATATCAAACATTACCCAAGAAATGAATGCTAGGCATTTTGTAACTCTAAACCATTTTATTAAATGTCAATTCCCAAATCTAAACTAATCATGAAAGCAAAGATATTTTCGATACCACAAATGCCTAAACTCCCACATGCATGGACGTGCACAACAATGGAATGTTCAAACCAACTGCATTCCATCCAATACTCACCCATCTAAAGGCATAGGAGGCAAGCAGCATGTCATCAGATACCAAGATGGCTTTAAAACTCGACCACTCAAGCTGAGCACAACTGCTCCTGGACCTCCAACCCATGCTAAGCAGAGAGAAAGAAAATTATAAATGACCCAAGCTTCATATCTGAAACAGTTAAAGGGGATAACAGTCAAAGAAAATTATAAAGGCCAGCAAAACATGGTTAGTGAACCACTATGATTGAATAGAAGACGTTAACAATTTTAACATATTTTGATATCCATACACCATCCCTATCAATTAATCCATCAACCCAAATATACATACGTAGAATACACATTTAAATGGGATAACGGATTAGAAGAATATGGAATTCGGAAATGAAGTGCAAAATAAAAACTAACGATCAATTCAAACACACACACAGTCGGGCATACTAACCCTTCCCGGATGGAATTGAAATAGATTGAACTCCGTGGTAGAACAAGGGACAAGAAAGACATCAAGGCATAAATCTGTGAAATTTAGACACAAAGAAAACGAATTCAGTATGAGAAAAATATATAATAATCCAAAAAAGAGAGCAGCGAAGAAATAACTGACCGGAACCATGAAGATGATGCGGACGATGTATCTCTGAAAAATAGGTTCGGTGTAATTCAAAAGATGCCTGTAGATATGAAGAACGGCCAACGCAATGGCTCCAGCAGTACAAAAAAAAGCGAGGATGACGAGGTAAATAGGCACTAAATCACCCATTTCTGAGACCGAATTCCGTATTTTTTTTTCTCGTTCCTTTCGTAGGTAAAAAACAAAAACACAAAGTGGGATTGGATTTCTATCACGCCAAAATCTAAAAATCGATTGCTAAATTAGGAGGCAAACAAAAGAATTCAGATTTATGGAGGTGACATGTAATTGAACGCTTCAGTTGAACTACGATCGGAAAATCGAGACGGTGAAACCCTAACGGCCAATAAATGGTATCCTCAAAGACAGATCTGGCAGTGTTTGGCTTGGGGAGATTCTTTATGCACTCCGCCGGCGGCCAAACATGGCGGCTCTCCGACTTTTCCCACAGACAAAGTAATTTCCTTTTTCTTTCTTTTTTTCCTTTTGGGGATTTTCTTAAGAATCAAACAGCACACTAGTAGCTTAATATAAATTTCTTCTCTTCTTCCTTACAATGCAAACAACCCAAACAAATACCATAACCGTAATTTTGCTTTACCCTTTTTCCAAAACTTATTACTGTTTTCGGCAAATGAACCGATAGATAATTTTAAAATATAATTTAAAATTGAATATAATTTAATAATATAATTTAAATTGAACGATAATAATTTTTTTTATAAATTGAAAATCGAATCAAATTTAAATAACACTAATAAAATAGTCATTTTTATTTCATTCAGGTTACATTTTAGTCACTAAACCGTTAATTATCATTAACAGTATAATGGTAAGCTGACGTGGCACGTTAAATCATCATTTTAAACGAAAATTTTAGGTTAAATTTTACAATTGGTCCCTATATTTTTTTAATTTTAGCAATTTATTTTTTTCTTTATTTTTCATTCTCTTCTGTTTCTCCCTCTATTTTCCTCCCTTCTTCATTTCTTTTAACATAATTTTTCTATGTTTTTCATTTTTTATAAAACTAGTCCACAAGCTTGCCTCACTCGGAAAAATTAAATTGTTCAAAAAAAGTATAGGGACTAGTTTTAACAAATGGCAAACATAGAAAAACTACGTTAAAAGAAATTGAGAATGAAGGAAAACAGAGGAAGAAGCATATTTGTTTAAAATTGCTTAAAACAAAAAAAATATGAGGACCGATTGTATAAATTAACCTAAATTTTTTGTTTAAAATGATGATTTAACGTGTCACGTCAGCTTACTGTTACACCGTTAACGATAATTAATGGGTCAGACAAAAATATTACAACGCGATAACGTAAATGACTAAAACATAACATTTCAAACACAAGTGACTAAAATGTAACATGAGCTAAACAATAGTGACTATTTTAGCAGTTTACCCTATAATAATTAGATCGAAGTTAATATTATTGAACCGAAACTTAGGTAAACAGTGCGGTTATGTTAACTGTTGACGTAATAACTTGTGTCGGCATCTTGGTGATTCTGTATTAATTATTATTTTTAAAATTTTTAAAAATAGAATTTTCAGTTTTATAATAATTAACTAATTGTTTTTTCCTTTTATCTGCTAACTTTTTATCCAAAATTTTAAACTTCTGCTGAATATGTATATATTTTAAACTACTTTAAGTTGTTTTCAATTACTTAATCGAATTTAAATTAAAATAAATAAATAGATAAGGTTTATTTATTTAAATTTAACTTTAAATTTTAAAAAATTAATAATAATCACCGTTTTTTTATTTATTTAAAAAAAATTAAAAAATGGTTATTAAATTTTTTGAAAATTTTCATTTAATTTGTTGGATTGTTAAGATTTTTTTAAGAAAAAAAAAACTTGGCTAGAGAGTTTCAAATGATGACTCGATGATCGATATAGTAGATTAGTACCATTGATGAATAGAATAACATATCTTAGATTTAAGTCGTTGCAATAGTTAATGTCAGATATCAAAAAAGTTATTGTTTCGATTTTAATTTGCAAATTCGTGATTTTCAAAGTTGTTCTATGAAAATAATTTAACTATAGAATAGAAGGGGAATGAAAGGTTCCAATTAGACTTGTGTATTGGTCGGGCTGAAGGCCCGCTCGAAAAGTGGGAGGTTTAGGAAAAAATTAGATGTGTTCATGGTTCGAGCTGGGTTCTGATCAGAGCTAAGTATGATATTAACATACTTTATGTTTACCTAAGCTCGACTCAACCCAAAATTTGGGCCTAAAATTTTGCCTGAACTTGTCTATCTTTGCAAAAGGCTAACCCAATCTCATTTTAGTCCCACCCATATTATTTTTAAATTTTTTAAAAATTATTTTATTTTATTTTATTTTGATATTTGATAATCTTATACATTTTTATTTATGGAAATATTTTATATTCTTAACATTATTTTAATGCTTGCATTATAGTAGTATTATATATTTAATATAGGTGTATTTTTTAATGTGTGCTAAATTACATAATATATAAAATAACATAATATAAAGTATTATAAACTTAAAACGGGTCATGCCGGGCCAAGTTCGGGCCTTGAATGTTCAAGCCCGAGTCCGACCCATATTTTAAATATGCCTAATATTTTTGCTAAAGCCCATTTTTCAAGCCTAATATTTTTGCCAAATCCTCCCAAATTTTGAGTGGGCCTTCAGGCTTGGGCAGGTAGCCCGATCCATGAACAGGTCTAGAAAAACATCAGCTCGAAAAATGGGCTTGAAAAAATAAGGCTCGTTTTCTAAACGGATCGAACCTCGAGTAAGCTTTTGTTGGCTCAGCCCGAATTTGCAAAAAAAATAAACTACTACTATTTTTTTACTGTTTTGCCATTGTTTTTTCATTGTTTTGTTATCATTTCGCTATTATATTGTTACTATTTTGTTGTTATTGTTTGAATATTGTATAACCCTTATTTTATTATTAAGTTTGCTACTATTTTAGAGGTTTTTGCTTGCTAAGTTATACTTATATTAGTGTTATTTATTTTAATGTTTTCAGTGTATTTGATGTATTATATATTTCTAAATTTATTTTTATATAAAAAAAAGTATACAGTCGGGCTGAACCGGACTCAAGTTTTAACATTTTTATCCAGGTCGAGCTTGGAAAAAATTTTAGACCTATTTTTCGGGTCGAGCCTTATTTTTACTTGGCCCAACTCGACCCGACCCATGGACAACTCTATTTCCAATTACTGCAGGTGGTGCAAATGGAGAATGCCATCTAATAACGATTTTAATATTCTATTGACTTATATGAAAACTTTCAAATAATTTAATAACTATATTGTAACTTTTTAAAGCTTAATGACCAAAATATAAATTTAAATAGTTTACCTATGTTTAATACTTTGTTATATTATATGTAATATTGTATATAAAAATAATTATATTGAGATATTTTATTTAAATACATAAAAATTAATTATATTGACCCACTAGTCAATTTCATAGACGATCAACTTCCATTTTTATCAAATAGCCATGAAATTGTGGACGCGGTGATGTTTGAATAAAATCAAAGTAAAATAGTACTAAGCAGGGCGAAGTCAGAATAAATTTTTAGGGGATGAATGAAATTTTAATTTTTTATAGTATATATATTTATAATTTTTAAAGGATTAAATTAAATTTTTATAATTTTAAGGGGGCCAAAGTACAATTTTACATTTACTAATTTAAATTTTTTAAAAAAATTCAAAGGTCTAAATAGAAATATTTCATTTTAGGGGGGTCAGGGCCCCTACCAACCTCCCCTGTATCTGCCTCTGGTACTAAGGGTGTCTTCAGATGAGAGATTAAGAGGATTTACGTAAAAGAATTGAAGAATTTTAAAATTTGTGAGTAAATTTAAGAGGAAATTTTAGTAGTTCAATTTCTATTTAAAGAGGTGGTTTTTTCAAAATTCTTTATAATTTTATTTTTTTAATACACATGGTCATGTTATAATATAAATATTAAAACTTCAAAAATTATTTTTATTTAATTCTAGTATTTTATTTTATTAAAATATTTATAATTTTTTACGAAAATAATGATATACATGTGTAATATTTTTATATAATTTATTTTTAATATAATTATTATTTTTGTATTATTCTTTAATTCATAAAAATCGAATAACCAATTTTTTTATAGAATAATCATTTATTCAAATAATGTGATTATAATTGTTAGCATTTTAAATTGATGAAATCTAAAATACTATCATTTTAAATTTCTCTAAATTTTCAAAACTTTTCATCCAAATACATCCTTTAAGACCACAACAATAAAAATGGGATCTAAATGGAGCATCAGTAATCTCGTAGTTAGGATGGGTTTGGATGAGCGATGCGTTTACGTATGGTTAGTGTAAAAATCATGGTGACAATGAAAGTAAATTATAGTGTGAGTTTGGATGGGCGGTGCGTTTACCTGCGGTTAGTGTAAAAACAGCGGTGGCGGTGAGATTAGATATTGTAGCGTGAGACAAAAAGTAAGTTAAACGCACCGCACCCAATCGCCCAACCAAACCCACCCTTAGTGTTTTTAATCTTATGAATGTTAAACTTTAAGCAAGTCATTTATCATTACATCAATATTTATTTAACACGTACATGGTACATTAGTTTGAATAGGAAAAAAAAAAAGAAGGTAAACTTCGCGCACGGTTATTAAATTCTTAATAATTTTATGTTTTCATCATTTAATTTCAAAAAATCACAAAATGGTCATTGAATTGTTCAAATATTTTTATTTAAGTCACCGAGTTGTTAATGATTTTTTTTTAAATTTAGGTAGTGAACTCCAAATGATGATTTGACGATTGATACTGTAAATCGATTCTATATTAAAATATTCAAATTTGTAATAAAAATTAATTATTCTTTAGTAATTGTTAATTCGCTTTGAAAAATATACTTAAGAATTTAAAAATCTCAGATATAAATGTGTTGGTGAAATTAAAAAAAGAATATTGTTGTGAAGAAAGATTTTCATGATTTACATAATAAAGTAAGAAACCATACAATATATATTTTTTGTATTTATTTTCCTTTCATCAATTTAATAAAATAAGATAATCCTATTTATAAAGTTATACCAATGTTTCTATTTCAAAAATTGTGCAATATTATCACTAATTAATTTTAACAATTTTACTAAGATAACATATTTTATCATCTAAATATTATTCATAAAAAAATAATACACTTTAATTAATACATATAAAAAACAGTAGTTTATCACTACATCAATGTTTATTTAACACATAAATCTTCGAAAAGGATAAATACATTCAAGATCACTAAACTATTAGTAAATTTATATTTTGGTCACTCAATTTCAAAAAGTTTTGATTTAAGTCACTAAACTTTTAAGGATTTTTTTTTATAAAAAATTCAGGTAACTAGCTCCAAGCGATGATTTAACGATTGATATGGTAGATCAATATCCATTGATGAGTAGAAGAACATGCCTAATATCTAAGTCAATATGATGATTAGTATTGAAGATCAAAGAAGAAAGTTTTTTAAATTTTGATTCGTGGATTCGTCAAGTTCAAAGTTGTTTCATGAAAAAAATTGAACCATTGAAAAGAAGGGGGACGAGAACTTTTGATTGATGCAAGCGGTGCGAACAAAGACGGCTATATAACAACGATTTTAACAATCTAGTAACTTAAACGAAAACTTTCGAATAGTTCATTGACATTTTGTAACTTTTTTATTTGTTTTTAAGTTGAATGACCAAAATGTCAAACTTGCTAATAATTTAATGATTTTAAATGTAATTTATCCATATAATAAAAGTTGATTATGAATTCATAAAATGAAGACATTAAATCCATCCAAAATAATTTGATCCAAACCCTAAAGTCTGCCGGTTGGCACGTTTGTTTTTTGTCTGCCGCCTGGCACATTTTCTTTGGTTTTCTCTTTATTTGGTTGACTCTGACTTTGATTATCCCAGTCCTGTTGGCTGTTGGCTTTGACTGCTTTTCTCATGGAAGATGATCTGGCAAATCTAAAGTTAGTGGATGAGGAGGAAGACGCGATCCAAGAGGATGCAGCAGCAGTGGAAAGTATTTCCCAATTTTTTTCTTGTGGGGCACTGTTTAACAGACAGTGTTGTTCATTTCCCCTCTCTACGGAATACGATGGCTGATATTTGGCATAATATTGGAGGAATCTGCATTACGGATCTAGGGGAAAAACGGTATCTATTCCTATTTTTTAATAAAGTAGACATTGCTAGGGTGCTTGCTAGAACACCTTGGTTTTTCAATAATCATTTGCTTATATTGAAAAGAATCACGTATGGGGAAAACCCGGCGATGTTGGAATTAAACTCCACGGAATTTTGGGTACAAGTTCATGATTTGCCTCCAGGATTGATGTCTGAACAGTTGGTAAAACAATTAGGGAACTTTTGTGGAGGATTTATTGGGTATGATTCTGCTACCCTGGCTTCGGGCTCTAAGAAGTATATGCGTGTTCGGGTCTGTTTGGATGTGGCTGCTTCGCTGAAACAGAAGAAGAAAATTCAAATTGGGACGGCTATGACTACTTATGCTCGCTTTAAGTATGAAAAACTAAGCCTATTCTGCTTTATATGTGGAAAACTAGGGCATGGGGAGAGTTTTTGTCCTCTTAGGCTAAGAATTGAGCTTTCAAAAATTATTTTTGGTTGGGATTTATCACTGCGTGCAGTGGTGGGTCGTAGGGATTTGGAGGTGAGCAAATGGTTACGTGAAGCTGATGGTTCACAGTATTTTGTTGAAAAATTACAGAAGGTTGCTGGTGAGCAACACATTTGGCGTAAATGGGGAGAAGAGGATTTAACTATCAATGGGTTCGGGAAGGGGCCATGGATATTGTGTTGGAGGAGGAAAATGATGCTGTAGCGATGGTGGAATGGAAGAAGCGACAGAGGGTGGTGGAAGAACCAGTTGATTTTTTGGGATCAAAGGAAGGCTCAAGGTCTATGTACTTATCGGCTAGCTCTGGTGATCGGAGCAGCCGGGATCTATGAAAATACTAAGTTAGAATGTTCGTGGTTTGGGGAGACCACTAACAGTAAAGAGGCTCAGAAATAAATTGAGGGCCATTAATCCCCGAATTTTGTTTCTTATGGAGACAAAATTAAGTTCTAGGAAGATGGAGTTGGTCAGACAGAAGTGTGGCTTTGCGAATGGAATTGATGTTGGAGCTATCAGCTCTAAAGGTGGTTTATCTCTGGGTTGGAATGGAAATGCATTGATTAAGCTTAGGAGTTTTTCCTCTTTCCATCTTGATGTTGAGGTTCATGATACTGAATGTGGTATTTTTTGGAGGCTAACAGGGTTTTATGGGAATCCGGATGAACGGAGTATAACTGCTTCATGGAATCTACTTCGACAATTAAGCAATGAGCAATAAATTCCTTGGGTTGTTCTGGGGGATTTCAATGAAATCACCAAGTCATTCGAAAAGAAAGGGGGCCGTATTAGATCAGAACGTCAGATGAAGGACTTTTGTATGACCTTAGAAGATTGTGGTCTAAATTACTTAGGTTTTATTGGAAGGTGGTTCACATGGGAAAGAGGTAGATTCGCTGCTACGAACATACATGAACGTCTGGATCGGGGAGTTGCTACGTTGGGCTGGGTAAGTATTTTCCCATATTACCAACTTGAACACTTGTGTCACTCCTTTTCAGATCATTGCCCCATTCTTCTTGACACTATAAGGGCGAGGTGGGAAGCTCAGAGTAGGAGTAACGAAGCTAAGACCTTTCGATTTAAAGCCAAGTGGTGCTTGGATAGTTCATTTGAGGGAAGGGTTCGAAGATGGTGGGAGGATACATCTGGTTGTGTCCCGAGCAAGTTGAAGAGTATTGGCCTCTAAATGCAAAAGTGGAGTAAGTCAAAGGATAGAGAAGAGAAGAAGACTCGTGTGGATTTAGAAGAAAAACTGAACAGTGTATATTATCGGGAAGTTTCTGACGAGACCCTTGAGGAAATTATGGAGGTTCAATTAGGGCTTAATGTGGAAGCTGACAAAGAAGAAATATTTTGGGAGCAAAGAGCCCGTGTCAACTGGTTAAACAATGGTGATCGAAATACCAAGTACTTCCATATGGTTGCGGTACAACGTCACCTCCGTGGTAGAATTTCTGCATTAGAAGACGAGAATGGCAGACGAGCTTCTTCTACTCTCGAGTTTATCAAGATAGCTTCAGATTATTTTGGTAAGCTGTTTACTGCGTTAGAAATGGGATCGAATGAGCATCTCTTTGGACTAGTAGAGACGCGGGTTACTGATAGCACGAATGCTAGTTTGTTGCAACAATTCACTGAGACGGATGTTGCTAATGCCGTTCAGTCAATGACCCCTTTGAAAGCCCCTGGTGTTGATGGATTTCCAGTTATCTTTTTTCAACGATACTAGCATATTATTGGTAAAGAGATTTCAAAGTATTGCTTATCTATTTTGCATGGTCAGACTGAAACTGGTGATATTAATAAAACGCGTATTACCTTGATTCCCAAAGTGGACAAACCTAAGAATATGTCCCAATTTAGGCCTATAAGCCTTTGTAACGTTATCTACAAAATTGTGGCGAAGGTCTTGGTGGTTCGGATGAGTGATACCTTGGGGAATTGTATCAATGAAGCTCAAGGAGCTTTCATCCCCGGAAGACTTATCTCGAATAACGTGTTGATCGCTTATGAAATCCTCCACTCACTCAAAATGAAGAGAAAAGGAAAAAAAGGGAACTTTGCTCTTAAGCTTGATATGAGTAAAGCCTACGATCGTGTAGAATGAGATTTTCTGGCTGGAATGATGAAGCATCTAGGCTTTCATGTTGATTGGATTGTGCTTGTTATGAGGTGTGTTTGTTCTGTTTCTTACTCAGTTAGCCTCAATGGAGTAAACAGTGATTGGTTTTTTCCCTCAAAAGGGCTACGACAGGGTGACCCTCTTAGCCCATACCTTTTTCTGATTTGTGTTGAGGGATTTTCTACGCTTTTACAGGATGCGAAACAAACGGGTCGAATGATGGGTGCATCTGTCGGTAGGGAAAGGTTGACCCTTAATCATTTGTTTTTTGCGGATGATTGCATTCTCTTTGGTGATGCTTCGTGTAGTGGGGCAAGAGTGGTTCGGGATATAATAAAGGAATATGAAATTGTTTCAGGATAGCGAGTGAATCTTGATAAGTCTTTTATTTATTTTGGGGCGAATGTAAACTCTGATGCAAATGTAGCTATTGTTAACCAGTTAGGAGTTCGGGAGGCTGAGAACCCGAAAAATTATTTGGGCTTGCCTATGATTGTAGGCCGGAGGAAAATGTGGGCTTTTGCTAACTTTGAGGATCGACTCAGAAAACGTGTGGAAGGTTAGAGGTTACGCTATTTTTCTATGGGAGGGAAGGAGGTGTTTATTAAATCGGTACTACAAGCTGCTCCAATTTATGCTATGCAATGCTTCTTATTGCCCAAGTCGTTGTGCCGTAAGCTCGAAAGAATTATGAACAAATTTTGGTGGACAAATAAAAAGTCATCGAAAGGTATCCACTGGAGCAGTTGGGAGATGCTTTGCAAACCGAAGTGCTTTGGGAGGGGGTTAGGTTTTAAAAATTTGTTCTTATTTAATAAAGCTCTATTAGCAAAGCAGGTTTGGCGTATTTTTGATCAACCTCATTGTTTGTTAGCCAAAGTTTTTAAAGCCCGATATTTTCCGTCTTCTGATATTTTTTCAGCGAAAATTGGATATTACCCCTCGTTTACCTGGAGAAATCTTTGTAATGCTCGTGAGGTAGTCAGGGAAGGGGTGCTGTGGCGGGTTGGGAAGGGTGATCGCATCAATCTCTGGTTACCTGGAAGAGAGAACAATCGAATTTCAGTGCAGATGATCAGGCCTAATTAGACTACTGTCAATCAGCTAATCAATAAGGAAACTAATACCTGGGATAGGGAGCTGGTTTATAATTTGGTGGATGAGAGTATAGCGAAACGTATCTTCACTATCCCCATCTCTAGATACAGTCAGGAGGATAGGTTGGTTTGGAAACATGAGGGTTCTAGGGAATACTCTGTTAAGAGTGGATATCGGGCTCTTAATTCTGACCACTTACGTGATTCTAAGTACAAATCCTCTTGTGGTGAGGAATACAAAGTTTTTTACAATGCATTATGGTCTTTAAACATTCCAGGGAAAATTAAAATACATATTTGGAGGTTGGTGAATAATTTGGTGCCTCATTTTAGTAACTTGGGGAGGAGGACCTTGTGTGCAGCAGCATCGTGTCCGCTGTGTAAGGAAGAGCTAGAGGATTCTGATCACTTGTTGTGGTCATGTCGTATTTTGCAGAGGGTGTAGGCGTCGTTAACAGTGCAGAGTCCTTCTTTCGATGATTCAGTGGGACACACGCTCCATTTTGTTAAAATGTTTTCTGCAGCCGAGGAACAACAAAAGCAAATAATTGTGATTTCCATTTGGAGTCTTTGGTTCTATAGAAATAAACTTGTCTATGAAGGGGTTATTTTTTGATGCAGGAGGTATTAGGGTTTATTCGGGGACATGTGCACAACATTTAGCTTACTTTGATGTCTCTCTGTTCCTCTCCTAGAACACTGACTAAGGAGATGTGGAGACCACCAGAACCGGGTGTTATCAAATTAAACTTCGATGCGTCTTTCCTAAAGGAGGAGATGCATGCTGTTACAGCAGTTCTAGCCAGAAATTCTCAGGGTGAGATTTTAGGGGCAGAAACTTATCTCTTTTCTGATGTTGCTGATGCGTTTGTGGCTGAAGCAAGGGGCTTGCGAAAGGGCGCTAATCTTCGCGAAGCGGATGATTTTCCGTCGACTGGTTGTGGAAGGTGATTCGCTGACAGTTATAAAAAATGTTCAAAGGAAGGAGAAGGATAAATCGATGCTCAGACCGATTACACATCATATATGTATGTTGGGCATGTCTTTTGAGGAGATATCTTACCTTGCAGTGCCTCGATTGATTAATGAAGCGGCTCATATACTGGCATTGGAGGGTCGAAGACAAAAGATCTATGGAGATTGGCTCACCGGCGTGCCTAATTCTGTCCTATTCGCAGCTTTACAAGACCGCTTGGCTTGGGACCGACGGAGCTGAGTTCATCTTGTTGTGCTCTGGAAACGGAGGAGGATCGTTCATAGGGCTTGTCCTCTCATTTTACTTGTTCCAGATGCTGATGGTGATGAGAGATATGACTGATATTGAGGGTAGGACAGTGGTTTCTTGGCTCAAGCGTTGTCTTCTGATGGGTTGGTTTCAATAGTTTCTAGGCGTTTTGTTTCTTAATTTTTTTGTTGGTGCTTGCCAACTGTCCCGTTTGTCATTTCATGTTTCTTTTCTTTTGACGATTCAGATGCTGTTGTCTTGAGCTATTCTTTTTTATATAATATCAGTCTATTTTAGAAAAAAAAATCCATCCAAAATTATTTTATATTAATAAGAAAAATAATTGAATTGTTAAAATAGATTTAATTTTGCCCTCGATCCTTTTATTTTTCACATATTTGAAATCTAGTCTTTTAATTATTATTAAATTGGATTCTGCCACTTGCTTAGCTAATATTACACTTGTGGAAGGTTTCTAATTTCGAGTATGGGATCGTTTCGTAAGACACTTTAGCACTATTTTTGAAAGGTTTAATACATCATTTAGTACTCAAGTTTGACATATTTTCTAATATAGTACCTACATTTGGTAAAAATTATACATTTTGATACATGAAGATAAAAATGCTAATTTTTTTTTACTTAATTTGGGTTTTATGGTTGGTCTAATAAAAAATAATTGTTAATATTATTAGGTTTGAATTTTCATGATAATCTAAATAATTGAATTGTTAAAATATATTTATTAATGCTCTCAATCCATACACTCTTCACACATTTGAAATTTAGTCCTTTAATTTTAAATTCTAAGAATTTAGCTGCACCAAAAAATATCAAAACTATTAATAAGTTTACGTTTTGGTCATGTAACTATAAAAAGTTACAGAATGGTCATTGAACTATCCGAAAGTTTTCATTGAAGTCACTAAACTATTCAAAAAAATTTTATTTAAGTCACTGGATTGTTAATTTTTTTTAAAAAAGTATAGATAGTAAGTTCTAAGTGACAATTCAACGATTGACACAGGATCAATATTCATCAATGAGTAGAATAACATATTTTAGATCCAAGTTGATTTGAAGTTCAATGTTGGAGATTGAAGAAAAATGCTATTTGATTTTAGTTTGCAAATTCGTGATGTTCAAAGCTGTTTCATGACAAAAATCTAAATTGTAGACGAGAAGTAGAATGTGAGCTTTCTATTGGTGAAGGTGGTGCTAACAAAGAAAGCCACACAACATCGATTTTAATAGCCCAATGACTTAAATGAAACTTTTCGAATAGTTCAATGACCATTTTATAACTTTTTGAAGTTGAATAATCAAAATGTAACTTTACTGATTGTTTAGAGACATTGGGTGTAGTTTACTTTTTTTTTAATTAAAAATGACGCATAATTTAATTTAAGGTAATTTCTTTGAGAGTGTTTTCATTGACTAGAAGTACCAAATTTTAAATTTGTGTAGAACATTGGGACTGAAAACAGAAATAAACCATTGTTTTGTACATAATTAAAGCTTAAGGTATAATAGCTGTTATAAGGAGGATAAAAGGCAGAAACCAGTAAGAGCGAGGTGGAGGGCAGCGAAGCCATTCGTTTGGGAAATAGTGTGGCCTTATCTCCCTCACTCAACGCCGCCCCATATATATAGTATCTCAACATCCCTTCATTGTTTTTCCTTTCAAAATATCTCCAGCTCCCTTAAAGCCTATCTTCTTCTTCTTCTTCTTCTACTAAACTTCGAGGGTGAAATGGCCTCCATACATCAAACCCCATCACTGGAGGTCTCCTCTTCTGCCGCTAATACAAGAAAGATAACACCACCCACTCCTTCAACTTCTCGTTTCTCTTTGCCCTTTACTTTTAAGTCTCAGTTCAACGCCTTGGTAGTCGGTGGGAGGCCATTGCTTGGTGGGTTTAACCACTCTTCTGTTCCTCGTGCCGTTGCCACTCCCAATTCAGTTCTCAGCGAACAAGCCTTCGAAGGTCTTTCGCTTCACCAAGAAGACGACGACGTTTATGACTCCGAGGGTGAGGTTGAGAGTGGGTTCGAGTCTGAGTCTACCCACGACGATGAACTCGACCTTTCCAAGTTGGGTTTGCCTCAGCGACTCGTTGATTCACTTCTCAAACGTGGCATCACTCACCTTTTCCCCATTCAGGTCAATTTTCTTTTATTTTTTTGTGTTTTTGATGATGGGTTTTTCTTTATCTGCAACTTTGCTATGCTTAATTCTTATTTTGTTTATAATATTTATGTTGGGTATGGCATTGTTTTGTTTATAACCACGAAAGTTTTGAGGTTTAGGGCTTCTCTTTAATACGATTTTAATATTATTATATATACATACGTTCATTGATTTTAGAGAGCTGTATTGGTACCGGCACTGCAAGGTAGAGACATCATTGCTCGTGCAAAAACTGGAACTGGCAAGACATTAGCCTTTGGGATTCCTATAATTAAACAAATTACTGAAGATGAAGGCCAACGCACAAGGAGGTAGCATACCTTATAATGCATTGCAGCCCTCTAGTTTTTAATGTTGTTGTTATTCTTGATGTTTTCTCATATCTGTTTCTCTTGTTTTAGGATGTCGGGTCGGCTGCCAAGAGTTTTGGTCTTGGCTCCGACTCGGGAGTTAGCCAAACAAGTGGAGAAAGAAATTAAGGAGTCGGCGTCTTATTTGAACACGGTTTGCGTGTATGGAGGGGTTTCTTATAATTTGCAGCGAAATGCTCTTTCCCGTGGGGTTGATGTAGTGGTCGGAACTCCTGGTCGAATCATTGATCTGATCGAAAGTGAAGACCTCAGATTGGGGGAAGTTGAATATCTGGTCCTTGATGAAGCTGATCAGATGCTTGCTGTTGGATTCGAGGAGGCTGTTGAAGAGATTTTAGAAAATCTACCATCAAAGAGACAGAGCATGCTTTTCTCTGCAACCATGCCTTCTTGGGTTAAAAAGTTGGCAAGAAAATACTTGGACAATCCTCTAAATATTGACTTGGTACTTTCATCTCTATATAATATTCCCTTTCCTGGTATTATGTTGAAAGTACTTCCATAAAGCTTTTGTTATTTCTCCTTTCACAGGTTGGAGACCGAGATGAAAAACTTGCTGAAGGGATCAAACTTTATGCAATATCAGCCACTGCAACTTCAAAGCGGACCATTCTTAGTGATCTTATAACAGTAAATAATTTATCTTCTCTTTGTGTCATTGGTTTCAGTATTTCCTTGTATTTTTGCTATAAATTGAAGCTACCAATGAAGATTTCTATTATATTTAATAAGTTTTCTTCTTCATTTATGTCTCTTTTTAGTGGAGAGTAGCACGAATTCTTTTTGGATTAGAATTTTAACGAGTAAAGACAAAAACCTATTACTTCATTCTTTTTGTGGAAATACTTCCGTTTGTTTTGAGTTTTTGCATAAAATTTCACCATCCCCATATCATTTTGTTTCATGTTTTTATCTAATGTAGTAGTTGTTTCCCATATCTTTTCTTTTGATTGTAAGCTTTCCTTAGAGCAAATAGTTTTACCATTTTGCTCACTAATGTGGTTGCGATGGTATGCTACCATATGTTAACACTGTTCAAGTTCATTTAGAACCAACATACTGAAGCACTGATTTTTTATCTAATCTTCAGGTTTATGCAAAGGGTGGGAAAACCATTGTCTTTACACAAACGAAACGAGATGCTGATGAAGTGTCTATGGCTTTAACAAGTAGCATAGCTTCTGAGGCATTGCATGGCGATATATCTCAACATCAGAGGGAGAGAACATTGAATGGATTTCGGCAAGGAAAATTCACTGTGCTTGTTGCCACTGATGTTGCGGCTCGTGGACTTGATATTCCAAATGTTGATCTAGTATGTTGCCTGAATATATTTTAGTTCTTTAAACTCTATAATTCTTTTTGGGTCTTCCATTGCTATTTTTGGCTCCATTTGATTGTTGCTTTTGCCACTTCTTGTTTTTTTCCTTTGAGTCTACTTGCAAAATTAGTTTCTTTAGCTTAAAAGAAGATTTTTTAATATTTGATATTATGAAACTAGCGGGAAAGATGTGTCACTGAAGTATAAAAAATGGACATGCATGATATGTTGATTGTCATAAGCTTGTCTGCTGATTTTTGCATCTTCCTTTCTCCAATTTTCATGTTCCAAGTTTTGAGATATTATCATATATGGAAAGCCATCACAATTATTTACCTCTCATTAGTTTCAAAATGCTGAATGTGCTCTCTAAATGGCATGTCAAGAAGAACATGGCACTTACTATCTTTTTCTCCAGGTTATCCACTATGAGCTTCCCAATGATGCAGAGACTTTTGTGCATCGCTCTGGACGAACTGGACGAGCAGGGAAGGAAGGTTCTGCAATTTTAATGTATACTAACAGCCAAAGGAGAACCGTCAAATCTCTTGAACGTGATGTTGGATGTAGGTTTGAGTTCATTAGTCCTCCATCTATGGAAGAAGTTCTAGCGTCATCAGCTGAGCAAATTATCGCAACTCTAAATGGAGTTCATCCTGATTCTATAAAGTTCTTTACCCCAACTGCTCAAAGAATAATCGAAGAGCAAGGGACAAGTGCACTTGCTGCTGCGATAGCACACCTAAGTGGATTTTCCTCTCCTCCTTCATCCCGATCTCTTATTAGCCATGAACAGGTAAACTATAGTACAATTTATCTTGCTTTTAATTTTATTTGGAGTAGTTGATTGCAAAATTACATTGAAGTCTGCTTGTTGCTCATTGGAGAACCTAGTGCTTGATATAAGGACTTCCAATTTAAGGTTCAAAGTTCAAATCTTCGCAAGAGTTTGTGGGAGGGGGGATAATGAAGCGAGTCTCCATGCCAACCAGAGTTTTGGTTTTTCTTAGTGGCTTACTTTTCTTGAAAGCCTATTACTTTAGTTCTCCTTTATGTTACGTTGGTTGAGTTGGTATATTGAAAATTGAGTAAGACAGTGAATAGAACTATAGGACGTGGTTGTAACCATACAAACGACTCGTAGGAATGCAATTGTTTGTGAATGAGATTTTGGTCGTGTCATGTTTATCCCAATTGTGGATGTACCAGATGCTATTGCCATCATGTGGCTGTGAATTTATCTTTGTTATAAGGCTTTTTTTTTTTTTTTGTTTCAATAAATTTTCTTAGCCTGTTGTCTGATTGGTACATGTGTTGCAGGGATATGTAACACTGCAATTGACAAGAGATTCCACTTATTCTAGAAGGGTCCTGACTGCTAGGTCCGTCACTGGGTTTCTTTCTGATGTGTACCCTGCGGCTGCCGATGAAGTTGGGAAAATACATCTAATTGCAGATGAGAGGGTTCGTATCAGGATATTATTTTTTTCATTTTCTTCTCGGACTAAGTAATTTCTTTGCTCAAGACTTAAGAATGTATTTATTATCAGGTTCAAGGAGCAGTATTTGATCTGCCTGAGGAGATTGCAAGAGAGTTGCTGAATAAGGAAACACCACCGGGAAACACCATCACAAAGATCACTAAGGTTGATGCTTGATATTGACCACTGTTGGTTGTATTGGTTATATTATATTACTGTCATCTAATTGAGCTCTGCTCCTTTGGTAGCCACCTTGTGCGAAACTAAGCTGATCTCGTGTATTTATTTCTTCTGGCAGTTGCCTCCTCTGCAAGATGATGGCCCCTCAAGTGATTTTTATGGAAAATTTTCTAGCAGAGATCGCTTTTCTAGCAGGGACCGTTTTCCACGAGGCGGTTCTAAGGAACGGAGAGGAGGTTCGAGGACCCCCAGGGGTTGGGGTAATGGCCGAGATTCTGACAATGAGTTCCAAGGTGGAAGAAGTAGCTGGTCCCGGGCTTCGAAAAGCAGTAGGGATGACTGGCTAATTGGTAGTGGCAGCAGATCAACTAGGTCACCCGCCCGTGACAGGCATGTCTTTTCCTCCTATTCTCTTATGATAAAGTTAGGACTTTTTCATTTGTTCCAAGTTTTATGACATCTTATATGATAAGATACATGCAGTACTCAGTTTTATCAAGATCATCTAATGTGATTATTGATATCAAATACTAGGCCAGCAATAGTCATAATTTCGCTGCATTCATTCTACAATTTACACTGCAGACTTCTTGTCCTCGTCTTAAAGAAAGGTAGAGGGGGTGGAATAGTTGGTTTTAAAAAAGAAATATTTTAGTCATGCATGGTAGAGTGTACATGCATTAGGAGTAGGGATGTCGAAACCCAAGCTCTTCCACCGGTTTGCATTTGTCTGCTCCGAATGGATTTTTATTTTATTTTATAAGAGAGTAGATGCATGTGGTGGAGTGGGTAAATGCTTGCTCTGCTTTGCCCTGACCTGGCCCAGCTTTTAAAATTACTATTTGACCCTGGTAGTATTCTATGTATCTTTTTATATTTGTAGTACACACACACACTAAATATATTGTCATCTTGATTAAGAGCTGCTGGACTTATGTTATCATGCATGGTAGAGGGTACATGCACGAAAAGCGAGTTGAATTATGTTCTCTCCGTGGTGCATGTATTTTGATATTTGGTTACTTTGTCTGAAATCGATATATTACACAGGCACCACCACTTATTGAGGTTGACCTTTCTCATAAACTTGTGCAGAAACTTCGGAGGTTCATGTTTCAACTGTGGGAGATCTGGGCATAGAGCATCGGACTGCCCTGAAAAGGTAGACTTTTAGGGTGTTTGGTTTTAGAGATAGTGTTGGAACAAAAGCTGGGAGTAGTAGAGGGCAACTTGGGTTTTGGCAGAGAATTGGGCATTCACTTGATGATGATGATATCTCGATGATGGAGACGCCATTGCTGCTCTGCGAGGGAAACTAATGTTTGTAGTTAGTTGTTTATTTTTGGTAGTCCAGTCATTTGTTATTCTCTCTCTCGCTGTTTTGTTGCCTAAAATGTGCGGCCTGCCAGAAATGTCAAATTGGCCCCCATGATTGAATGCATTATTACTATTATTATTAAAATGGCATACCAAAATCCTCTTCCAATTTGGTTCCCGCAGTTTTTTTAAAAATAAATTTAATGTGCATCGTCATATACTCCTATGTAGTTGGAACATATATTAATTGTATTAATAAATGAAGAATATACACTCATGCTTACTTCTTGAAACAGAAGTCTTAAAATATATCAATTAAATACTTTATATCAAGTGAAAATAATGTTAAATTAAGTTTCTATCTGAAAATTGCTATTAATATTTTTTGTCAAAAAATATAATTTTTCGTGGAAGCTCTTAATGAATAGATGAGTAATATCATTTAAAGCTATATTTCATAAAATAATTATTGAGAATGTTTGAGGTTCAATTCTCACCTTGTACAAAATTATGTATGGATTGTCTCAATATTTACTTTGACCCAAGTCTCATGATGATTCATTCATGGTATGCTTTATACTCTCATACTCTTTAAAACTATTCTAGTTTTACTGGAAAATAGATTCCGATATTAGTTTGATTCTACAGTGTAATAATTGATTTTAATTATAATTTATTAAAATAAACATTGTTTGTAATTATAACCTTAAAAAATACCTGAAAAAAAAGTCAAAACTAATGGCTATTCACCACCTCCTCCACATTATTCTCTTTCCTTTGCTGATGCACTGATTTCCTATGATTTATCTCTTCTCTGCATGGACATCAAACTCAACATTATACCATATCATATCATAGCTAATAAAGTAGTAATATAAAAATCGTATCGAAACAGATTGAAAACAAAAATACGAACCTAAGGCAGTTCCATATTGATTCGTAATAAAGAACACCAACGATTCTTCGCTTCCTTCCTTGGCGGGGTTCCCCACTAGATTTCACCACTGGCAATTGCTTTATCTCCTTGGCCTCCATCAACACCTTGGCAATGGCCAAGTTGGTTTCTGGATAACATGTTAAAAGTGCACGCTCTTGCCCTCGGTAGCTTATCCCTCGAGTGCAGACAGAGGAAACAACACATGTATTCACCTGTATAGATTTCTTAATTTCTTATTCAAAACGAGAGAGAGAGAGAGAGAGAGGGGGGGGGTTGCCATCACATACATCCAGAGCTGTTGAATCATCGATGGAGACATCACTTTGCTTCTTGGACAGATACCGTCTAATATCACCATATGTGAGAATCCCCTCCAGAAGATCATCTTTATCAACCACAAGTGCACAATTCTGGTGGCTGTCATGCATGCATTTCATTGCTTCTTTTACAGTAACAGCCATTGATACCTTTAAATACTTCTTTGACATGGCCTCGGAAACCTGGAAATAAGCATTGGATGCAGAATTCATCAAGTCAAGAAAAAAATTCGAATAAGCTAAAGTTAATGAAGCTCAAACAACCAATTAAGACCAAAAAAAAAAAAAAATCTCTAAATCATTTTGAAAATATTTTCTAATACAAAAGGATAAAAATCTACCCCCAGATCTTCGAGAAGCAGATCTTCGTCTATTACTTCGTGGTTAGCAGCCTTTTCTATGTCAGAAAGTTCCTCAGCAGCATAAAGGGAAGAATAACCTCTACCTAAATTCCTTGTAATAGATATTTCAGTCTCCTTGTTCTGGTTAGCCACGGAAGGAACCCATATTGCTAATCCGACAGCCCCCTATATGCCAAATTGACAAGGAATTAAGAACGTGGTGCATAATATGTTTCCATTCTTGGTTAAATATAATAACAAATAAGCCATAATTTCTATTTCAATTCTAAAATTACAGTCACGGTGCATAATATGTTTCCATTCTTGGTTAGTCACTAAACTTGATCCCAGTAAAGTTGGACTGCACTTAAACTGAGCATTTTCACTTTTTCATTTTGCTTGAAGAAACTAGGCCTACTATTAAAAAATTAGTAAAAGAGTATATTCGCAGATTCTCCTCTGAGCAATTGCAATAATCAGGTTCATTGATATTCCTGGTATAGTAGATGCTATCACACATACAATCATACTCTCGTTACTTCCCGGGAAAATATAGAAAGCAAGACCACTTTAAAAACTCACCATGAGAGGAAGTAATATCCTGTAATCTTTTGTCAGCTCAAAGAGCAGCAGAACTGAAGTTAGGGGCACTGAACAAACTGAAGCTAATGTGGCAGCCATTCCAACCTAAAGTGGAAGCTTAAATGTATGAAAATCAGATTACATAAAATTAATTAGTATTTTCCAAGTTCAAGAGATATTTGTGCAGCAACTCCCATGAATAATTTACCAGTGCATATGCTTGAGGCTGTGCAACAGCAGCAATTCCAGGAATAGCTGAATTTGTAAGTTTAGCAGCTGAACCTCCAAACACAGCACCAACCGCAGCACCCATCATCAAACTTGGTGCGTAAAGGCCACCTACAAGTCCAGAACCCTTACACAAAGCAGTGGCAACAACTTTGGCTGCTGCTAGTTGGGTTAGCAACCAGATTCCAGGAGCTGATAAAGTCTTCCCAGTATGCAGGATTTCATTGACATTTGTAAAGCCCCAGTACAGTATTCCAGGATACTTAAGAGCTATCATTCCAGCTCCTAAACCACCTAAAGCAGGACAGATTACAGCAGGAAGTCCGTATTTCTCCTTGATAAACTCAAATGCCTTTGTGAACCAAGAAACCAAACGAGTGAATACTACACTTACAATGCCACATAACATTCCCAATATCAGGTATAATGGTAGCTCTGCAAGGTAAAATCAAATAAATATTTTTAAGTATTGTCATTTTTTCCTTTATATGCAATCATTCCTAATCACATCTTCCCTTACCATGAACCTTGTTTCACCTATTAAGGTAGAAAAGCTAAACAACCAGGACAGCATGCCTTTTGAAATGAAAAGGCATATTGAAATCACATGCTAATTGGCCACTCACGGTCAGATTTGAAAACCAAGTATGGTCTTTGAATGTTTTAATTTTCAAAAATCAGTTCAGTTGACTTGCAATCAGAACAAGACATTGATGAAATTGCTCTGAATCGATAGTGGGGCGGCACATTCATCAATCCCCTCCATCAAACAATAAATTACGTGTGAAAGAAATATCAGAAGCTGTCACACCATGTAACTCGTACAAGAAACACACCAAAATCCCTAAAATAAAGAAAAAATTCATTCAGGAAGGTGAAATACCAGCAGCAGATTTCAAATCATATGATGGCACAGTGAAAGCTGGTTCTGTCCCAAGTAAAGCACTTGATACTGTAGATGAGATTACCGAGGCCAAAATTATCATCGCAGTTGTAAATGGAGGGGAGTTTTCAGCACGAAGAGGCCTTAACACAGTCTCAATAGCAAAGAAGCAACCAGCAACAGCAGCATTAAAACCTGAAGATGGCAGAAAAGTTGAAAGTTAAATATCAGCCCACTTCATCAAACAATTTAAATATAGCCTCAAAATGAAATTAATAGATCAACCACTTTATTATTTTTTGGGGGTGCAGGTAGGTGGAAGGCAACAAACTAGAGATTATCTTGCGACAATCAAAGAACATGGCCAATACACAAGTCCTCAATCTGGCTCTGCTTATCACGTACAAGCTATGAAGTATTATTAGAGAAGATAAGTTCCTTGGAAGTAAGACAATCATCTAAAAGAAAATAAAAAACCGAGTACATCACATCCTAGTGGCCTGGCCCATCATCATCCGCTGTCATCCTTCAAATAACAAGATACCCTGGACTATTAAGAAACTAGTTCCTGTTAGATTGACACCCCAAGCATGCATGGCAATACGTAAATACAAACCCCTTGGACCAAACTCTTCCAGAAATAGACTTAGAGATAATAGAGTACCTGCGCTAATAGCGCATATGTATATTTTTCTGTTTCTGCAGAGATTCTTGCCTAATCCATTCAGCTTCTAAATAACATATAAAAATGACCGCTTATATGAACTAAAAATTGCAATATGTAGTACCAGCGCTAATATCAAAATCCACGTGATATGTACAGTTTCTTGTTTCTGCAGAGATTTCTTGCCTGTTCTTTTCAGCTTAAATGGCTGCTTAAATGAATTTGAAATTGCAGATAGTGTAATCTGGAGATGTGTTGTTAAAATCCAGAACATTATTCCATAACAATATAAGGGGAAACAAAGATACTTAAAGACTATTCACATTAGCCCATGTAATATTGTGAAGGGCCACAGTTATAAGGCATTCTAATCAAGGGGAACTTTGATCAGCATAAAGCTTATCTAGAAGTTGCAAACTTGTAAACTTTGTTATAACACAAGCGGTGTACCTGAAGAAATCCCAGATGCTGCTCCAGCTGCCACAAGTGCAATCCTCCTTTCTCTGTTGTTTTCCATCGTTAATGAGAATCCATTGGCACATGATTTTCCAATGTCTACACTAGGGCCTTCAGGACCCAAAGAACATCCAGTGCCTAAAGTTACGGCAGCCTGGATAGCCTTTATTGTAGGGAAAACCCCAGCAACCAAATCAAAACCTTGTTGTTGTGAAGAACTGGATTGCCTTATTTGGGACAATACCTCAAGTAAACCATGCATCATTCCAACAATGACTCCTCCAGCGACTGGTATCAAAAGGATTCGATGCCAAGTGTCAGCCAGTTTCTGTGAACGAAGCCATGCTGCACCCTCATTTGGAGTCCCAGCCCATGCCCATTCATGTATGACATGAACCTGGATGAGTAATACAAAGCAATTTAAGCACAAAATGACAACAACTATCATGTATGGACTTAAGCTACAGTAAAAACCTGCAGTGGAAGCAGCTTACATTAGCAAAGCAAGAATCAAAAAAACAAGGGAGTCAACATTGGCTGAGAAAAGGTAAATGAAACAAAGTTTTGATTCTAGATATAGAGATGTAAGGTTCAAATTTTTGAGTCGTCAATATGGGGAAAAGAATAGCGTGGTTTTCGGCAAAGCTGACAAAAACTTCAAATGTTCATTGCCTTTGTTAATAGAAAAATAAAATGAATTTGACATTTGCAGTTGCAGTTGCAGTTGCACAAGAATAGTGGGAGTATGGAGTTTGGACCATATACATGCAACTAATTGAAGAATTTTGTCCATAGAGAAATTGTATGAGGTCTAAAAAAAGATAATCTTATAGAAGCTACATTTTCATTTTCATAGCAGTAGATAGCAAATCAGAGTTAATGATCGAAAGAAGAAATAAATGCGGAAAAAAAAAAAGAACAACTCACTCCTTTATTGAATGCGGCAACTAAGAGACCGGAAGCCAGTCCAAGCAAGCAACCGATAAGCAGCAAAGCCCATTCAGGAGGGGCACCATCTCCCAGTTCATCAGAGCCATCCACCAGGTAAGTACCGTGATGATCATGATCATGATGATTATCTCTATCTCTATACCTATCGAGTCGCTTGAAACTGAGGCGCCTGCTGGAAAAACCCTTGTCCAAACGTGAATGCTTTAAGAGATCAACGACGCCAGTGTTGTTTTTGTTGGGCAATGGAGATTCCAACTCATCTCCATTTTCATGTTTATGAATGTTGGATCTGAGTAGATGCATTTGATCGCTAGATTCTCCTCTCATCATTTCCCTCACCTTTTTTTGTTTTACATTAAATTATCCAATTCCATATCATTGAAATTTTTTTTCCCTTCAATCTGTAATTCGTGCTTGTTTGGCCGAGATTCAGAAGAGATGAAAATTAAAAAAAGGAAGGAAAAGTGAAAGAGTTTATTTATAGGTCTCGGTCTGTCTTATGAGTAGAGTTCATCACAGGTCGGGTCGGATCTGTTCGGGTCGTAACAAAATTTTAGATCTAAGCTTGGCCCAGTCATTCTTATTAAAAGGTTTTTATATTATTTTTATATAAAATTAAATTTAAAAACTATAATATATCAAATATACTAAAAATATTAAAATAAATTATTCTCAATAAATTGAAAATCTATTGAAAAAAGTTCGCCGTAACTTAGTGAGCAAATGGTTTTAAAATAATACCAGAATTAACAAAATATAATAGTGAAATAACAATAAAATAGTGGGAAAACAACAACAAATTTTTTTGGCAAATCCGAGTCGTGCTCGGGCCAAAAAAAGCTTACCCGAGACTTGACCCATTTTTTAAACAAACCTTTTTCTTTTTTTGCCTAAACCCTCATACTTTTCAGGCAGGCTTTCGGGTTGGGTGGCTCCGCCATGTTCAAGACTAATTATGGAATTGAAGAAGTGAAAATAGAATTAAATGGGTTAATTTCAGTAAAAGTCCTCAAATTATGAAAATAATTTTAAATTAATCTCAAACTTTATCATGATCTCATTAATGTCATTTTAGTAATCTACTCATAAGTTTGGATGACATTTAACTTGAAGCATATACAATCAACACTATCTATAACGACCTTATTTGTTTGTTAAAATTTTGAATATTATAAAGAAATTACTCATATACGCTTTTAACAATACTTAAAAGAGGAGTTAAAATTTAGTACCGAGTTCATCCATAATGGATGATGCTCGTTTTTTGTTAAATATTATAAATTTATCAAACGATTATTGTACCAATATGATTTAAATAACTATCTATAAATCATTAGTTTCAATTTTTAGAATTATACTTCTTTATAGGTATCTTGGAGTTATCGTTGTTTAGAGAGCTTTACTTGAATGCTGCTAGAGTTGTTTATGAGCCCAGCTCAGCCCAAAAATGAGCCTAAATTTTTGCCTAATCCCGACCCATATTATAGATGTTAAACCCAAGCCCCATCCATATTAAAATTTTAAAAAATATATTTTATTATATGAAACAAATTTAAAAAATATAATATATTAAATACAATAAAAATAAAAGTTTCCCAACAAATTTCTAAAAGATATGTTTTTGGGTTGGGACAAGGCCAAAAAAATCTTACTTGAGGATTGACCCGTTTAGAAAACGTGTCTCGTTTTTTATTCAAGCCAATATTTCGAGTTGATATTTTTATCCAAACCCTCTTATTTTTCGAATGGATCTTTAGACCTAATTGAATGAACCAACTCATAAACCATTCTAAATATCATTTTCGCCCGAACAAGATCTATCAGGTGGTAAAATAGATAAGAAAATTTGTGATTATAAAAAAAAAGTAGATTATGTGATGTTCTGATTGGGCTTTTGAAGAGTAGGAATGCAGTGGTGTTTGATAGTTGCTACTTTGACCAATGTTTGCGTGTTAAGGGATGAAACTTTGTTTTCTTTCAGGCTTCGAATATACCTTGTCTGATGGTGGATCTACGCAGTGGGGATTCAGGGGTACCCAAATGGAAAATTTGTTATTTAGATCCCTTTATAGTTTATAAAATTTTAAATTAAGAATGGTAACATTGCATTTTCGCCCTTCAAAAAATGATAAAATTTTCATTTAATCCTTTAAAAACTATAAAGATATAAGCTATTAAAATGATAAAATTACATTCTTACTATTGTAAAAATATATAATTTAATTTCAATTTTAAAAAAATTTATGGCTTTACCCCTAAATCTATGTGTTCATGGCGGAATATTGTTTGTCAACCTCCTCCACCAAGCAAGTGGAATGATGACAATTTCTGGAGGGAGTCGAATATTGGTTGTTGTAATGCTTATAAGGCTGCAGTTTTGGGTGTTCGACGATCTCCCAATCAAGAATGGAAATTATACGGTGAACAGATAATCCTTCAAATAGACTGCTTTATATTAAATGACAATGTAAATTCATTAATTTAATTTCACATTTTTGTAATATAGGTTATTGATAAATTAACTTTTATCAATATATATTAGAGAATGGAAAGATTTTTCACATCCAACAAAATTCGGGACATGAATTTGATATCGTGTTTAATGGCCCATTATAAATGGTGGACCATTTGAGTAATCACAATACACGATCAAGTTATCTGATAATAATCCAAACCAACAAAAAAGTTGGGCTAAACCCCACCGATGATAATGGTGTATGAGGGGATTGAGAGACTTAAACATAAAATTGTGCGTGGTAGATTTCAAACTTATTACTCAAGATCCAATATCTCTACTATTGTCAACTAAATCAATCAAATTTATTGAAAATTTTTGTTGAAAATTTTTATTTGAAATTTATTGAAAAAAATAACATTTTTGCATAATGAGTTTGGATCAAACTCAATTTATCAATTAAATTTAAAAAATATATATTTTTAGTGAAAATAATTAAAATATTGGTGAAAGTACCAAGAAAGCTTTTGTACTAAGAGCCGGATTACATTTTGCTCTTTCTATTAAAAGAAAGAGCAAATTAATCCCTAAATATTAAACCAAAAAGTAAATTGATCATTTTGTTTAAAATTTTCATTTTTACTGTTAAAAATTGGTCACTGTATGTCAGCATGTGGTACATGTGATACATCACATGTAATTTAATAATTATTTTGTTAGCCACGCTAATTTTCAACAACAGAAATTGATGAAAATTTTAATATAAAGAACCGGTTTGCTCTTTAATCTATTGTAAAGGAACTAATTTGCATATTTTTGTGTAATGGGTCAAAATGCAATTTGGTTCAGTCGATTTTTTCTGAATCGACTTTAACACGAGAAAACCAACCCAATCAATTTTAGTTGTGAATTGGCCAAACCAAACTAACTTTGATTTGATCGGTTCAATTGGTTTTTCGGTTAACCAACCTCAAGTTATTGAATTGGGTTTATATGATTATAAATCTATTATATATTATAAAATATAAATATATTTTAAATACTTTAAAATAATAAAAAATAAGTTTATTTTTTCGGTCAATTCAATTCTGAGATTTAAAAATCGATAAGCAACTAAATTAACCTATTAAATCGAGATAAAAATTGATCAACTTATCCTAAATAATGAAATCGAAATAAAAAAAACTGAATAAATCGATTTTTCGATTAAAACCGGAAATTACTCTCTCCTATTTCAGACTACTTTTACCTGAAAACATCATCAATTGTTACTAGTTGCATATTATTTTCTATTTTGATATTTTATACTTGTATCAGTTTAGTTTAAATTCATTTTATCTTTTAGTTTAAATTTATTTTATCTTTATATTTAATTTTTTGAATTTGTGTTATTTAAATTTTATTTATTTAAAAAACCTATAATTTATTGTTTATTATATTTCTAAATTGACATTAAAATATTAATTCATTAATATAATACTAATTATTATTGGATAATAACAAAATGATATTAATTAAATATTAACTAATTGAATATAATTTAATTAATTAAAATAATAATAAAATACACAAATTTTACATTTATTAATAATTATTTAATGACAATAAGAGAAGTAATTTACCTAATCATTCTCTTTTACTGTTGTTATTACTTAATTGAAAAATTACGAAAATGAGTCGATTTTGGTAAAACGCTTCCTCAGGATAAACTCAAAAAAACAATTCCAATTGGAAGCTATTTTTTAATGCAAAAATAAAACTTATAAAACAAACCTTTATATAAACTCAACGTCTCATTTCCTTTATTTTCTTAAGTAATGTGGGATATGAGATACGTGTATATATAGACTCATGAATAGGTTTACAGTTTCTTCTTAGACAATGTGGGAATGCTTCCTTAAATTGTGATATATATAGACAATGTGTATATTTAGACTCATGAATAGGGGTCTTCCACCAGTATGCTTAAATAATTATTTTATTTAGATAAAAACCAAAAATATTTAATTTAAATATTTTTTATTCACCAATTTTTGAGTATCACAATTCCAAGTTCTAAAGATTTTGGAAAAGTATGCCCCTACTATTTTTGTGCAGAGACAAATTTTGATTTTTGTTTTCGTCCATCCATATTATTATTTTTGTTAAAATAGATTGAAATCTTAGTATTCTCGATAAGTTTGGAATTTAGGCATTTTATTTTTATTTCAAACAATTTAGTTTCTCTATTTTTTGAATTTAAAAATACAAGTCTAATTGTTAGAATCATTTTGTTAAATTTATTGGAGTGACTAAATAAAAAAATTCACAAATATTGTAACATCTAGATTGATGATTAAACTGGCCAACCCATTGATTTTCGATTTAATCATTCAACAATATTTAAATAAAAATTCAAATCAGCTCTAGATTTTGTGACAAGTGTTGAACTCTAATTTCCAACACGTAGCTCTAAATCACATCATATAAAAGACAAAACTAAAGTTTATGCAAGAAAAAAGAAATAACATTATCCTTAAATCAAAATTCCTTTTAGAGTAAACTATAAACCTTCAAATTAAAGTGTAGTCCAACTATTTTAAATATACGTTTAGAAAGAAAAAATAGAAATTAATTTTTGAGTATGTCAAATATATATTTTAACTAGTATGCAACGTGGAAATTAATAATTTTAAATACTCATTTTAAAAATAAGGTATATATTTTTTTAACTTTGTTTATTTATTATATTCGATATAGACTTTAAATTCGCACTTTTCATGTCAGAATTAAGTGACCCGAATCCTTATTTAAATCAAACACAGTGGTAAAATAAAATAAAAGTAAAATCCCTATAGAATTATAGTTCTTTTATTTTATTTTAGAATAAGGTTTTTTAAAACCTTATTAAACTCCATCTATCTGATATTGATTAGAATAAGGAGTTTCACTCCTATTAGAATAAGGTTTTACAAGCCTATAAATAGACATAGTCTATTTCTCTTGTAATTAATTCGAATTCGACATAGTGAATTTTCTTCTCCTCTGCCCGTGGTTTTTTCCCCGAAAGGGTTTGCACGTAAAATCTCTGTGTTCTTTATTTTTCTATTTCTATTTTCTTTGTGATATATTGTCATTATCGATATTCTATTTTCACAAATTGGTATCCTAGCTTCCGGGTTGTTCATCTCAATCACTGTAATGTCATCTTTGAAGTATGAAATTCCGCTGTTGGATCGCAACACCAGATTCGCATTGTGGCAAATAAAGATGTAGGCAATTCTTGCACATATGGACTTAGAGGAAGCCCTGCTAGGGGTAGATAAGATGCCTTCAACATTGACGGAGGAAGAGAAGAAGTGCAAGGATTGAAAGGCGTTAACACAGCTACATTTGCATTTGTCTAACGAAATTTTGCAGGATGTGATGAAGGAGAAGACCGCCGTTGGATTATGGAAGAGGTTGGAACAAATATGTATGTCGAAAATTTTAACTAGTAAGCTGCATATGAAGCAGCGTCTTTATCCTCATTGTTTAGAGGAAGGTGCGTCTGTGCACGAACACTTGACAGTGTTTAAAGAAATTCTCTCAAATTTGGAGGCCATGGAGGTTCAGTATGATAAAGAAGATCTAGGGTTGATTCTACTTTGTTCGTTGCCCCCGTCTTATTCAACCTTTAGAGATACAATTTTATATAGCTACGCGTCTCTCACAGTTGATGAAGTTTATGATTCTTTAACTTCGTATGATAAGATGAAACATCTTGTGGTTAAAACCGACTCTCAAGGAGAGGGTCTTATTATTCGTAGTAGACAAGATCAGAATGCTGATGATGATCGTGGAAGGACACAGGGACGAATCCTTGCGGTAAATCTAAGGATAGATCGAAGTCTTCAAACAGAGGTAAAACTTGTAACTTCTGCAAGAAGAAAGGACACATTAAATCTGAGGGCTATAAGCTACAGAACAAGATCAAAAGGAATGTTGCGAATCAAAATGGAAAACAACCAGAAAATTTTGGTAAGGCTGATGTTGTAAAAGACTACAGAGATGGTGAACTTCTAGTTGCTTCTGTCAACAATTTTAAAGTGAGCGAGGAGTGGATCCTTGATTCGGGTTGCACCTTCCACATGAGTCCCAATCGGGATTAGGGGTGAGCATTCGATCAAATCGAATCGAATCGAATCGAAAATTTTCGAGTTAATCGAGTTTTCGAATCTCATTTTATCATCCTAACTTTATTTGAAGTTTTCTCGAATCGAGTCGAGTGAGATGGAATTCGAATCGAATCGAATCGAATATATTTGTTCGAGTTAAATTTTAAAAAATAATTTTGGGTCCTTGTAACCATTGTCACCCATCGTAATAAAATTTGTCCACCTTAATCAATTTTTTTATTAACTTTCATCACCTCATAATTTATTTATTAATTTTTTATATACTGGTTAGCTTATTTGTTTGCTTAGTTGTTTCAATTATCTTCGGATTCTTGTCACTATGTATTTTGGAATTAAAAATATATTAAATATAAAAATATGATTTTTTAATAAAATTTATTTTAAAAATAAAATTTGAAATTGATACCAATATAAAATTATAACACGAATATTTTATGGCATAATTAAGAATTCAATTTTAATATAAATATTCAATATGACTAAACAATTCAATAATATAAATAATATAAAATGTGAAATTTAATTTAATAATATAAATAGTATATATAAATAAAATTATTACTATTTATGTTTAGTGATTTTTTTTGGATAATTTTGATTTTTTATTTGAGAGTAAAGAGTGAGAAGTAAAAGTTTAGGGGGAAAATAAAAAGTTTTGGGGAATAAAAGTTTGAGGGAAAGTAAATAGGGAGAGTAAAATTTTGGAGGGAAAATATTAAAAAAAAAATTGGAGGGGGAGGGTTTGGGGTAGATGGGAGGTGGGATGGGAAGAGAATAAAAGTTTTAGAGGAAAAGTGGGAGGGAGTAAAAATTTTGGGGGAAAATAAAAAGTTTTGAAGGTTTTTGAGAGTAAAATTTTGAAAAAAAAATGAATGGAAGAGTAAAATTTTGGTGGGAAATGGATTTTGGGTAGATTGGGGGATTGGGAGGGGAGGGGAGTAAAAGTTTTGGGGGAAAAGTGGGAAGGAGTAAAAGTTTTGAGGGAAAAGTAAAAAAGTTTGGGAGTTTAGGGTAAAACTGTAAAATATTATAGTTTGATATTCGAATTATTCGAATTATTCGAGTTATTCGAATTCGAAAACTCAACTCGATTCGAACTCGAAATTCGAAAAAAAAATTCGAGTTGATTCGAATAACTCGATTAACTCGAATAACTCGATTCGTTTAACTCGAAATTCAAATTTTTTTTCGATTTTTTCGAGTCGAATCGAATTTTGCTCACCCCTAATCGGGATTGGTTTACAACTTACGAAATAGTGTCTGAAGGTGTTGTTTTGATGGGAAATAATGCTTCATGTAGAATTGCAAGTGTTGGAACAATTAAAGTTAAGATATTTGATGGAGTTGTCAGAACACTTAGTGACGTACGACATGTTTCAAAATTGAAGAGAAATTTAATTTCATTAAGTACTCTTGATTCAAAAGGGTACAAATACACAACTAAAAGTGGGGTTTTGAAGATTTCTAAAGGTTCCATCGTTGTGATGAAAGGGCAGAGAAGGACTGCCAAGTTATATGTTTTGCAAGGTCAGATGATAATATTACTAAACTTTGGCATGTGCGCCTAGGGCATATGAGTGAGAATGGCATGGCAGAATTGAGCAAAAGATGACTTCTTGATGGGCAAGGAATTTGCAAGCTAAAGTTCTGTGAGCACTGCATTTTTGGGAAGCAAAAGAGAGTTCGATTTACCAGAAGAATCAATAACACGAAGGGAACGTTAGAGTATATTCATTCTGATCTGTGGGGGGCATCCAGAGTGCCTTCGAGAGGTGGAGTTAATTATATGCTAACTTTTATTGATGATTTTTCCAGAAAAGTGCGGGCGTTCTTCCTGAAGCAAAAAAGCGATGTGTTTTCCGCATTTAAGTATTGGAAAACCATGATTAAAAAATAGATGGAAAAGAAAATAAAATATCTCCACACAGACAATGGCTTAAAGTTCTGTTCTGATGAGTTTAATAAATTGTGCAAGTCAGAAGGGATCGTGAGACACTTGTCAGTTTGTCATACTCCACAGCAAAACGGCGTTGCAAAACGAATGAACAGAACGATCATGGAGAAGGTTCGATGTATGTTGTCAAATGCCAACTTACCAAAGTCATTTTGGGTTGAAGCAGCCTCTATTGTATGTTTTTTGATCAACCGATCTCCATCCGTTGCCATTGAGAAAAAGACTTCACAAGAGGTATGGTCTGGTAATCCTGCTGACTATTCTAATTTAAAGATATTTGATTGTTCTGCGTATGCTTATGTTGATAATGGAAAATTGGAACCGAGATCCATTAAATGTGTTTTTCTTGGTTATAAAGCTGGTGTAAAAGGGTATAAGTTATGATATCCTGAAAATATAAAAGTTGTGATTAGCAGAGATGTTGTTTTTGATGAAACTGATATGCTACCTAACTTGTCTCTTAAAGACTCTTCTAATAAAGAAAATCAAAAGCAGGTGGAGCATTAGATTAATACAGAATCTACAACAGAGTCGACTACTGAAGCCAGTACAAAAATTCAAAATAGAGTTGCTTCTTCACCACAATATTCTATCGCAAAAAATATAACTAGAAGAGAAATTAAACCTCCAAAGAAGTATGATGAGGCTGATCTAGTTGCTTATACTTTTAATGTGGCTGAAGATATCAATGCAAACCAAGAGCCATCTAATTATTCTGAGGCGGTTAGTTGTGAAGACTCAGAAAAGTGGATGTTTGCTATGCAAGAAGAGATGGAATCACTTCACAAAAATAAAACATGGGATCTTGTGAAACTTCCTAAAGGTAAAAAGGTTGTTCGTTGTAAATGAGTGTCTAAAAAGAAATAGGGGACTCTAGGAGTTGAAGAACCCAGATATAAAGTAAGACTTGTTGCAAAATGTTACATTCAAATTCTAGTAGTGGACTTCACAGATATGTTCTCCCCAGTTGTGAAGCATAGTTTGATTCAAGCTTTGCTTGGTATTGTGGCCATGCATAATTTGGAGATTAAGCAGTTAGATGTAAAAACTGCATTTTTGTATGGAGAATTTGAGAAGGATATTTACATGTAACAACCAGAGGGTTTTACAGTCTCAGAAAAAGAGGACTATATTTGCTTGCTGAAAAAGTCCCTTTACGATTTGAAACAGTCACCAAGACAGTGGTATAAAAGGCTTGATTCCTTTATGACTTCTCATGATTTTAAAAGAAGTAGCTTTGACAACTGTGTTTACTTTAAGAAAAACAGTGATTGTTCTTTTGTGTATCTACTCCTTTACGTTGATGACATGTTGATAGCAGCGAAAAATAAAGGAGAGATAAGAAAGGTCAAAGCCCAACTAAGTAAAGAATTTGAGATGAAAGATTTGGGTCCAGTAAAGAAGATACTTGGTATGGAGATTCTTAGATATAGAAAAGTAAGTAAATTGTACCTAAGTCAGAAGGGGTACATTGAGAAAGTTCTTTGCAGATTCAATATGCAGAATACTAAGTGTGTTAGTACTCCTTTAGCAGCTCATTTTAGACTTTCATCGACTTTGTCTCCACAATCAGATGATGACATTGAGTACATGTCACATGTTCCATACTCTAGTGCAGTGGGATCTCTCATGTATGCTATGGTTTGTTCATGTCCAGATTTATTATATGCAGTCAGTGCAGTTAGCAGATAAATGGCGAATCCCGGTAAAGAACATTGGAAAGCAGTTCAGTGAATTTTAAGATACTTACGAGGTACTACTGATGTTTGCTTACAGTTTGGAAGAACTAGAGATGGGATCATTGGGTATGTTGATGCTGATTTTGTTGGAGACCTTGATAGAAGAAGATCTCTCACAGGTTATGTCTTTACAATCGGAGGTCGTGCCATCAGTTGGAAAGTCACTTTGCAAACTACACTTGCTTTGTCTACCACTGAAGCTGAGTACATGACAATTACTGAGGCTTGTAAAGAAGCCTATTTGGTTGAAAGGACTCTTTGGTGAACTCAATGAAGACCTTCAAATCAATACAGTATTTTGTGACAGTCAGAGTGTCATATTCCTTACAAAAGATCAAATGTTTCATGAGAGAACAAAACACATTGATATTCGGTATCATTTTGTTCGTGATATTATTGCTCGTAGTGATATTGTTGTGAGCAAAATTAATACTCATGAAAATCCTGCAGTTATGATGACTAAGTCACTTCCTATAACCAAGTTTGAGCATTGCTTAGACTTGGTTGATGTTCATTGTTGAAGTTAAACCCTTAAAGGGTTTTATGGAAGAGGTGGAGAACTTGTTCGTTGAGAGTTCAAGATGAAGAACTTGTTCATTAAGAATTCGTGTCAATGTGGAAATTGTTAGAATTAAGTGACTCGAATCCTTATTTAAATCAAATACAGTGGTAAAATAAAATAAAAGTAAAATCGCTATAGAATTATAGTTCTTTTATTTTATTTTAAAATAAGGTTTTTTTAAACCTTATTAAACTCCATCTATTTGATATTGATTAGAATAAGGAGTTTTACTCCTATTAGAATAAGATTTTACAAGCCTATAAATAGACATAGTCTATTTTTCTTGTAATTAATTCGAATTCGACATAGTGAATTTTCTTCTCCTCTGCCCGTGGTTTTTTTCCTAAAAGGGTTTCCACGTAAAATATCTGTGTTCTTTATTTTTCTATTTCTATTTTATTTGCGATATATTATCATTATCGATATTCTATTTTCATATTTCATATAAATCAATCACTTTAAATACAATAGTTAAACATTAAAAAAATACATCGAGTTTATTATTAATCATATAAATACAATCACTTTATGATTTTTAAGGAATATATTTTAAGGAAAAATCAATTCAACATATTGGCAACTTAAATTTCATAATCTATATGTCTTCAAAAAAAAATCACAATTTATATTGAACAATTATATTAAAATTAATTTTTATAATTAAACATACTCACGAGTCTATATATACACATTGTCTATACATTATAATTTAATAAAGTAATCTCACATTGTCTAGAAACAAATTGCAAATTACCTATTAATGAGTTTATATATCATATCCTACAATGCCTAGGAAAATAAGGGAAATGAGATTTTGGGTCTATATAAAGGTTTGTTTTGTAAGTTTTATTTTCGCATTAACAAGTAATACCAAAAAATTGGCCCATTCCTATAAATTTTCAAAAAATTAGCTTATTTTTGTAATTTTTTAAAAAATAATGGCTTTTTGGTAATTTAGTCCCATATCTAATTAAACTTATTATCACTTAATTAGTATTATACATATACAAATTAAATTGAAATTTAGCACTATAAAAAGATGCATTAATAAGACATTTTAATTCAAATAGTATTTATAACATCATTAAAAAATTACATTTAGTATTATTTAATAGAGTTTTGGGCATTTTTTAGCTGATTTAGGCACAAATGGAGGATTAGGTAATCAAACCCGCAGGGATGAAAAACTTTTTTCGTAGCTGATTAGGAATGAGATATGTGGAATGACATATCTAATCATACTTATTAAAAAAATACTCTTTTTGCCACATGGCCTCAAACCTAATAGAGGTGCCAAGATATCAGTAGCATCAATTCCAAAAAAAATTCACTAATTAATTTATGAATTATTAATTTATTTTTAATTTATTTGTGTAAAATAATTTCTTATGCAACTTAAGAGATTTACAAATATGGAATTAAGAATTTTGCTTATTTACATTTTCGAAAATATTTACTAATTATTTTCCATAAAGGATATTTTGATTCCTTGATAATAGTGTTTTGTTTCAATAATTTCACCCAACAAAGATTAAAGTATTATAAACTAATAAATACTTAATAATAAAATGTGTCATACACTTATTTGTCTTTTTACAGATATTAGCTTTCATCTATCAATTAAGTTTTACTAAACTTTTTTAAATAAACAGTTAATAAAACTAGTTGGTCAAATCAGCTACTATAATCAACTATCAACCACTTTATTTCAATTTTTTCATCTATGAGCTCGATTGGCATCTGCATTGTTATCAGTAGAGAAAAATGTGGATTCGAGTGCATCGAAGCGCATTATTCTCCTATTTAAAGGTGAGAGAGAAACTCTCGGTGTATCATAAGAACCTATATAATGAGATTAATGCTAAACACAAATACAAAAAAAAAACATTTAAAAAATTAATTAAAAATTAAACACTTAAAATCCAATACAAAAATTAGAATTTCTAGTATTTATAAATATTTGGTTAAATGCCCTCTTTACCTGGTAGTGCTACCATTATCAATTGTGCCACTTGCATATTGACCCAAAAAAGAAAATTCTTTCTTTCTTTCTTTCTTTATTACTTGCAAGTTGCATAATTAAACTATGCAATACTTTTTAGTTTTACTTTTCAAATAGTATTATTTTATTTTATTTTTTTATTTAATAACACCATAATTTCTCTCCCGATAATGATTTTCATGGCGTATATAACTGCAAATCTATCCACAGATTAGGGTTTTCCGTTCCCTTCAATCTATCTTCTTCTTCAATTTCCAAACCCTCATTCACAATTTCTGTGAAGATATTGCCCTAAAAGGTAATTCATCCTAAATTTCACACTTTTTTTTTCTCTGTTTCCCATTCATTATTTGCTGAGCTTTTTCATGGTGTATAAATGTTAATGTTTATAGGTAAAGTCTAGCTTAACTCTCCATTTTAATTGATTATAATAGAGAATCCCAATGATAAGTGTGTATTGGATTTTATTCATTTAATTGAATTTTGCTGCAATATTATTGAATAGCATGGTTAGATTTTGATTGATTTTGACATGGTCTTTTTTTTTATTTTTTATGGAATGATAGTTCTTGATCTCGATCTTGTTCTTGATTAAATCTTGAACGGATTAATAGTTATGGATTTGGAGAGTGAATGTTCTGCGGTTGAATCTTTGGAGGATAATGAATCCACTCAAAACACTGTGCCTCATGTTGATGCTAATAAGATCAAGGATAATCACGTTGATGATTGCAAGAGTAAGGATAATGGGCTATGCGGGAATGATGATCAGACACAGAGTTTGTCCACTGATCGTGGCGTTGTTTCTGATGATTTCGCAGTGGATAGTCATGCGAATGGTCCTGTTGGGACTGTACGGTCGATGCATTCACCTACTGTACCAGTTGAATCTCGTGCTGCGTCGTCTCCTCCTACCACCAAAGGCTATGGATTGAAGAAATGGAGGCGTATCAGAAGGGATTTTGTTAAGGATCCGACCGCCACTGTGGATGGTTGTAAAATATTGAAGCGAGGTTTGTCCGGTTCTGCAAATCCAACTGAACCTCAACAGAATGCATCAGCTGAAATCAAGCAGAATAATAAGCCTCATATTGGGCCTCTGAATATATTGAAGAACACAAATGTTGCCAGTGGGTTCATGAATCATAGCCCCAGTTCAGATTCCAGGTTTGCAGTTGGGGTGCCTTCTGCTGCTACTACTGACTCTGAAAATAGCGAGGATCGAAGTAGCAAGTCTTCTACGGCAGCCAGTATGCCAAAGGCGAGATATGACCTGCCTACTGTTTTGGGGTACGTGCATGGGAAAAACCGTATGAAGAATTTAAGTGGAAAATTTGTGGGTAATTCAAGTAAAAAAGCTCAACAGGGAAAGGGTTATGTTGAAAGCAGTAAGAAGCCGAGAGGAGAAAGGATCAAAATCGAGAAGGAAAACTCTCAATCCAGTGTTGAATCTGACTCAAGAAACTCCAACTTTGGCTTTGTGTTGAGTCCAGTTTCAGTGACAAGCAACGGAAAGCAAAGTGGAAGTTCCATGAATCATGATAGGAGAAATGGTGATGAAGCTCATGAAGGTGAAGGCCAGAGCAATGAGGAAGTACAGACTACTCATAGGAAAGAAAGTTCCTGTGAAATTGAAGAACTTTCACTTGATGATTTGGCTGCGAACTTGTCTTGGGAGGCTAAGGAAGAAAAAAGTGAGAGTCGCCAACCTTCACCAGATCAGGACCCATTGGTCAACTCTATTCTTTCTCTCCGTTCTGTCCAAAAAGCCCTTGAAAGTGGTGGGTGTGATATCCTTCTGCTAACTTCAATAAGCCTTTATCACGTTTTACAACTTATGCATATTGTTCATTATATGCTCTGCAAATCCTGCTTGTTGATCATACCGCACCTCTTAATTTGCTATTTTTTTAGTTAGCTTATTTATTTGAATCTCTGAAATATTTCCCCAAGCATTTACTTAAAGCAGTTGATTACTATATCCTTTGTTCCAGAGTTGGGCAAAGATTGAAAATAGTTGTTCTCCATAAAGCCTCATTGATGCCAAATTTGAAAGTTGCTATACCAGTCTCCATGCATGTTTCATTCAGGTAGGCATAAGCCTAGAACAAGCATATCACTGGACAAGTAGGGCTGCAACGTACTTGTTTTCATTCTTGGTGGAGTGGTGTTGATATATATATATTACTAATTATCACTCATTTCATGATAGCATAGCTGCAGACTGTGTCCTGTACTTTTTAAAGTTCAATGGAGTGATTTTTTCCTTGCAGAATTATATAAATTCGGGGAGATTGGAAAGGAAAATGCATCTCAAGATGATGATTTGGTTAGCATGAAAAATGATCATGTGGATTCTACTTTTGCTGATCAGGAAACTAGCCCATCTGACCGATTAGCTTCTGAAAAGATGAGTGGAAGTACTTTGGGTTCCTTGGAAACTCAGTTATTCACCTTAACACACAAAGTAAAATATTTGGAGAGCAAACTAGAGGAAGCAAGGGCTGTACTGCAGGCAAGGGATTCAAAGATTTCTGAACTGGAAACCAGTGTAAATGGTAGCAGGTCAAGGAAGGAAGAACCAGGAAGCACGGCAGGGTTGTGGCAAGAAAAATACAGAGAAATGGAATTCGACCTTGAGGGCCTCTTTCAACAGAGAATGGAGGCTGAAATCGAGTTTCTAACCCTAACCAGTGCAGTACAAAAATTGAAAGTTTCTGTAGGCAATCATCAACTCAAAGTATCTGAAGATCAAATTCCATTCGCCAGGGAGCAAGCCTGGATGTCAAATAAGCTGGGAGAGGCAGAAAATACAGCTGCTGCAACACCAATGATACAAGCAAGGGAGTTGGAGAAGTCTTATGGAGACGCCTTAGGTACCAACAACGTTTTGATGATGCAGAGGAGAGTGTTTAAGGTAACATTATGTTTTTTCACGCAGTTGGTATTACTCATTTTAGTGTTCGTGTGGGTTGTCTTGCAGTTGTCATCCCATTCAGGGATGGTTGTTCCCACCTGAGGTTTTTATTTTTGGTGGTATGATCCAAATGTAAGATTTCATTGTTAGTATAATTAGAGCCATTTTTTCTTTTCCCTTTTCCCCACTTTTGTTTTTGTTAATACCACAACTTCCTTAAAAGTGGAAACCCTTTTTACAGGATTCACTTGAGTTGAGCTTTTCACTATAGATTTTTATATTAGTAGTATAAGAAGGTTGTTTATGTGTGGAGTATAATGCTAGGTTTTTAATATGTAATTTATTGGTAAAATCCCTAAGGTAGTCAATTCCCTACTGGTTCCGGTCATATCGGCTGGTACATACTAGTGGAAAACTGTACACTGAAACATTTCGGTGCTGGTTTGTGCCATAATAAAAAACGGTACTTTCACCGGTGTGATACTGATTACTTTGAAAGATGAAATGGTATGGTTCTTTTGTTGGTAGCTATTGCTTTGAAGTAATTGCTACTCCTTTATTTTCTACTGTAAACTTTCTTATCAAATACACTTTGAAGGGTAAAAGAACTAAGGAGGTCATTGTATTAAAAGGCAGATTGTATTTTGCCCATTCTACTTAAAAAATGGGCAAATTAATCTTTGTATCTTAGATCAAAGAATAAACTGATTATTTTGTTAAAAGAATTAATCTATTTCTCTTTTTAAAATTGGTTCATGTACGTTAACATGAAGTAAATGACTGATTTGCTCTTTGATTCAACGTATAGGGATTAATTTACTTATTTTTTAAGTAAAAGGTTAAAATGTACAGTGATCTCTATGATACTTTACCATTTGAAGCATTTCTTTCTATTGATCTTACAAGGAGCATCTAGTCAAAGAATCTATTTTTCATAAAGTTTAGATTCACGTTTCGTTCATATCTATATATTAAGTTATTTAAAAATATGTTAGCATTTATTTAATACTACCAATTTTATATGTTTTTCCATTTTATTAAAATTTTAAACATAATAGTATCCTATATTTAATTTTTTTAATGTATTTGAAAATTATAACTAAATTTTCACTTAAATTCAAAATTTTCAAAAAAAAAAAATTATAATACAATAAGTAGCAGATAACACTTACCACTTGATGTTGAAAAGGTTAAATTATTATGTTTATTTTATTGAAAACTATATGAAATAATAAAGAAGCTAATATTAATGAGATTAAAAATCATGAAATAAACATATTTCTAAAATTAAGATTTATTATTATCAAGCTATATAATTATATTTGGTATTAATTTTTATTAATATGTGCAACAAATAATTTTATAATATAAATTCAACATGTATAAAATTCATTACTCATTCGAACTCGTCATGATAAAATAAATATTTTCGTTGGAATGGTGTCTTAAAAAAAATTGGCATCATCAATTTAATTGAATTAGTTAATAATGTTAACTATTTAGATTAATTAATGACATTATAAAAGTATAAATATTAAAATATATCAAAAATTAAAGTATATGAAATAAATATCAAATTTTAACATAATATAAAGATCAAAACTAAAATTTAACCATAATTTTATATTGTAAAAGAAAGTAAGACCAATTATATATAGTCACAAAATATTTTAATTAAAAAGTTTAACGATGTAATATACTTCGATTAACGAAAAACATTGTGAAAATATATGGACTAAAATATTTAAAAAATAAAATATAAAGATTAAAAGTAAAATAAAGGAACACAATTGAAATTTAACTATTTCTTATATTATAAAAAAAATGGTAAAACACGTGTTAGAGAATCTTCATTTTATTTATAATTATGTATAGTATCCAATAGTCTTTGGATGGAAATAAATTTATTGTAGTGGTTGTAATAGTCAACTAATTAATATTTATTTTAAAAGTTGAATCAATCAAATTTTATTGAAAAAAAATATTATATGTTAATTAATTTTATTTATTTAATGATATAGGGATTTTGAAATTTTTTTTAATAATTTTATTATAGGTTTTGATTATCTCTGTTCTTTTCGACAGAATGTCTAGAATTATTCATAGTTACTTCCCAACTCTTAAATATGAGGATGTTCTCTTACATTTGGGGGTGAGTAATATCCGATTTGATTCGTAAAACTCGATAAAGAATTTAAATTTTGAATTAATTAGTTCGAGTTATTCAAGTTAATCGGATCAACTTGAATATGAATTACACAATTTAAATTATTCTAAAATCCAAATAAGAACAAAACTACGTCGTTTTTATAAGTGCTTACCCATTAAGTTAAAAGCAAAACCATTATATTGTTTGTGTAGTTAAATAATATTGTACTTTATCTACTAGTTAAATAAATCGGTCAATGTAAACGCAACATTGAGTATAAATAATAAGATCATTAACTCGACTTGACCTAAAAGTTTTTTACTCGATTCAATTAAAAAAAATCAAATTGAGTTCGGTTGTTAAAATAGGATTCATCAATTCGACTAACTCGAAATTTTATTACTCGATTCGACTTAACTCGATCGAATGCTCACCCCTACATGCAGTGACAACAATGCCTATGCCAATCAACTCTATTTAACAATAAATTGGTTTTTTTTTATGACAATAATAATTATTTATTAGATATCAAATTTAAAGTTAACACTTGAATAAATGGTTCCATTTTTAATGGACAATAGACCTGATTATAGGTTGGACCGATATAAAATTTTAGGCCCATTTTTTAAGGTCGAGTCTAACCCTAAAAATGGGTCTAAAATTCTACTCAAGCTCGATCTAGATTAAAAATACTAAACCTGAACCCGAATCAGCTCACCTGTATTATTATTTTTTAGATTATTTTTTATATAAAAATAAATTTAAAAAGTATAATACATCAAATACACTAAAAATATTACAATAAATGTTTCTTAACAAATTAAAAACATATTAAAAAAATCTTTATACTTGAATAACACTAACATAGTTACAACTTAGCAAGCAAATACTTCTAAAATAGGAGCAAAATTAACAATAAAATAAGAGTTATACTTTCAAAGCAAAAACAATAAAATAGTAGCAATATAATAGCAAAATGACAACAAAACAACAGTGAAATGGCAATGAAATAGCAGCAAAACAACTGATTAGGGTCGGGCCGAGCCCGAGTAAAAAAAATCCTATTAGAGGCTTGGACCATTTAGAAAATGTGCCTTATTTTTGTTCAAGCCCATTTTTTGAGCCTATATTTTTGTCCAAACCCTCTCACTTTTTCAAGCAGGCCTAGACTTGAGCGGGTGACCCGACTCATGATCTGGTCTAATGGGCATGTGAAGGTACTAATACTTTTCTCATATGTAATTGTACTCCTGAGCTCACTATATTTCGCAGACCAAAAATAATTCTTTGAATAAATTTTATTAAAGGGATGTTTTTTTAAGTGAACAATCACACCTAATAAAAAAAATCAACGAAAGTAATAAAGTATGCCTAACAAAATTAAAATATAAATTTTATATTAAAATAAAATTTTGATTTAGTGGTAATATTAATATTTTTTAATTACAGAAAAATATTTTAATAAATTTACTAAATAAATTGGTATCCGATTTACTCGATCAATTATAAGCATTAAAATCATTAACAAAAGTAAAATAAAAATTTCCTCAAATTTATAGTGTTTAAATTTCAAATTCTTGTTTAAAATAACATTTATTTTTGAAAATTTAAATTCAAAAGAAAAATCTAGTCCATATATAAACATTAACCTATACTATATTATATTATATTATATTATATTATGCTTCCTATAGGTTTATAAAGGGAGAAACCATATAGAACCACCACCAGCACTTCCTTCTTGAACTACGCATCCTTCTCCTAAACTCATGACTTCATCGGTCGGTGGCGGAGGCAGATACATGGCCTTCTCTCCGTCGCCTTCCGCCCCTCACTCTCCCCATCTATCCGGCCTTCGTTCCGCCGCCGCCGCTCTCCTTGACCAAGAGAAGTAAGCTATTCTTTTTTTTTTGTTTTGTTTTTCTTATCCCCTCATAGTCTTGCATTTATTTTTAATCTAACCTCTTGCGATCTTCGTTTTTTTTACTCTCCTTTTCCCTTCCGATCCTGTTGCATCTGCATCATCTGCTTGTTTCTTTGCGGTTAATGGAGTGATCTTGCCTTTGATCTTTCTCTTTTTCTTGTAATTTGGTTAGCTTACTGTTAAAATTGCTTTTTCTAGCACATTTCTGCTGAAATCTCCTAGATCTAGAGCTTGATCGTTCGTTTTTGAACTGATTATGCTTTTTCGTTTGAGTTTCTGTTGATGTTATGATTTTAATATCAGATCAGTTAAAATTTACGAACTGATGAATTTCTAGTGTTGTATGTGTGTGGGGGTTAGGGTTGCTGTTTAAGTTGTGATCCGGATATAATTGTACTGAATTGAAAAGTGATGACAGCAGGTCAGGTATCTGTAATTTTTGGAAAATCGAAGTTCGAAATCTGTTAAATATCCAAATTTAATAAGTCCAATAAGATTTTATTTAAAAAAATTTAAAAGTGAAGCAGTTAATGGATTCATGTTGGAGATCTATAAAGTAAAGTAAAGTAAATTTAGATAATGGACATAAGAATCTGAATCTATTATCCTCAATATGAAAGCAGATTCAGATGATGAATATCCATTGCCATCCCCTGAATCGAAGCTAAAAAAACTGGGGATTGTTTGAAACTCTCATTAATGACGGTTTCTGTCCAACTTTAACATTACCTTGTTTAGAAGGACTGATTTACCTTGTTTAGAAGGACTGATGGTTTTATTTTTTCGTTTGCAGATATCTCTCGGAGTTACTGGCAGAGCGTTACAAGCTTAGTCCATTTATGACAGTGATTCCTCATACCTGTAGACTGTTGAACCAAGGTGAGTTCCTCTAAGTAGCAATTTTTTTTTCTTGTCAAAATCATGCAGACAATATCTCCCTCCCTCCTTGTCATCACTAAAACAACGACTTGAGGCTAACTGTTAATTGCCAAATACTAATTCTATGAGTAACTGACTGGAAATGCTAATTAAGGATCAGCCCACTAACACTCACGCTAATGAAATCATGGTTCGCGTGTCATGAAAATTGTAGATAGTACTGACAATTACTAAGACTTGGGTGGAACTGTGATTGAGGTATATGACTACCTGCAATTTTTAGCCCACGATGGAATACTTGCTTACTCTTTTCATTTTCTTTTTTGGGTAGAGCAATCATTACATGAGAGAAACTATGGTTCTAAAATAGTTTAAATAACTAATATGATGAATCTTACATGAACTTTGGTGGCCTTCTATGTAAATGTAACAATGGATACTTAGACATATCTTAGGAAACGATGGAAGTGAAGGATAAAGAGGGAGGAAAAAGGAAGTTTCTGAACCTCACTAACTGTGGTGAAGGAAGAAATGGATATGAAGAAAGAGTTACAGAGGGCAAAGCCAGTGATTCTGCCGGTATTCATCTTGGGAATTGAGTGGGGAACTTCCCAGTAATATTTAGTTCTTTAGGTTAGTTGTGAGAGACATTAGTTGCCAACTTCTGGCCAAAATAGGTGCTTGCTCAGTTTTTCTATTTTTCTATTCTATAAAAGCTGTCTTGCAACAATGTGCTAATATTTGGTGGCAGTCAACTAATTAGTGTTTCTTTTTTAATTAATGTAATAATATTTATTAATGACTTAAAAGTAAACCAAAATAAAATTCCACATCTTTCTTTTGTTTCTAGATTGCATTTAACTGGAAGAGTAGCTTAATTTATGAAGCCAGAGTTGATATTTAACTGACTAAATTAACATTGCGTTTGGTCTCTCCATTTTGTGGTGACTGCTAACTGATTTCTTAACAAATGCTGACCGGTACATCTTATTCTTGAAAATGACATTTTTGGAGCAGAAATTTTGCGTATAACTACACTGTTGGGGAATGCATCAGTTTTAGGTCAAAATGGGCTTGAACAAGCTAGCCCCCTGGCTTCTGGAGGAACATTTTCAAATGGAGGAGCCGATATGAACAGATGGATGTCACAGTTTCAATCAGAAGTATGGATACTAACCATTAACCTAACTCTGTACCATCTAATTTTACTGCTTTAAGAGGTATTCCTGACTTATTACTTTACTATATTTTCATGCTAACTGAACCTTTATTTGAAATCTAGCTTGTATTGTCGTTTCTCTTATGACAGGCAATCTGAGGCTAACATGAAGAAGTCCTGAAAACTAACTCTACCATAGAAAATGTTTCAGGCTGTTGCTTTTAATTATATAACTCATTGTTTTCCTGGGTCTTTATCATTGTCAAGATAGAATCAGATTTGTGGGGGATGATAGTTACTCGTAGTCTTATTTGGTGTTAAGCTTCAGTTCTTTTAGGATGGAAGCCTGAAATGTTGATCGAGTGCGAGACAGTGCATGTTAGGTGTTCCGTTAAGAGGGTTATTCTCTCCGCTGTGTACTTTATTGCTGACATTGATAACTACACTGTCATTTTTATGTCCCCCCCAAAGTGCAGATGGGAGTTTTGAGACATTTGCATTAATGAGTTAATATGTTTTATTTTATTTTTTTAACAAAGCCTTGAATATTATGGTACCAGATGCCTGGTTTAGTACAACCCTCTTTGGCGGAGAACTGGCTGAATTCTCAAGGTGGCTCTTCCGGTCTTATTGTTAAGAGAACAATCAGAGTGGATATTCCTGTCGACAAGTATCCTAACGTATGAATGAACTCATATCTTAACAGTGATTTTAGAAGATTTATTTTTTCAGTATCTAAACTAATTTAATATCGCAGTACAATTTTGTTGGCCGCCTCCTTGGTCCTAGGGGCAACTCTCTTAAGCGTGTGGAGGCAAATACGGAGTGCCGTGTCCTTATAAGAGGTCGGGGCAGTATTAAAGATCCTGCTAGGGTAATGGTCCTTTGCCTTGCAATATTATGTGTAATTATTGCTCATTAAATAAGTTTGGTAAATATGTGATCATGTTTCAAAGATTTTGTTGAAAGTGAAACCTATCGAATATGTAAACCCTAAACTTTTTAGCAGTTACCAATATGGATACCACTTAAATGAATTATTATGTCTTAAAATTTGTGAAGGAGGAAATGATGAGAGGAAAACCTGGGTATGAACATCTGAATGAACCTCTTCATATCCTAATTGAGGCAGAATTACCCGTTGAAATAGTTGATGCTCGCCTAATGCAAGCACGCGAGATACTTGAAGATTTGCTGAAGCCTACTGTGAGTAAAGTTTCCTTGTGTTGTGATAATACTAATATTATGCATATCTTTTTGTTTAATTTTTTTTTATATTGTTTTTGAAAAACAGGATGAATCCCAGGATTTCTATAAGAAACAACAGCTGCGAGAGCTAGCAATGCTGAATGGTACACTTCGTGAGGAAGGCTCTCCAATGTCTGGTTCTTTATCCCCTTTCCAAAACAGCCTCGGAATGAAGCGAGCAAAGACTAGGGGGTAAAAGGATCCCTTCTCGAGGCCTGTTGGAGCTTGTGTCTTAGTGTCTGCCGTAAGCCAGCAGTTTTCCCGGACATTGCAGGTATTGGCTATATATAGGCAAATGCCTCCATGCACGATCGGGGCACTGGCATGGGCACTGTTACTGTTGTGTGCCAGTTAAGTTAGGTTGTTCTAACTTATTTGTTTGATATATGAAGTGTGTTTATGTTGTGTGTGTTGGGAGAGGTTAAATGCTAGTATTATTTTTACACAGTGAGCAATGGGTGTGCGTTCATTTTCGGGGTTTCGGGTTTTGCATTCTGCATGTTGGTTGAAACAGATAAAAATAGCTGTATGTAGGTTGTAGTGGTATTATTAGCTCGTCTTCTTATTATAGTTAAGCTTTGTAATAATTGACAGTTTTGAAGTGAAGGGACCTATGTAAAGTAAATGCGAGGAAATTAAAGGTATGGTTTGTATTGTATTGTATTGTAGTCTATTGTAGTGTAATCTATACAAGTCCACCAATAGTAATTTTTTTTTTACCCTAAAAATATCTAGTGAGACTACTGAATTATTGGTGCATTGTTGTCAATACAGGAGTATATCAATTTGAGTGTGATGAAGTGCATTATCTTCTTATTTATGAACTAGAAAGAAATTATAAGTAATTTTAAGTATTGTGTGAAAAAGAGCAGATATAATCTGAACATTTAATGAGATTGTTCAAAAAAATATCGGTTGCATAGAATTTGAGATTTAAATCATTATATTTAGAAGTTAAAAATTCAGCAAACAAAAATTTTAATTCAATCATTATTTTTTGTTAATTATATTTTAGGTCATATTAGGACAAATTTTGACAGAAAATATTTTTGATTTTAGGGTTGAATTAAGATTTTTAAATAAAAAACAAGATTTATTTTTTAAAGGATAAGATTAAATCTTAAATTTTTTAAAATTACTTTAGTTAAAATTTTATTACATGTGCTTGTGTTTTTGTAGGTTTGACCATCCATTTAGGTGATTTACTTAAAATTAGGTTTTTTTTACTCGTACTAAATTAATTATGTTTTAATTGAAAAGCGTATAATATGTATTGTTTTTATTCATGCAAACATGATTGTAAAATTTTATACATATAATTTAATAATAAATTTAACTATGTTATTATGAAATTTTAAAAAAAATTACATTTCAATACAAAATAAAATTTAAATATAAATAATATTGTTTTGAAGTTCATTTTTATGGTTAAATCGGCTGTATAATGTGTTGTATAAAAATTGTAGGTAATCGCCATCTATCTAAATTAGTGTTGAAGCTAAAACTATAGTTGTTAATTGATGGTCGTAGATTTCAATTCTATTTAAGGAGATTTGATTCGTTCCAAATTTAAAAATTTAAAATGTCAGAGTCGAAGTATTCGCTTTGATTGTTAAGAGTAGGTAATTCGTTCCCTATGTCTTTGTTTTTATTACATTTTATCTCATCGTATCATATTTTGTTCAGTGATATTTGAGAATCACTGTCAATACCTCGGTGTAGGTATTTAAAATATTCCATAGTCTCGAGCCTATTCACAACCAGCCAATGATGAATTTTCAGATGTACTAGTACTAACAATTGCCTTAGTAATGCAATCGTCGATTCTTCCGAGAAGCTACAATTACCATGAGTAAATATATTGATTTAATAACGAGGAGCACATTTTTTCTATGCGCCCAAGCCTAGCTAAGGAAGAGTTACTAGACGTAAAAAAAAAAAAACTTATTTTATTTTATTTTGACTGAAAATATTATATATAAAGTAGAAAAATAAATATACCATAAAGAATAAATAAAAAGCTACCCCATTTCGACAAAAGAATCACGCCAAAGTTCCATAGCTTTGGGCACCATTTATTTAACCATTAACTTTTTTTATATTACTTAATCGAAAATCGGTATCGAAACCCTATGGTTGTCCTCTTCACCAACTCCATTTACCCCTCAGAATCACATGTTCTTCTGGTATGGCCCTTGTTTTTTCTTCTTCTTAAAAATCTTCCAAATTCTTTTACCTTTTTTCCTTCATTTTGAATGTTTGGAATATGGACTCAAGCTTGAAAGCAATCCTCATTATGAGGGTAACCTCAATTGCCGGTGATGTCTTCAATTTCAAGTCATGTTAATTTTCATCTGAGGACTATAAAACCCTAATTCGATTTCATCTTAATAGTGGTTTAGGGGAGGGGAATGCGTTGAGGCTGTTCTTTGTTGATTTTCTTTACATTATTTTGTTCAATTAAGAAAATTAATTTTACAATTTTTTTCAGCAAGATTAAGGTAAATTAGATATTAATAAATCAAATACTAAATTGAAGCAATATATAAATATTGAGGATCAAAGTTGTTATTATGCCAATTTTAAACTCAATTAATTTTTTTTAACTTCTATAGAACTTTTAACTTTTTTATACACCTCAAATATCTTGAATTTTTATTAAAAAAAATTGTAATATTTATTTATTTAACCTTGTAAATATTAATATAATATAAAAATATATTTAATAATTCCAGAGTTGAAAATTTTAGTTTTTGAGGGTAAGATATTAAAATTTTAAATATAATTGAGAGTTATATAAAAATTGAATCCACATCCCTAAACTTGATAGTTATTTTCATTGACAATAAATTGGAAAGAAAAAGCCAAAAAAAAAAAAAAGAAGAAGTGAAAATGAAATTAAAAGAAGAAAACTTCCCTTTTGTAAAACACACCAATTACTTGTATAGCACACCACCTCTCTACACAGCTTTTATAATACAAGCTATAAGGCAATCACAAAGAAGAAAAATGATAACCCAAACTTTTCATAACAGCCTACCAAATCATTACATACAAATATAAATACAGTAAGTGCATTTCTTCTTTGCTCCCTTTTATCTCACCACAACATAAATTTTTACAACCAAAAATCAAATCCAATCCCAAAAGAGCTTTATCAAATGCCCCCCATTCATCCCTATCTTGTTTAGGATATAAGGTGGGGGCTTCATCATGCAGTGGAAGCTCTTATATCGGCATGAGTTCTTCAAGATTCCGCCTGCGGGGCTTGAACGCAGCAAAGCCATTTTTTCTAAAATGAAAAATAACACCCAGTTAAAAGAGAAATCTATTATTGCTATGTTCGAGCAAGCTGTTATTATACCATCAGATGTATGCGTGCTAAGTCGGTTAGAGATTACTTACGGATTGGGGTTTGTTGGGGTCGGCTCCAGGCTTACCATGAGTGTCAGCTTTTTCCAGTGACTCGGGTTTGCCACCTGTTTTCTTCTCATCCCTTGCCTTGTTAAAGATCACCGTAAATCCATCGGCTGATGCAGGATCGTTGACATCCCATTCACCGAATTTCGGCAATGGTTTACCCTGGTCCTGTTGAACAAAAAGAGAAGTAAAATGCTCCCGTCAATATCCTCGTAACCAAAGTAAGGTAGAGAGACAAAACATCAAGGCAACAAAATTAAAGCCCGTCAAGATTCACATCTCGAGTTGCATGTCATAACAATCCAATAAAAAGTTGTACAGACAAAAGAGCTCCAAGCATAGAATTATTTGTCCAAAATCCAACTAGGAAAGTCAGACAACAGAACTGTTAGCACTAACAAACTACTTACCTCGATGATTCCAAACTTTAATAAAGGGAAAAACCAGGATATTACAAACAACTCTTCATTGTTTTCCATATAGGTTACCGTACTTATTAGCATAACCATGGAAGATATTTTTCACTTTCTAGGTCTTTATAGAATTATGGTTTCTTCAAATAGAACAAGAGTAGATCTATTCTGTTCCGAACTAGCAAGCAACCACACGCAACTTATCTCTAAATGCCAACAAAGCTCCTAAATGATAGCTGCTAGATACCGTACAGCTCTTACATAACTTCAGCTTCAACACGATTAAAGTAAATTTCATTTAATAAAAGCAAAAGCAATCGGGATGTTTTGCAATAGGGCAAACAGAAGTAATTTCAGCCGAGCTTGTATTGAAATCTATTCAGGAATCTTACAGCAGTCAGGTAAAAAGGCATGTTGCAATTTGAGTTATTACAGCCCGTTGTTGGCCTAAATAGATGGCATAGTTTAAATTAACCAAACACCGGTTAATGATCACTTACGTAAAGCAATCCGAAAGAGAACCTGCCCTAAGACTAATCATAAATGATTCATGGATACCTGTTTTAAGCTACTGTATAATCAATAATCATTCACTTGAGACAACTTTTATTGAAGGGAGATGTTAAGTGTGTAGGAAAATGAGAAATAGCCATGCATAGATAGCGGCAATACAACAAATTACACGAATCGCAACACCATTAAAGGATATAAAAATACACTACAGAAAAACACAACCAAATAATTTGAAAGATACAGTAAAAGCTTAAATTATCTTGAAAAAGGAGGTGAAAAAGAATCTGCCAAAACGTCGAACTTGAATCGGCATAAACTAACAATCGAAAACCAAAATAATATCATGGGAATCCAAGCATAACTTAGACATTTCGAAAACTAACATTGCCCTATACCCGATAAGGAAACTTAGAGAGGGTGAATTGAATAATCAACAGGTCGATATGAAAAATTCGTATACTTTTCAGAATTTGATCATATGTATAGGCCATGACATTGAAGAACAAGCTTCCATTTCCAGATTAGAATATCAAATACTTCCAAAGTAACAACAAAATGCCCTGTGAAAATACCCAGCAAAAGCTAATTTTCTTAAGGAACAAACTTCAATGAATATCCATAACAAAATTAGTAGTACATTAAAAAACTCACATATTTTCTAAAGCATTTTCTTTTCAATCCTTTAAGAAAGATAATTCCAACCATAAACCATGTTATCACACAAGTGAATTGCTTAAAATGGTATTCAATTCATCAATCAAACAAAAGACAAAAAGGCTCAAAACCAACTTCCACCTAAACCCATCAAAGGAAACAAAAACAAAATGATAAAAAGAAGTATACAATTCTAATCAATAAAAAAAAACCTTGCCCAAAATGATAACCAAAGAAACTTTTGATCAGCAACAAAATCGATCTTTATTCTTTAAGAAAAAACAAAAAGGAAAAACAATTAAAAACCCAGAATAAAAGAGCCGATAAAATATATGAATCACAACAACCCAAAGCTCGTATCCATTGAAAAGAAAAGTAACTTTAATCAGACAACAAAAATTAAACATTTTATAAAAAATTTAAACAGGAAATGGAAGAGGAAAAAAACCCAAAAAGATTTGCTTACCGACATGAATTCTTAACAGAGAGAAACTTTTTATTGTGATGGAAGAAAGAGAGATATTGATTGGAAGATATTCAATAGAATGGAATGGAATTTTTTGGGAGGAAAATGTGAAAGAGAAAAAGAGAATGGTCGGAGAGGGGATAACCAGTGTTAGTTTTAACGGATAAACCGGAATGGGGAATTGGTGGAATCGAACCGGAGGCGTTAATGACACCGTTAAGTATAACGAAACGATAAGATGAACTGGCAGACGGCTTGATGATAGATTGTTGGGTTTTTTAAGACTAATAATTGCTGATATATAAATACAAATAAGTAAATATATTTGAATTTATTTTTTAACCCTAATTAAATAGTTAGTTTTATTGGACGACAAAAATATAGATTCAAAAAATAGAATTAGATAAAAAAATAATATATATTTAAAAAAGGGCCAAGCCTCGAGTACGGTTTTTTAGCCCGAGTCTGGTCCGACCCAAATTTACTAAAAAAGAAAAAGTACTATTTTGCTGTTGTTTTTTTTTCATTGTTGTGCTAATACTATTCTGTTGTTATTATTTGGATATTGCATAACTCTTGTTTTATTGTTAATTTTGCTATTATTTTATAGGCATTTGCTTGTTAAGTTGCAGTTATGATAGTGTTATTTAAGTAAGACTTTTTAATTTATTTTTAATTTGTTGGGAAACATTTATTTGAATGTTTTTAGTGTTTGATTGGAAATTTTATTTGAATTATAAACGAACTTACTAAGCTCATTCAAGCTTACTTGTATTTGGTTCATTTTGTAGATTACGTTTTGAAGAATAAGAAGATCGGGTCAACGTCAAAGATTACACTATCTAGGAACCTTGATAGATTTTGATTCTCGGTTTTGGTATATGACATATATTAGGACCCTATGTATAACTTATGTCAATTACTTAGTTTGAGTAAGATGTTATGCTATGATGTGTTTTTAATTACTTATGAGAATCAACATGATACTACATGGGACTAATAGTTAAGGGTATGAAATGCTAGGTTATATGATAACTCAAAGTTGTAATGCAATGGTTGTTATGGTATGTTTATAAAATCTACTTGAGTTGCAAATGGAAAAGAAAATGAGAGTATGTATTGAGATGTTAATGATAACACTTGGTTGAGTTTATTGACATGTTTGAGAGTGATTGAAGTTGGTTTTGGTCTATGTAATTATGTGATTGAATGTGTTTTAGGTACTTATGCATTTGGGTGAAAATTGACTTATGGAATTGGATTCTTTTGGGCACACACGGCCTGAAACACGGGCTGTCACATGGCCGTGTGAAGCACATAGGAAACCTACACGAGTGTGTGCTCAGAGCGTGTGTAAAAGTAGTTTAGGTGCAGTTTCACACGGGTAGACACAAGTCCTGCGACATGGCCATGTGAGGGTAATTCGATTGTTACACGAGCCAACACACGACCTACGTCACAGCCGTGTGATCCAAATCAGAGAGTTACACGATCCATGCACACGAACGTCTGGGATAGTCGCATGACCATGTTAGAGCCACACGAGCTGAGTTCTACCACACGGCCTGGACATACGGCCGTGTGACCCTTGACTTGAAAATTTTAAATTTCTTCCTAAATGTTCTGAATTAGTCCCTGAATGTCCATAATTTATTTTTTTTGAGCTTCGAAAGCTTGATTTAAGGCCGAAACTGAATGACCTTTTTCATATTGAATATTACTTGTGATTATGGTGTTGAATTGATTTTTGAGCATAAATTGTTATTAACTGTTCCAACTTGACTGCGTAACATCTTATATCCTATTTTGGCAACGAAAACGGGATAATGGTGTTACATAAATTTATTAAAATATTTTTAAATTTAAAGATTAATGTAAATTATTGAATTAATTTTATACTCAATTTTAGAAAATAATCAAAATTAATAGGATTAATGTATAGATAATTATCCTACCATAACAAAGTTTTTCAATTTTAGATTAAAAACTCTGATTTTAGAAAAATAAAAAATAAATAAAAATGTGATAATTTTTGGGTAAACTATTAAAATAGTTACTTTTAGTTGACTCATGTTACATTTTAGTCTCTTATGTTTGAAACATTACGTTTTAGTTAATTACGTTACCGTTTTGTTACGAAATAGCCACTTTACCGCTAAGATTTGTTACCTCCCAAACGATAGTCTAAGGTGATTGTTAAAATGAGTTTTAAATGCCAATGGAATATAAAATTTTGCCCTAAAACCCAATTTTCTTTGGTTTAAAGAGAACGAACAATTGTTTTTTTTTTTGTGTTACAATTAGAGAGAAGAAGAAGAAGAAGAAGAAAAAGAAGAAAATGAATACACTAACCTCTATACATGCTTGCTATTGTGGTTGCCCACAATAAATAAATAAACAAATATAAAACATGCATGTCTTTTTTGCCAGTTACATATACTAAAAAAAAAATTAAAAGATGGACCACATTTTTGCAAAAAAAAAAAATCATAATATTTAAATCCAAAACCCAGGTAAAGGAAAAAAATAAATCCCATTACTTACTATAATCCATACTTGGACCGTCCATTGAATTGATCATTTATTCTTCCATTTTGAATAAAAAATTCAACCAATTGATGGAGCACTCAATTTGATTTCTACTATTCGATTCAACAAAGATAACTATGAAAATGAATAGTTTTTTCAGTCAAAATGAAAACGAAAACTAAGAAGAAGGAGACTAAGGGTTTTTTTTTTTTTTTCAGTTCAAGGATTAATTTGATGCATTGGTTTTGATTATTTCGGGAAACCAGATTACCATTTTTCATTAATTAGTTTAGAAAATTTAGTTAATTAAATTTATTTAGTTAAAAAATCAATTAATTTACTTACCTGGACATCCATGTTGACATTTAAAACTATTTTAACTACCATGTCGGACCGCTGTTTGGGAGGTAGCATATCTTAACGACAGAATGACCATTTTGTAACAAAATGACAATGTAAGCGACTACACATTTCAAACACAAGTGACTAAATATAACCTGAGGCAAACAAAAATGATTATTTTAATAGTTTAATCATAATTTTTTAATTCCTTTTATAAAAAAAAATTACTACAAAATTACTTCTTTTTTTTCCTTCTTTATTTGGAAACATGGCTGGATGTATGCTAACATTAGCAAAGTGTAAAGAAGGCTTGAGGCATATGTATTTTTAATCTTAACTTTGTGATTTCAATAATTAAAGCTGTGATTGGTTGCCACACAATAATTATAAAGAATTCAACGCCATAAATATAATTATTTGGTCCATCGTTTTTATTCACAAGATTAGAATAAGTCTTGATTACTAATATCTTAAGATCTTCAATGAATCCCTTGGAAGAAACAGATAGTTCACCCCTGCAAAATGGAACTCTGTTTGAGAAGCTTGAGAATTTTCAGAGTCTTTTCATAAATCTCCTTCTTGTAATCATACCATAAATACTCTATACTCTCTCGACCTTTTGCAGCATTAATCATTTGTGCATAGAGATTCACTCCTCCAGTAATGCCCATATTTTTATCAGCTTCTCCTACCTTGAGAATGTTTTCAAGCCCTTGTAAGCAAACTTTAACAACCTCTGGATCGGCGTAGTAGAGAAGATCACACAATGGCTTGATGCACCCTTGACTTACAAGGAATCTGAAATATGTGACATGCCCAGATGAGATAGTTTATCATTCATGCTCTACCAAGTCATGATTCCCTTAAACAATAATATAGGAAACCATTTTTGTACCTGATCTGATCATGAGTCCCACCAGATGCAGCATTTGAGATGGCTTTTCCAGCTTGTTTTCTAATATCCATTTCAGCATTTTGAAGCAAATGAACTAGAGGAGCAATAATATTAGCTTCAATTATAGCCTGTAAAATTCATACCATTACCCATCATTTCATTGTACAAATCAACGCAAATAAAACCTTAGGTTCCAAATTGATACCTGTATCTGCTCTTCATTTCTTGCTGTGATATTTGAGATTATCCAGCAAGCAACCACCTTGATGCTTTTTTCATAATTATTTGTCAAAAGTTTTGAAAGGCATGGCAATGCCTGATGACTTATGACACACTGCATAGCAACAAGGTTTGCCCGTAAATGAGAGAAAAAGATCATCTTTAACAACTAAACCCAAACAATCTTTAGTCCAAGTAAGAGAGGGTATAAATGTGGCTTTAGTGAGAAAACTAGTTATTAAAAAAAAAAAAAAGAGAGAAAAAAGATAGGATAAATGACAAAATATACATATTTTAGTAAGATCATTTAAAAGGGAAAAACTAATTAAACAAAGTGTCTAATACCTGAGTTTGCACATCATCTCCAGTAACAATATTTCTAACTGTATAAAGAGCAGAAGTTAACACTGAAGGAGAAGGGTGCCTGTGAAAGTCCAAAAATTTATGATTTGGGTCAAGAAACCAAACAAAATAGCTCAGAAATAGAATAGATTTCAGAGTCAATCAACAAAAAAATAGTCTAACTCACATTAAAAGTTCCACCAGACGCCCAAGTACACCTGCTTCAATAACAGCTTGGATTTTGTCATTTGTGCCATCAGAAAGATATGAGAGTGCCCTACATGCTTTAGCTAAGACGACTTCATCTTTTGAATGAATAAGACGGGCTAATGTAGGGAGTACAAGCTTAACCTGAATAGTAAATAAAGGATAATCAGTAAGACAAAAATCAATTTAAACTAAACATTCGTAAGCCTCCAAGCAATTTATCTCGCTTTCTAGTTTAATGTTAGTAGTGCATAGCAATGCATTGTTTAGATATCAGACAAACAACCCACCAGATTCGATTTGAAAGATTAATGACAATGATTTTGCACTGTAAAGCAATAAATCGATGATATCATTTGTGTTAAATGGAAATATGCCCAGAAGTTTGCACCCGAGGCTGAACTGGTGTGAAAACAAGGTCCGCTGTACTATATTATAAAGCGATATTTATTCTTTCAGTTTGTAAATTGTTACTGCAGTTGCTTTTAATATATTCATGATTTAGCAAGTAAAAAAAGAAGGGACTTAGGGTCAAACCTGATCAAAGGGGGGCTTACAAAACCTTGACAGTGTCCATGTAGCATTTCTCAGCATAGAACGTGAAACAGGTTCATTCAACAAAGCCAACAATGGAAGCAAAGCGCCATGTCCAAGGACAAGATCACGACATCCAAGAGAAACAGCAGCAATATTTCCCAATACCAGGACAGCCTGAATTTCGAAACAAAAAAGAATGATATAAGATTACAAAATATTCATGCAAGCTTTTGCCAAGTAAAATTAAATGATATTGGAATAATTTTATTTCATATGCATACCTGCTCACGGACATAATCACTTGGGGAACCAAGTAACTCAACAAAGCGAGGAACCACTCCGGCTTGAATCACTTCCTCAATAGGTGGTCTACATTCTGTAATAAATTGCAAAAGATATCAAAGTAAATAGTTCAAACTTTATATCACTATTTAAATAAATTTTATTGCAAAAGAATTTTCTCACCATTTGAAAGAAACTTCATGAACCTGGCAACCAAATTTTCCAGCTGCAGTCAAGGAGTGGAACATGATAAGAACAACCCAATGCTCAATCAAGTCAGAAGCAGAACCAATCAACATATCATGCAAATAATTCACGAAGATGGTGATGAGGTACAACTATGACATAAACAAAAATTAAAGAAATAAGCATGTTAATTATTCATAGCAACTCTGCTTTGAAATAAAGGATCCCAGTTTTCACTACACTATTGCAATTACTTCTGCTTCAACTATCATGCACATCCCAACAACTAAACTGTAATCCAACCACTAAACTGACCTTACAAGAACCAATCAACTAAATTTCTAATTTGGAAATGTTTAAATAAAAATGGAAAACTGACCTCTTCTCGGAAACGCTCTTCGTGAATGTTCTTCCTAATCTCTATGTTATCCTCTACCTAACAGCAAGAGCGTATATCATGTTAGAGCAAACAAATACTGGACCTTTATATTTAAAAAAAATTAAGTATGTAATTAACTTACTTGAGCCAACACGCATTCTATGTGAGCGATTGTTTGACCATTACATTCTTCACAATAGTATATATCATCATTTGGATTTCTTTCTTCCTCACAAAAATCACAGTAATACTTTCCAGAATCATCTTCTATAAAAGAATCCTTTAAGATTAAAGGATGAATATGATATTTGGATTTCACAGTATATGGTATATGAACACATTTCAAATGAAATTTGATATCACACTTTAGACAACGATAAAAGGGCTCTTCTTCATAACTTCCATCACATACTGCACAATGGAAATTTCCACGCCATATTGAATCAAAGAGTGATTTATGATTTCTCCCAAAATAATAAAGAACATTCAGGTGAAATTCACATTTCAATGGTCGCCTTAAGGAATTAGCACATATAGCATGGAGGTTAAAGTCACAATGTTCGCAGCTATATACAAAGTCATCTGAGAGTAATTCCAAAGTGCAAGCATAACACCGTTGACGAGTAGGGAGCAGGCGACCAACCAACATGTGATTTGGATGAAATGGGACTCGAATCTTTTGTGGCAACCTAAGGCAAGATTCATGAAGTATATACGTGCAGCTCTCAGGGCAAAAATAGGCTGGACCTAAGATTTGCAATCTACAAATGTTGCATTCTCTTTTATGGTTAGGGTCATTACAATTGGTAAGGACAAGTTTATGGGGGTGGGTGAAATGGTGCAACTCAGTTACTCTACCCGTCATTTTCTCTTCTAAAACCCCGATTTTATGAGTTGTTAGAGCTGCACATTTCATATCAAGCTTGAAATTACACTGCTCGCAAAAGTATATGAAGCCATCACAAATGTCTCTACACTCTTCACATGCAATTAACTGAGGACCCCTAGAAGTATAGAGGTTAAGAGGGTGGCTAGAATGAAAAGGGTGTCGTATCTCATATGACAATTTAGCACATTTTTCATGTAGGTAAAAATCAGGACATGTCTTGCAGAAGTAGCTTGAACCATTAAGTACCATACGACAACCGCTGCAATAATTTTCTCCTTTTAACTCTTCAGTTACTTCATACATCTGGTGAGGGTGGATGATAGGTCGAAACAAACTCTGTACATTTACAAAGAAACGAAAAGAAAAAAAATCAGAGAATGAGCAAACTCATTTCTTAATTAAGAAATATAATTACATAAAAAGTTGGGTTAAGTTTTTTGAGTAGTTGTTCAAGTGATTAGTTATTAATAAAATCATTAGAGAAAAACCATATTGTAACATATTCATAATAAAGTTGCAAACCAGAGTGCGGATGACATGACTCCCTTCATTCTGCTCCACAAACAAAACTTTGTTTTCCATGGGCGGGGTTGAGGAGGATGGTAGCTTTCCCGATGCAACTTTATCCTATAAACCAAACATGTATTAATATTTATTTCATCTAGACTCGGAGAGCTTCACAAATGTAGCTCATATGTTTACTACTAACTTTTAATTTACTTTTTTTTCAAAGAAATATTTTTTAAAAAAAGAAAAAAATTAAAAAGAAAATCAAAGACATCAATAAATATTATAAATCTTACGTCTGATTACGAAAGTTAAATTAAAGGGTGAAAAATGATTATTACCTGATCAAGTACACATTGAATATGAGCTATGAATGTGCAACTTCGACAATAATACACGGGATCTTTCGGATTTCTTTCATTCTCACAAACATCACAATAATATTTTTCAGAATCATCTTCTTTGATCAATTTCATCATGGTAAGTGGATGTCTGTGATATTTATGCGTAGCTGAAGATGGTACAACACATTTCAAATGGAGACTAAAGTGGCATTGCACACAGCGATAAACGCTAGCACCATCACAATGCTTGCCACATGCTTTGCAATATGAATCTTGCCCTTCCTCACCTCTCTGATTAAAATCTTCGAAAAAAGTGAGAAGGTGATGGTGGCAGTCAAGTTTTAGGGAAGGCGAGAGTTTAGCGCAGTGAAAATCAAGACGGAAGCTACAAATCTCGCACACGTACAAAGGGGTAGCAGTATCACACTTCTCTGAACAAACATTGCATTTACGATTTTCGTATGTATAGGTTAAGCGAAGAGGGTGCTTAGGATGAAAAGAATGATCAGAAAGTCTCCTGGGTATCTTATCACCGCACACCTGATGGAGATAGAACTCATGTATTGTACAACCATAGCACACTTCTGATGGCAGTAGATGTTTTTCACACCAAAAACAATCATAGTCTTTTTCGCGTACCTTCCTATATTTGAAGAAGCCCAGCTCGTGACGGTGGCTGTAGTGGAAGATTGTCTTTTTCTTTCCATCTTTAAATCTCAATGGCTCTTGATCTTTAGGCAGCTGACCACTGATCGAAGAACCACATGTGAGATCAAGACTGAAATCACATGAAGAACATTTGTATACACAGCCAGTAGATAGATACAAACATTTATCACAAATAAAATCGCTAAAATAATCCCATTGTAGTTGAAGTCGGTGTTGCAAGTGGAGGGGGTGAATAATCTCAAGAGGCAGATCACGATTCAGTTTATCCGCACATGAAATGTGCTTCCAGACCTTGCACCAAATACAAGTAAAGGCAGTACCAGAGATTTGCCCTCCACATTCTTCACAGCGACTCTCTTTAGTCTCCGTAAGTCGTATAAAGGATGTATGAATGCAGGGAGGTATGATGATATCCATGTGAAAGAAGAAAGAAAATGTAGAAATTTAAGATTAAAGAATGAGAAAGAGAATGGGAAAAATGAAGGGAATTGTATTGTGTGAGGGAAAGGAGGGAAGGATAATTTCTTGTGTGATGGGAAGACGTTCAGTATCTATACATAACCCACAGAAAGGCAGTAACTTTTAAAGAATTTTATGGAATGCGAATAAATAAAATAAAATAAAATAAAAAATTGAAGCGGATAGATTGAAAGTAATCATTAGGTGGAAAAGATACCATATGATTTCAGGTTATGAATTCAAAGCCCAAATCTTTAAATTAAAATATTAAGCTTACATAGCTTTGGTTTTTGCATATAAACTAATTTTAAATTTTAACCGAGAATTTATTTTTTCTAAATGGAGAACTTATTAATTAGTTTTATGAATGGGATGATATAATTCGAGTAAAAGAAAATATAATAAATATTCATCGTCGGCGATAAAGGACAAGCTCCATCAACACAACAAAGACTTTAGCCTCAACATCAGTAGAATATTACGACACGTTAATAACTGGTTTTATCACAACTCAAGCACGGCATATATAGTGCGATTACAAGTAACTATCACAATAAGAAAATGAGTCCTAAATGGTCTAAAACGGCAGGTGGGCAAAATCCATAAAAGAACTAAGCATCCATTGAACTGGCGAGGACAATGACATAACTATCCCTAAAATTACTTCCAAAAGCAATACTACATGCATAAGTAAAAGTGTAAAACTAAAAAAATGCCATAAGAACAAACAAAAACTTCTAAAAGTGAAGACTTATTAAGCAATGAAAAACAAATAAAACTCAATACAATACGGGTCCAAACTGACTCTTGAAATAATTTATTATTTTGAAATATTCTCAAAAAAGAAACAAATTAATAAGCTTACGAAGAGTCACGCACTCCCCAAGAAAAATTGCTAGTGACTTGTGGAGTTTCAGCAATGGCAAGCGTTCTAAGAAAGATAAGTGTAACGCCCCAACTTTTTATTTATCTCTGCTTCTATGAATATTGGACACAAATATTTGTATTTGCTTCAGTAGTTAAGTGTTCTGGGTGTGTGTAGGAAGTCCCAAGCTCAAGCCCTAGCTTTAGCAAATTTTTGTTCTTTTGGGATTAAGCCCTATCTCTGTTCAGCGGGCTTATATTTAAGTGCCTACAATCTCATATTAGAATGAGCCTGTTGGTTTGAGTGGTAAGAGTGTGTTGTGTTGTGCTGCAGGTTTAGTGTTTGAATTCCTGCGTGAGCGTGGGTATTATTTTTGCTCGGTTATCAGATAGAATTTCGATTGGACTATAATTCTGAGAAGTGAGTTAGTAGGAGAGTGAATTTAGGGATGTGCTATTACATTTTTTATTTTTTCTTATTATTATTTTCTTTTTTTTTTCAAAATTTGGTTTTTCCCAAAATTTTGACGTGATTTTTCTTGCTCTCCTCCCTATTCTGTGCTTCCAAAATCTGTTCTTTCTTTTCAGTCCCTTTTTTTTTGCCCTTTCAATTTGTACTTCATTCCTCGGGGTTCATTAATCATTTTGGTAAGTGGGATTTTCTTATTCTGTAACTTGAAGTTTCTTTTCCAAACGTTGATTTGGGTTATACCTTTGTTTGGGCAACAGCGAGTTGAGGAGATCGTGATTTTACCCCTATAGGATCGTAGTTTATCATTTGATGTGTTGAAGTAAGCGATTCTGAAGGCCTTAGGAGTGTTTTTGCATTGAAACAATACCAGGTGTGTACCTAAAACGTAAAAAAATGAGATTCAACGAAAGCCAAAAAACCCCACTGTCGATGCCACACGACCGTGTGGTTGGCCGTGTGAGACGACAAGGCTGTGTGATAGCTAGGGTGTGGCTGTGTGAGCCACACGGGCTAGGGCAGATTAGACGGGTGGGCCACACGAGCAAGCCACATAGCCTTTGTGATAACTGGGCTAGGCCAATCAGGGCATGTGGGCGTACACGAGCTATCCACACGAGCGTGTGAGCCCATTTATCTAAATTTTTTCCTAGGATTGCATGGGTCGTTCCAAACAACTGTGGGCATATTGTAAGGTCGGTAAGGGCTAACAAAACCCTAAACTTTATAATCTATTTGACTGATATTCTATACTGAGTATGATAGTATATTCATGTTATATTCGTATGTAAGCATGTGAGTATGGTTATTCTGTATGTTTGAAACTGAATATTTTATATCTAATATTGGGGTTGGGATAATATATCTATACATATGGAGGAAGTGTTCTGAAATGCTTTTATAGCCTATTATCTGGCAGCATAGCTACATTATATTTGGTATGTACTGCATCAGTACATTAATGTTTGTAGGGCTGGGTGGGTGTTTTAAACCTCACATGGTGTGTAGGGATGGACGGAGATGGTGTGTAGAGGATGGGAGTAGGATTCTGATTTTTGATTTTCATATGTATATCTGTATCTGTAATAGGCTTAAGCCCAAATCTGTATCTGTCTGATTTTGATTTTCTATTATGTACATGCTTAATTCTGTGGGGTTACTCACTGAGTTTACGTAATCTCACTCTTTTCTATTTAATCTGTACAGGTAATCCACAGAACTAAGCGGATTGGTGCAGTGGAGGACTTGATGGTGACCACACATTATCACTGGTTTATTTTGTTTTATGGTTTCTTTTAAGTTGTATTTTCTTAGACTGTATAGAGGTTTTAATTGTCTGGCTTTGGTTTTGAGTTTTTGGATTTAACCTGCATATTTTTATAATGGTTTCACATTAATTATTATTATTTTTAAAATATAAACTATTTTCTCAAAACACGACATTTTTCTAAGCTTCTGCTAAATTAATACATTTCAAGGCAAGTTGACTAATTGAACATATGTTTGAAATAAAAAAAGTAATTAAAGGTTTTTATCGAGTTAGCTTTGTTTTCAAAATCACTTCCATATGACATCGTCAAATACAACCATAACATCTAGGCCAGGTTTGGGGTGTTACATTTAGTAGTATCAGAGCCATATTGTAAAACTCAGCTGTAAATTTTGGGTTCCAAAATTTGGTTTTAAAGAATTGGTTTTCAAAGAATTTTAAACATTCTAAAGTAAGTATGTGGTACACCGAGTCTTCGGCGCCCATCCTGTAAGTATTTTTTATTTCTGATAGAAAATTCTAAAATTGTTATTGATGGTCTACTTGAAAACACCATAGCTAGTACATTCTGAAACTGTAGTGAAACTGATTAAGACTAAAACTTCCGAAAACAACTCTAAATTTCTGATACTTTATGCATAAAACATCTGTTAATAAATATTAAAACTAATGCATAAAACTTCTAATGTAGATAAAACTTCTAAGTCACAATGAGCTCACGAGGTATCCATGGTTATGGTATTTGAGGCTGAAGTAAAAGCTGTAGGGGGCTCCAGCTAAGTCCTCATCTCTGGGCAGTATGCCAAATCTGGACACGAGTAGACACCTGTATCACCTGCTACTGAGACTAGGTCTTAGAGTTATTCAGTTGGAGATGACGCATTGTCCTAAGCCATGCTGAGGATATTAGAGAGGGTCCCAATCTAAGGGCAAAAGGTCAATAACTGAATGACTCCGATCTAATAGAGCTGAGTTATTTAGGGTGTCACAAGAGTCACCCCTAATATGGCTGAGTACTCGTTGGATGCCACTGAGAGAATCATGGATGACTTGGGCTGTACCCCCGAGTAGAAGTTGAAGGGTGTAGTCTCCTTGCTTCGCGACAAAGTATATCAGTGGTGGTTAACCATTAAGGAGGGAACTCAATTTGACCGTTTAACTAGGGAGTTCTTTAAGACTATATTTCAGAGTAAATATGTGGGAGCCAGCTACGTTGTTGCTCGCAGGCGTGAGTTTTTGAACCTCACGTTAGGTGATTGATCTGTGCCCGAATATAAGACTGAATTTCTGAGGCTGAGTTGCTATCCTCGAGGTATGGTGGTGTCGAAGTATAAGAGATATGTATCGGAGTATGAGAGATGTATATCAAAGTATGAGAGATGTGTTAGGTTTAAGGACGGTCTAAGGGATAACCTGAGGGTTTTGATAGCTTCACAGAGGGAGCGTGAATTCGCAGTTCTGGTAGAGAAGACAAAGATTGCTGAGGATGTAGCGCCAGAGCAAGGACTGCGAGAGGGGTAAAAATAAGAGGGATTCAGAGCCCTCAAGTTTTGTGCAGAGGCCTAAAAAAAGGTCAGATCTGATGGGCTAGTTATAGTGGGGGCCTCTACTTTTTCTGTTGCTCCTACTGGGTTACAGCCGTACAGTGATTGTGGTAGACACCATCTGGGCAAGTGTTGGAAGAGGATTGGGGCCTGTTTGAGATGTGGGTCCCATGAGTACCGCATTTAAGAGTGTCCATTGAGGGCTGATCAAGTGCAAGCTCTAATATCAGGTCTTGCACAGCCATATAGAGTAGTTCAGCAGCCACCTAGGGGCCGTGGTCAGGCTAGAGGTGGTAACGATTTGGATCGTGGACAAAGAGCACTGGCCTGAGGTACTGGTCTTACTGAGGCGAGGCAGCCTACTTTGGTTTATACTGAACGTCACCGAGAGGACGGAGATGGTTCTAACGTCATCACCGGTACGTTCTTTATATTTGATGTACCTTACTTTACTCTGATAAACATAGGATCTATTTATTTTTGTATATCCTGTTCTGTTTTTAAAAATCTGGGGTTATCGGTTGAGAGTACTTCTAGTGAGGTTACTGTGATAAGTCTGTTAGGGCAGTCTATTCAAGTTAGTAAACTGTATAAGAATGTTCCGTTAGAGGTTCAAGGGGAGATATTTCTGGCTAATTTAATGGAGCTTCCGTTTGGGGAGTTTGATCTGATTTTAAGTATGTAGTGGTTAGTGGAGCACCGGGTCAGTTTGGACTGTGCATCTTAGAGGGTCGTTCTGAGGACCAATGATGATGTGGAGATGGTTATGATTGGTAAGTGTCGAGACTGTTTGTCGCATGTAATCTTCGCTTCAGTAACTTAGAAACTGGTTCAAAAAGGATGTGATGCGTACCTGGCCTATGTGAGTGTTTCAGATTCTAGGGACTCTTCTGTTGGGAATATCAGAATAGTAGGAGATTTTCTAGACATCTTTTCTGAAGAGTTACCGGGTCTACCTCCTAATCAGAAAGTGGAGTTTGGGATTGAGTTTCTTCCAAGTACAACTCCAGTGTCTATCACTCTCTATCGAATAGCACTAAAAGAGCTTGCGGAACTTAAGGCACAACTGTAAGAGTTGTTAGACTTTGGCTTTATTCGTCTTAGTATGTCTCCATAGGGAGCACCAGTACTATTTGTTAAGAAAAATGATGGGATCTTGAGGATGTGCATAGATTATCAGTAGTTGAACAAGCTAACCATTAAGAATAAGTATTCACTTTTGAGGATTGATGACTTATTTGATTAGTTCCGAGGGGCTTCTGTGTTCTCTAAGATCAATATTTGTTTAGGGTATCATCCGTTGAGGGTTAAGAAAGTGAATGTCCATAAGATGACATTTAGGACTCATTATGGACATTATGAGTTCTTAGTTATGCCTTTTGGGTTGATGAATGCACCGATTGCATTTATGAATCTGATGAATCGGGTATTTTAGCCCTATTTAGATCAGTTCATCGTGGTCTTTATCGATAACATTTTAGTTTACTTTAAGACTAAAGAGGAGTATGATGAGCATTTTAGAGTAGTGCTTCAAATTCTACGTGAAAAATAGCTTTACGCTAATCTAAGCAAGTGTAAGTTCTGGCTTCGTGAAGTGACTTTTCTGGGGCACGTAGTTTCTGTGGAGGGGATCTGAGTCGATCCTAGAAAGATTGAGGCTGTGTTGGATTGGAAATAACCTAAGAATGTGTCTGAGATACGTAGCTTTCTGGGTTTTGCGGGATATTATCGTCGGTTTGTTGAAGGGTTCTCTTTGATTGCTGCTCCTCTCACTAACCTACTACGTAAGGATGTCCCTTTTGTTTGAACTGATGTACAGTAAGAGAACTTTGAGAAGCTCAAGTCTGTTCTGACCCAGGCTCTTGTTCTGATACAGCCTGAATCTGGAAAGGAGTTTGTGGTATATAATAATGCGTCGCATATTAGTTTGGAATGTGTTTATGTAGGATGGTAAGGTTATGACTTATGCGTCCCATCAATTTAAAACGAACGAAGGGAATTATCTGACGCATGACCTCGAGTTGGATGCTGTGGTCTTTGTACTGAAAATTTGGAGGCACTATCTGTATGGTAAGATGTGTGTTATCTACATCGATCACAAAAGCCTCAAGTATCTCCTTACTCAGAAAGAGTTGAATCTTAGACAGCATCGTTGGATTGAAATGCTCAAGGATTATAATTATACCATCGAGTATTATCCAGGTAAGGCCAATATAGTAGCCGACACTCTAAGCCGAAGAGCGATATTTAATTTAAGGGCGTTGTTTGCTCGTCTTAATCTGTTTGATAATAGGGGTCTGTTAGCCGAGTTGTAGGTTAAGCCGACTTGAATTGAGTAGATTCAACATAATCAGTTAGTGGATGAGACTCTGGGTGTATGGTTCCGTCAGGTGAAGAATGGTACTACTTCTGACTTTGGGTTGAACAATGACAGTGTGTAATATTTTCGAGGATAGATGTGTATGTCGAATGATTCTGATATGAGACAGTCTATTTCGAGGGAGACGCATAGTAGCCCATATGCTATGTATCCCGGCAGTAATAAGATGTATCATGACCTTCGTGAGTTGTACTGGTGGCCGGGTTTGATGCGTGAGGTTACTGACTTTGTGGTTCGATGTCTAACGTGCCAGCAAGTTAAGGCTGAGCACCAGTTGCCTTCAGGTTTATTGTAGCCAGTCAAGATTCCCTTATGGAAATAGGAACGAGTGACTATGGATTTCGTTAGTAGGTTTCCCTTAACAACCACTAAGAAGGATTCTATTTGGGTCATCGTGGATCGATCGGCCAAGTCTACTCACTTTATCCCGAAGCCAGCGAAGTTGTATATCTCTGAGATAATTAGACTACACGGGGTTTCAATGTTAATTATTTCTAACAGAGTTCCTTGTTTCACTTCTCGGTTCTGGAAAAAAGTTACGTGAAGCTTTAGGGTCGAGATTAAACTTTAGTACTGCGTTTCATCCTTAGACCGATAGTCAGTCTAAGAGGGTGATTTAGATATTGGAGGATATGCTTAAAAGCTATGTGATTGATTTCTGAGGCAGTTGAGAGGATTATTTGCCGCTAGCTGAGTTCGCCTATAGTAATAGTTTCCAGGCCAGCATTCAGATGGCACCTTACGAGACCCTGTATGGTCATAAGTGTCATACTCCTTTGTGTTGAACTAAGTTGCACGAACGTCGAGTTTTGGGTCCTGAGTTGGTTTCTGAGACTAAGGATACTGTTTGACTGATTCGAGGTTCTTTGAAGGTGGCTTTTGATAGATAGAAGTCTTATGCGGATCTGAAGAGGCGTGATATTGAGTATTCTATGGGGGACTTCATTTTTCTCAAGCTTTCTCCACGAAAGAAAGTTTTGAGATTCGGTCGCAAGGGCAAGTTGAGCCCTAGGTTTATTAGGCCATATTGGATTCTGAAATGTGTAGAGCTAGTCGCTTATCAATTAGGGCTACCTCTAGAGTTAGACCAGGTCCACGATGTGTTTCACGTCTCGATGCTGAGGCAGTACCAATATGATTTGTCTCATGTTGTTTTTATTAAGGAGATCGAGGTTAGGCCGGATTTGACCTTTAAGAAAGAGCCGGTTTAGATTTTGGATTATGATGTTAAGGTTCTGCAGAAAAAGTCTATTCTATTGGTGTAGGTGCCGTGGCGGAATCATAGCACTGAGAAGGCCACATGGGAACCTGAGGACTTGATACGAATGTAGTATCCTTATTTGTTCTGATTAGGTAAATTTCAAAGTCAAAATTTCTTTTTAGAGGGCAGAGTTGTAATGCCCAACTTTTTTATCTCTGCTTTTGTGAATAATGGACACAAATATCTGAACCTGCTTCAGTGGTTAAGTGTTCTGGATGTGTGTGGGAGGTCTCAAGTTTAAGCTCTAACTTTAGCAAATTTTGGTTCTTTTGGGGTTAAGCCCCATCTTTGTTCAGCGGACTTATATTTAAGTGCCTGCAATCTCATATCAGAATGAGCTTGTTGGTTCGAGTGGTAAGGGTGTGTTGTGCTGGAGGTTTGGTGTTCAAATTTTTGCGGGAGTGTGGGTATTATTTTTGCTCGGTTATTAGATAGAATTTTGGTTGAACTATAATTCTGAGAAGTGGGTTAATGGGAGAGTGAATTTAGGGATTTGCTATCACATCTTTTATTTTTTTCTTATTATTATTATTTTTTTAAATTTCGGTTTCTTCCTAAAATTCTGACGTGATTTTTCTTGCTCTCCTCCCTATTCTGTGCTTTCAAAATCCATTCTTTCTTTTCAATCTATGTTTTATTTTACTCTTTCAATTCGAGCTTCATTCTACGGGGTTTGTTAATCGTCTTGGTAAGTGGGATTTTCTTATTCTGTAACTTAAAGTTTCTCTTCCAAACGTTGATTTGGGTTATACCTTTGTTTGGGTAGCAGCGAGTCAAAAAGATCGTGATTCTACCTCTATGGGATTGTAGTTTATCATTTGGTGTGTTGAAGTAAGCGGTTCTAGAGGCCTCAGGAGTGTTTTTTCATCGAAATAATACCAGGTATGTACCCGAAACACAGAAAAATAAGATTTTACGAAAGCCAAAAAACTCCACTATCGACGCCACACGATTGTGTAGTAGGCTGTGTGCGACGACACAACCGTGTGATCGACGAAGGCCAAGCCGTGAGCAAAACTAGGTTGTGTGATAGCCAGGGTGTGGCCGTGTGAGCCACATGGGTTAGGCTAGATTGGGCGTGTGGGCCAAACATGTGCATGAGTATGATAGTATATGCATGTTATACCCATATGTAAGCATGTGAGTATGGTTATTCTATATGTCTGAAACTGAATATTCTGTATCTGATATTAGGGTTGGGATGATATATATACATAAGGAGGAAGTGTTCTGAAAGGCGTTTATCGCCTATTATCTGGTAGCATGGCTGCATTATATCTGTTATGTGCTGCATCTGTACACTATAGTGTGTAGGGCTGGGTGGGTGTTTTAAATCCCACATGGTGTGTAGGGATAGACGGAGATGGTGTGTAAAGGATGGGGCTAGGATTTTGATTTTTGATTTTGATATGCATATCTATATCTCTAATAGGCTTAAGCCTGAATCTGTATCTGTCTGATTCTAATTTTCTGTTATGTGCATGCTTAATTCTGTGGGGTTACAGACTGAGTTTACATAAACTCACTCTTTTTTGTTTAATCTGTACAGGTAACTATAGAGTTAGGCGGATCGATGCAGTGAAAGACTCGATGGTGACCACAAGTTTTCATTGGTTTATTTTGTTTTATGGTTTCTTTTAAGTTGTATTTTCTAGGACTGTATGGACGTTTTAACTGTCTGGCTTTGGTTTTGAGTGTTTGGATTTAACCTGCATATTTTTATGATGGTTTCACATTAAGCATTATTTTTCTAAAAATACAAACTATTTTCTCAAAACACTACATTTTTCTAAGCCTCCGCTAAATTAATACATTTCAAGACAAGTCAACTAATTGAACATGTATTTGAAATAAATAAAAAGCAATTAAAGGTTTTTATCAAGTTAGCTTCGTTTCAAAATCACTTTCATGTGACATCGTCAAATAGGACCATAAAGTGACATCGTCAAATACGACCATAAAGTCTAGGCCATGTTTGGGATGTTCCAATAAGGTTGGTGGGAGGGAGAAAAAAGCAAGCAATAGCCAATTTGAAGATTAGCATAGTCATTGAGCAAAACATGGGAGAAAAAGTAAACAGTTTGAAGAAAAAACAAAAATCTTTAGTGTTGATCCGAAGAATTTATTTCTATAGGACATAAGTAAAATTTTTAAGATAATAATTTATAATTATAAGATCCAGAGAAAAAAAATTGAAACATTTTCTAAATTATTTAAGTTATGTGTCAGTGAATTTAAATAAATATTATTAATTCAAAACATCTAATTTAAAAGTAAATGAAAAAAATCAATAAAAACAAAATGTAAATGAAAAAAATTACAAACTAAAATAATTCATTTCAAAATTATGGTGTTTAGGTTACTATGTTTAACCAATCCACTTAAATGGTAAAAAGCAAAAATAAATGTAACCTTAAATCCTTTTATAGGTAGGAGATATACAATTAAAATTTAAAGTCTTAATTAGGGATGAGCAAAACTTGATTTGATTCGGAAAAATTAAAAAAGTATTCGAACTTCGAGTTAATTGAATCGAGTTATTCGATTTAAGTTTTGAGTTTTGAGTCGAGTTAAATTTTACAATTCAAATAACTCAAATAATTTAAATAACATATTAGTGTAAATACCCCTTTGTTTCTTGTCAAATTTGAAAATGAACAAATTGATCCTCTATCAACAAAAATTACAAAAAGAAATCAAAATAATTTTAAATTTTGGAGTAATCTTTGGGGGAAAGTAAAGGATAGAGTGGGCTAAATGATTTTCCTTTAGTTAAACAACGAGACAAATCTTTTGATATCATAAATAATGTCTGGAATCACGCAACTATTACTTTATGCAAAGCCATGATTCCACGTTAGGGATTCAAAGCCCAATATTAAGATTCGTACTTATAAATTTTAAAAATTTTTAAGTTTTATAAAGTTGATCTCGTTAAGAATAATACGAAAATATAAAATAAAAATTTAAAATTTAAAAGAGGATTAAATTAATTAATTTTATTAATTTTAAAATTATAATATTAAATTAGTTGACATCATCGAGGGAGAACAATTTTTTAATAATTTATTTAATTGATTTTTAATGCATTGTTTTAGGTTTTATCACTTTTTCATTTTAATTTTTAAAATTTCTTTTATCCGGATCAAGACTTCAAGAAAAGTATTTTTTTATGACCAAAATGAAAGCAATCTAGAAGTTGGGTGACGCAGTTAAGAATTTAATATTTGAGTGACTAAAATGAAAGCACCCTGAAACTGTAAAAGAATTATTCATAACTACTCTGCTTTGAAACAAAGGATCCCAGTTTTCACTACACTATTGCAATTACTTCTACTTCAACTATCATGCACATGCCAACAAGACCTTATGAGATCCAATCAACTAAATTTCTAATTTGGAAATGTTTATAATAAAAAAGGAAAACTTACCTCTTTTCAGAAACGCTCTTCCTGATTGTTCTTCCTAATCTCTATGTTATCCTCTACCTAACAACAAGAGCACATATCATGTTAGAGCAACCAAATACTGGACCTTTATATTTTAAAAAGTTAAAGTATGTAATTAACTTACTTCAGCCAATATGCATTCTATGTGAGCGATTGTTTGACCGTTACATTCTTCACAATAATATATATCATCATTAGATTTCTTTCTTCCTCACAAAAATCACAATAATACTCTCCAGAATCATCTGTTATAAAAGAATCCTTGAAAATGAAATGATGAATATGATATATGAATTTCACAGTATATGTCTATGGCATGGGAACACATTTCAAATGAAAATTGATATCACACTTTAGACAATGATAAAAAGGCTCTCCTACATAACTTCATGTACTTCACAATTGAAATTTCCAGACCTTATAAAATGAAAGAATGAGTTACAATTTCTCCCAAAATAAATAAAGACCATTCAAGTGAAATTCACATTTCAATGGTCGCCTTAAGGAATTAGCACATATAACATGGAGGTTTAAGTCACAATGTTCACAGCTATATACAAATTCACCTGAGAGTAATTCCATAGTGCAAGCATAACATCGTTGACATGTAGGGAGCAGGCGACTACCCAACATGTGATTTAAATGAAATGGGACTCGAATCTTTTGTGGCAACCTAAGGCAAGATTCATGAAGTATATACCTGCAGTATCTCAGAGGGCAAAAATAGGCTGGACCTAAGATTTTGCAATTTACAAATTTTGCATGCTGTTTCATATACAGGTTCATTACAATTGGCAAGGACAAGTTTATAGGGGTGGGTGAAATGGTGCAACTCATTTACTCTACCTGTCATTTTCTCTTCTAAAACCCCAATTTTGTGAGTTGTTAGAGCTGTACATTTCATATCAAGCTTGAAATTACACTGCTAGCAAAAGTATATGAAGTCATGACAAATGTCTCTACACTCATCACATGTAATTAACTGGTCACGCCAACGAGTTGAAGTATAGAGGTTAAGAGGATGGTTAGAATGAAAAGGGTGTTGTATCTCATATGACCAGGGATTTAAATTGCGGTCGCGGTCGCGTTTTCGGTCGCGTCGCGTTTGTCGCGGTCGCGGACATAACGGACGCTATTGCGGTCACTGCGGGTATCGCGGTCGTGAATTTTACATTACTTATTGTGTATTGCGGGTATAGCGGGTTTCGGCAGTAACGGTTTCGGACGGTGCCGTTACCGCTATATAACGGCCGCTATTTCGGTAACGGACCGCTATTTAAATCCCTGCATATGACAGTTTAGCACTTTTTTCATGTAGGTGAAGACCAGGACATGTCTTACAGAAGAAGCTTGAACCATTAAGTACCAAACGACAACCCCTGCAATAATTTTCTCCTTTTAACTCTTTAGTTACTTCATATATCTGGTGAGTGGATGATAGGTCGAAACAAACTCTGCACATTTACAAAGAAAAAAAAAAGAAAAAAAAATCAGAGACTGAGCAAACTCGTTTCTTAATTACATAAAAAAGTTGGGTTAAGTTTTTTGAGTAGTTGTTCAAGTGATTAATTATTAATAAAAGCATTAGAGAAAAAACATATTGTAACATATTCATAATAAAGTTGGAAACCAGAGTGTGGATGACATTACTCCATTCATTCTGCTCCACAAACAAAGCTTTGTTTTCCATGGGCGGGGGTGAGGAGGATGGGAGCTTTCCCGATGCAACCTTATCCTATAAACCAAACATGTATTAATATTTATTTCATCTAGACTCGGAGAGCTTCACAAATGTAGCTCATATTTCTACTATTAACTTTTAATTTACTTTTTTTTTACAAAAAAATTAAAAAGAAAATCAAAGACATCGATTTTAAATTAAAATATTAAGGTTAATTAGATCTTTGCTTTAGTTTTTGCATATAAACTAATTTTAAATTTCAACAGAGAATTTATCTGGGGAGAACTTATTAATTCATTTTATGAATGAGATGATATAATTCAAGTAAAAGAAAAAAATAATAAACATCCATTGTTGGTGGTGAAGGACAAGCTCCATCAACACGACAAAAGCTTAAACCTTAGCATCAATAGAACATTACGACATGTTGATAACTGGTTTTATCACAACTCAAGCATGACATATCTAGTGTGATTGCAAGTAACTATCACGATAAGGAAATCAATCCCAAATGCTCTAAAACAACGGGCAGGCAAAATCCGTAAATGAACTGAGCATCCATCGAATTGGCGAGGACGATGACAAAACCATCCCTAAAATTACTTCCAAAAGCAATACTACATGCATAAGTAAAACTAAAAAACATGCGATAAGATGAGACAAAAATTTCTAAAAGTGAAGACTTATTAAGCAATAAAAAACAAATAAAACTCAATACAATATGGGTCTAAACTGACTCGTGAAATAATTTATTATTTTAAAATATTCTCAAAAAAGAAACAAATTAATAAGCCTACAAAGAGTCATGCACTGCCCAAGAAAAATTGCTAGTGACTTATGGAGTTTTAGCAATAGCAAGCACTCCAAGAAAGATAAGGTTGGTGGGAGGGAGAAAAAAGCGAGCAGTAGCCAATTTTAAGATTAGCATCGTCATTGAGCAAAACAAGGGAGAAAAAGTAAACGGTTTGAAGAAAAAACAAAAATCTTTAGTGTTGATCCGAAGAATTTATTTCTATTGGACATATAAGTAAAATTTTTAAGATAATAATTTATAATTACATAAGATCTAGAGAAAAAAAAATTGAAGCATTTTCTAAATGCTTGCCACATGCTTTGCAATATGAATCTTGCCCTTCCTCAGCTTCCTTATTAAAATCTTTGAAAAAAGTGAGAAGATGATGGTGGCAGTCAAGTTTTAGGGAAGGCGAGAGTTTAGCGCAGTGAAAATCAAGACGGAAGCTACAAATCTCGCACACGTACAAAGGGGTACCAGTTCCACACACCTCTGAACAAACATTGCATTTCCGATTTTTGTAGGTATAGGTTAAGCGAAGAGGGTGCTTAGGATGCAAAGAATGAGAAAGTGTCCTGGGTATCTTATCACCGCACACCTGATGGAGATAGAAATTGCACAATCTACAAACATAGCACACTTCTGATGGTAGTAGATGTTTTTCACACGAAAAACAATCATAGACTTCTTCGCGTACCTTCCTATATTTGAAGAAGCTCAGCTCGTGACAGTGGCTGTAGTGGAAGATTGTCTTTTTCTTTCCATCTTTAAATCTCAATGGCTCTTGATCTTTAGGCAGCTGACCACTGACCGAAGGAGCACATGTCAGATCAAGACTGAAATCACATGAAGAACATTTGTACACACAGCCAGTAGATAGATACAAACATTTATCACAAATAAAATCGCTAAAATAATCCCATTGTAGTTGAAGTCGGTGTTGCAAGTGGAGGGGGTGAATAATCTCAAGAGGCAGATCACGATTCAGTTTATCCGCACATGAAATGTGCTTCCAGACCTTGCACCAAATACAAGTAAAGGCAGTACCAGAGATTTGCCCTCCACATTCTTCACAGCGACTCTCTTTAGTCTCCGTAAGATATATGGCGGACAAGTGAGATGTATGATTGCAGGGACGTATATGATGATATCCATGTGAAAGAAGAAAGAAAATGTAGAAATTTAAGATTAAACAAAGAGAAAGAGAATGGGAATTAATGAAGGTAAATTGTGTTATGCGAGGGAAAGTATAATTTCTTCTGTGATGGGAATAACTATACAAAGAATTTTATGGAAAGCGAATAAATAAAATAAAATAAAATAAAAAATTCAAGCGGGTAGATTGAAAGTTATCATTAAGTGTAAAAGATACCATATGTAAACCCATGATTTCAGGTTAGGAATTCAAAGCCCAAATCTTTAAATTAAAATATTAAGGTTACATCTTAGCTTTGCTTTTTGCATATAAACTAATTTTAAATTTCAACCCAGAATTTATCTTTTCTAAAGTGACAACTTATTAATTCATTTTATGATTAATGGATGATACAATTCGAGTAAAAGAAAAAATAATAAATATCCATCGTCGGCGGTGAATGACAAGCTCCATCAACACGACAAAAGCTTTAACCTCAGCATCAATAGAATATTACGACATGTTGATAACTGGTTTTATCACAACTCAAGCATGACATATCTAGTGTGATTGCAAGTAACTATCACGACAAGGAAATCAATCCCAAATGCTCTAAAACAGCAGGCGGGCAAAATCCGTAAATGAACTGAGCATCCATCGAATTGGTGAGGACAATGATAAAACCATCCCTAAAATTACTTCCAAAAGCAATACTACATGCATAAGTAAGACTAAAAAACATGCCATAAGAAGAGACAAAAACGTCTAAAAGTGAAGACTTATTAAGAAATAAAAAACAAATAAAACTCAATGCAATACGGGTCTAAACTGACTCATGAAATAATTTACAACATTTTCGACATTTTCAGCCCTCCTGTAGCAAAGAAACCAACCAAAAGCAACAAATCTAAATATTATTTCAAATTAAACGAATGATATATAATATAAATATAAATAAATTAAATATAAATCATATTATTCTTACAATAATGTTAAAAGTTAAAATGAAAAAAAAATATTTATACGATAGTCTAAGATGGCGGATGTTGTGACTGCTGAAACATCTTCATCATATTCTGAAGCTGCTGTTGGAGTTTGTCGTACTTTCTTCTCTGCTCTGCTTCCCTCACTGCAGCCTCTGCTGCTCTCATTGCTGCCTCTGCTTCCCTCGCTGCTGCATCAGCTTTAAGTTGTAGCTGGAGTTCTTTATATTTTCTTTGAACCTCAGCTTCTCTCGATGCTGCCTCTGCTTCCCTCACCGCTGCATTTGCTCTAAGTTGTAGCTGGAGTTCTTCATATTTTCTTTGAACCTTAGCTTCTCTCGATGCTGCCTCTGCTTTAAGTTGAGTAATTTGCTCAACTGTGGTCGCTTGCATATGAGCCATCTAGTCTCTTAACCTCTGAACTTCAACTTGAGCCTGACTCCCCGAAGGCATGTATTGCTACAAGCTGGATCCAAAATATTGGGTCGGGTTAACAAAAGATCCTTGAAATCGAACCCGACCTTACCTTACAAGACCAAAAACTTCAGTAATAATCCTGTTATCAATGTCCTCAAGATGAATAGAACTATCACTGGAAGCAATCACTTCGTACTCTGCCTTTTTATCCTTTAGTTTCTCCAAATAAATAAATCAAATAGTTAGGAACGCAAAATATATTATAAAAACAAATGCAACATAACTTAACAATATTTTCATTACAAACAATGAATTAAACCATTTGAAAATAAACACTATAAATATTTAAAACAATTCAAATTTTATTAAGTAGACATACCATAATTTCTGCAGCTTCAGGAGTCATAGGAGATCCATCTTTCTTCCTATGTGTAATGTCAAAAAGTTGAAGGCGTCCAACTTTTTGATCGGACGACAGTTCCTACAATATAGTAGTAAAAATATTATTTAATGGAAAGTAATATAAATCATTTGACACTATTAATAAATTCAAAATACCTCGGCCTCAACTACACAAGCAAAATTTTTCGACCCAACAGTGTGAGTGAATTTCTGTTTTTTCCTGCTGTTTTTTCCAACTCGATCACGATCCTACGTTATAAAATTATTATTACGTATATAGTAAATACTATAAACCGAAATAATTATAAGAGTTTGGAAGTACGTAATACCTCTCCTTTCTTTGATGTCCAAAATCTAACCGCATCTTCCCATTGGTACTTCAGCATTCCCGGCGGGACATTTTGCAATTTCTCTTCGAGGGTTATTTTTGTCTTAAAATAATCTTTCTTTAAATTACTTTTATGGTCTCTCCATCTTTTTCCCAATGCCTTCTTTACATAAGTATCGGAAACCTCTAAAGCAAACCTCGCCTACAAAAAACACAAGTTAAGAAAGTAAATATAAATATAACTTAAACTCAAGTATTATAAATGACATTAACGTTTTGTTACCTTAATATTATCGAGAGCTTGATTTTTGTTACTATCAGGCATTTGATGCCATGACTTGTAGTTGATAGGCAACATATTTTCATTTCGCGCTAGAATGCCCAAATATCCTGCTAAAAGTCGAGCTTCTGATCCAACAAGCTGACTAAAACTATTTCTACATACTTTGGCACGCTCGACTGGATCTAACTCGTATAAATCTTTAAGTAGCGTACGTCATCGACCTCTGCGCGTCCCACCACTTTCAGCTGCAAAATGGTATATTATAATATAAGAATTTGACCCTAAACTAACCTAGCTAAAATCTTAAATTAATAATCATATATATATCCTAAACCTAAAACCCTAAATTAAGTACTATAGTGATAATTAATTAATTCAATATTTTAAATTTAAATTAATACTATTCTCTTTTACAATTATATAAGAAATTTTTTAATATATAAATTAAAAAAATCAGTAATTATGTACCCAAAAAACTTTAAAATTATTTTCCCAATAATACTATTTTAATTTTTCCGTGTGTTTTATTTCAAATTATTTCTACGTGTTATTTTTTTGAAGATTTTAAATATTCAATTAAAAATAAGTTGAATTTTATTTAATTAATATAAATAATAAACCAATTAAGATAAAATGTTTTTTTGCGGCACTTTCACAAAAACGCAGCTAAAACCCCGAGCTTTAGCGGCGCCTTTCTAAAAATGCCGCTAAAACCCCGAACATTAGCGGCGCTTAATAAAAAACGCTGCTAAAACCCTGAGCATTGGCGGCGCTATTTTAAAAACGCCTTTAAAACCCACAGCATTAGCGGCGCTACTCCAGAAACGCCACTAAAGCCCTCGAAAGGTCACCAAACGACACCGTTGGGTTTGGTTTTTTGCGGCGTTTTCCCGAAAAACGCCGCTCATGCTTTTTTTTAGCGACGTGTGCTTAAAAACGCCGCTAATGCACAATCTTTAGCGGCGATTTCCTTAAAGCGTCGCTAATGCTCGATTCTTACCGGCGTTTTTTGTCTAAACGACGCTAAAAGTGCCGCTAAAAGCCTATTTTTGTGTAATGAGTTAGGGGGTTTAGAAGATGATGAAAAGGATGCAAAAAGTGGGGTTTTTAGAAGATGATGAACAGGATGCAAAAAGTGGGGTTTCTTATTATTATTCATTTCTCCTTTAAAACCTATTTTTAATTTACTTGGTTGGACATCCATGTTGACATTTAAAACCTATTTTATCTACCACGTCGAGTTGTTATGGTTTGGGAGGTAACAGATCTTAACGATAGAATGACCATTTCGTAACAAAACGGTAACGTAAGTGACTATATATTTCAAACATAAGTAACTAAATGTAACCTGAAACAAATAAAAGTGACTATTTTAATAGTTTATCCATTATAGAGTCCCAAATTTGCCCGGCTATCTAGAAAACCAAAACAGAAAATAAATAAAAAAGTCCAAATCTTAAATGTCCAGTTACAAATTACAAACCCAAAAAAATAATTAAAATTACAACCCAAAAAAATTGACCCAAAATGTTTAAAACTTTTCAGAAAAAAAACAAAAAACCTAACCTAACCATAGCCACAAGCCTCTGTCCCCACCTGCTCTACCAACCGCCTGCAAGGAAAAGAAAGAAAAGACAGAAACCAAACGAGCAGTTGAAATAGTAGAAGGAAATAAATCAGCTATAAAAGCCTGGAAACCGATTGTAAAAAGGGTTCTTTTTTTTGAAAAACACATGAAATCAAATACAACAAAAGAAGAAAAAATACAAAAGAAATAGATTAGAAAAATGTGATTTTTTTTATTTTCTCTCCGTTTCTGTTTTTATTTTTGCCTATAAAAATATAATAAACAAAAATACCAAAAGAAGGTCGAAGACACCTGTCCCTTTGCATTCTGTCGCTATAGGCGGCAGAGGTCCATCGTTTCTGATGAAAAGTGACGTCTTGTGGGCTCAGAGACTCGAAAAGCTAAAAAAATGGCCTTTTTATCTTCTCCGGCCACTGTGTACGACGGTGCCATCGTCGGAGACCGGTGGCCGCCACAGTGGCAGACTGCCGGAGCCAAGGCCGGACTTGAGGGCTTTGAGAGAGGGGGGAGAGTTTTTTTCAGATTTTTTTTTGTTTTGAGGGATGAAATGATTTTTTTTGCAAAAATTTTGACTTAGTATGAAACGGCGCTGTTTTGGGCCTAAGCTTCTAACTCCAAAACGGCGTCGTTTTGAAGCGGAGCCCGACGACCCGACCCGATTTGTTAAAGGATCTACGCTTTTTTATCCAATGGGTTATTTGTGGTCCTAACCCTTCCGCCTTTTATTTATGCTTCAATCTAGTCCTATTTATTTTATATATTTACAAATTTTGCCATATAATTTCATTTCTGTTTCATTTTGGTCCACCTGCGCATAAAGACGAGATATTTTCCTCTTTAGTCCTTGCTCCTTTGCGATCATCACATTTTAACCCCCTTATTTATTTTATTATGATTTAGGCCCTTAATTTCATTTTAATTCCAATCTGATCCTCATTTATTTAATTTTGACCATTCATAGTTTTTTTTATTTTTTATATATTATTTTATTTATTTTTCCTTATTTCTTAGTATTTAAAATTAATTTATTTCCTTTTTATTGTTGTTATTGTTATTTCACCATTTATTTATTCATTTATTATTTTTTATACTTTTAAAGATTAGATTGTTTACATTTTCTTACTTGCCTATTTGTTATTATCATTATTTTTATAATATTACTTTTTTATCTTATCTTTGCTACTTTGTCATTTCTTTTATCATTCTCGCATTATGTACGTTTATAATCGTCATAAAACTTAAAGCATTTTTTATTTATTTTACACTATGGATTAATATTTTTACTATTGTTATAGTTATATTGATATTATCATAGCATTTCATGTCATTTTAATATTCTCATTTTCAAATCACTACATCCTCCATTATGCTTAAATGTAATTAGTTGTTTTTATATTTTACTTTAAATACCATAAATACACAACATTTAAATGTTACAACTGTTATTATTCAAAACAAATTTTTAAAAATAGGCAAGGTTTCGTATTTGAGAAATTCAAAAAATCGTACCCTAACTTACGCGTTAAACTTAAATAACCGAATATCCTTTTAAAATTAAAATACATAAGATTTCAATTAAAAAATAAAGGCAAGCTTATTCTCAAAGGTTCAAGGTGCCGTGTCCTAATTTACGGGCTGTGATATTTTGTTATCTCGAGACGAGGGGGTCTTTAACGCTTATTTCGATTTATTCAAGCAAATTTTAAGTAAAGTTAACATTAATACAAAAAGGGATTGTATTTTTAAATTATTTTCAAGTTTTCAACTTTCGACACTAAGACACGAATAAACCAATTAGGTACCAAATTTGAGCTTTACGAGAGTGCTAACTCTCTCTCGTGCGTAACCGACTCCCGAATCCATTTTCTAAATTTTGTAGACCAAAAACCATCATTTTAGTAAATCAAACATTCTATTAAAACGGTTAAATTACGAGGTGATCCGATCACATCTCACAAAAAAGAGTTGGTGGCGACTCCCATTTTCGTCTTTTCTTAAAATAAAAAGTCGATTTCAAGAAAAGGTTTTGACGCCCATAATTTTTCAATTCCTTATATAAAAAAAAAACTTTTTTTTCCTTTTTTTATTTGGAAACTTTGCTAGATGTATAGTTTGTATACTAACATCGGCAAAGTGTAAAGAAGTAGTTTGTATACTAACATCGGCAAAGTGTAAAGAAGGCTTGAGGCATAAATGTATTTTTAATCTTAATGCAAAGGCAATAACTTTTTAAGAATTTTATGGAAAGCGAATAAATAAAATAAAATAAAAAATTGAAGCCCAAATCTTTAAATTAAAATATTAAGGTTACATCTTAGCTTTGCTTTTTGCATATAAACTCATTTTAAATTTCAATCGACAATTTATCTTTTTTAAAGGGAGAACTTATTAATTCGTGTTATGAATGGGACGATGTAATTCGAGTAAAAGAAAAAATAATAAATATTCATCGACGGCGGTAAAGGACAAGCTCCATCAACACGACAAAGGCTTTAACCTCAGCATTAATAGAATATTACGACACGTTGATAACTGGTTTTATCACAACTCAAGCACGACGTATCTTGCGTGATTGCAAGTAACTATCACAATAAGAAAATGAGTCCCAAATGGTCTAAAACGGCGGGTGGGCAAACTCTGTATAACCTTAAATCCTTTTATAGGTAGGAGATATACAATTAAAATTTAAAGTCTTAATTAAGGGTGAACAAAACTCGATTCAATTCGGAAAAATAAAAAAAAATTGAATTTCGAGTTAATTGAATCGAGTTATTCGATTCAAATTGAATAAGTAATTCGAGTTTCGAATTTGAGTTGAGTTAAAGTTTACAATTCAAATAACTCAAATAATTCAAAATAGCATATTAGTGTAAATACCCTTTGATGTTTGTCAAATTTGAAAATGAACAAATTGATCCTCTCTCAACAAAAATTAAAAAAAAAATATTCAAAATAATTTTAAATTTCACACAAGAGTGAAGTAAGGAATGGGAGTATACTTTGGGGGAAAGTAAAGGATAGAGTGGGTTAAATGATTTTGAGTAAAAAAGGATGGAAAAAGCCATGATTCCACGTTAGGAATTCAAAGCCCAATATTAAGATTCGTATTTATAAATTTTTGGGTAAACTACTAAAATAATCACTTTTGTTTGGTTCAGGTTACATTTTAGTCATTTATGTTTGAAATGTTACGTTTTAGTCACTTATGTTATCATGTTGTAACATTTTAGTCACTGAGCCGTTAATTTCTGTTAACTGTGTAACAATAAGCTGATGTGGCACATTAAATCATCATTTCAAACAAAAATTCTAGGTTAATTTATACAATCGGTCCCCATATTTTTTCGTTTGGAGCAATTTAATTTTTTTCTTTTATGATTTTTTTTAACTTTCTTTCTTTTACATTCTCTTATGGTTCTCCCTTTGTTTTCCTCATTTCTCCATTTCTTTCAACGTAGTTTTGCTATGTTTTATTTTTTTGAACAATTTAATTTTTTCTAGTGAGGCGAGCTTGTGGAGTAGTTACAAACAGAAAACATAGAAAAACTATGATAAAAGAAATGAAGAAGGGAGGAAAATAGAGGGAGAAGCAGAAGAGAATGGAAAAAAAAAGTTAAAAGAACTTAAAAGAAAATTTTAAATTTGTTTAAAATGAAAAAATATAGGGACCAATTGTAGAATTTAACCTAAAATTTTTGTTTGAAATGATGATTTAACATGCTACATCAGCTTACCGTTACACTATTTTTGGCAATTAACGACTCAGTAACTAAAATGTTACAACACGATAACGTAAGTGACTAAAACGTAATATTCTCAAACATAAGTGACTAAAATGTAACCTAAGGCAAACAAAAGTGACTATTTTAGTAGTTTACCCAAAATTTTTTTAAAAAAATTTTAAGTTTTATAAAGTTATATAAGTTGATTTTGTTAAGAATAATACCAAAATATAAAATAAAAATTTAAAATTTAAAAGGAGATTAAATTAATTAAATTAATTAATTTCAAAATTATAATAATAAATTAGTTGATTTTTTCAATAATTTATTTAATTGATTTTTAATGCACTGTTTTAGTTTTATCGCTTTTTCACTTTAATTCTTAAAATTTCTTTTACCCGGATCAAGACTTGAAGAAAAGTTTTTTTTTTTTATGACCAAAATGAAAGCAATCTAGAAGTTAGGTGACGCGGTTAAGGATTTAACACTTGGGTGACTAAAATGAAAGCACCCTAAAAATTGGGTGACAAAATTGCAAGGGTTTTTTTAGGTGACCAAAATGGAAGTGTCATAATAATTAACCAACTAGGTAGTTTACCTAATAAGGTATATTAATATAAGGTTACTTTTGTCTTTTCATGTTTTTAGTAAAAAAGCCATTAAAAATCTTACATGTGATAATATTTTACCCGTCCGCACGGGCATTAATAAAATATTATCTTCACCACTCCAACTAATGCTTTATTTAAGTTATTGATTGATCAGTTCGTGTCACGAGTCAATCGAGCATCAATTCGGTTAGAAAAATTATAAAAAAATTATTTTTTAATTAAAATAAGTCATATTAGTCGAATGTATTTTAATCTTTTTAATTAAAAACAAAAAAAAATATGCATATGGAGAGATTTGAACTCATATAAATTGAATTGGTAAAACTTTAAATTTGCAACTCAACCACTTTATCAATGACTCAAACTCTTGGTGTTGGTTCGCTTCAACATATTGGGTACAAGAAGGATCCTCGTTCCTGCACATGGGTAAAGGCTGCTCAAGCCAAACCAAACGATGATAAAGATGACAATGTTGAAGGAGGTGATCTGGTTCCACACCTCCCACGCCAACTCCACCACAAGACGCTTAATTTTCGGCCAAGACATCAGCTGTCCTCAATGCAATTGGGTCATTGCGAGATGACATTGGTTCATTACGAGATGTAGTTAGTGGCATAGATGCTAGGATGACTACGATAGAGGAAAACATAGCTTATCTTATGTATCAATTTCCTCCACCGCAGCCTCCTCAAGATAGCTAGGACTCATCTTGCATATCATGCATTTTCATGGTTTAATTAAATATTTTACATTGTTTTTCTTTTCCTATTTTTATGTTTGTTGCTTGTTTGTAGCACTTAAATGTTAACTTCGTATTTTGAGAAACTTTGGAGCTTGATGTTAATTCTTTATTCTTCTTTGCTTTATATTTTTGGACTAACCATTTTCTTTCTCTTCAAGCTTTAGTTTGGTTTGTAAAGGTAAATTGGTTGGTAATTCATCTCTATAATTTTGTAACCATTTTTCAAAAAAAAAATCGAGCCTTTAATTGAAATTAATTTAAAAAAAGGGGAGTATTTTATTCAAAAATAAATTTACCAAAATGTTTTGTTATATCAAAAAGGGAGAGATTGTTAAGTTTTAATTTGATAAAAGTTTTGATATAATAAATATAATGTTTTTGAATAAAACTTATTTTTGAAATAAAATTTGATAAAGTTCAAAGTAAAAATTTGTTTCAAAATATTTGTAAGAGGTAAAATTTTAAATATAATCTTTCAAAAACTTTCAAAATATTTTGGAACTTATTCAAATTGATTAACAAAATTTCCAAACATTTATCAAGTGTTAAAATGATCCCTGGGATTAAAGTGTCGATACCCTTTATAAGGTATCAATATCTCTGTTTGGTATCGGTACCAATTTTGTAATATCCCAAAAATTACTACAATAAGAAAATAAGTATCCTTGATATAGTAAAATAAGGAAATAAAGTGACAAAAAGGGAAATTTTGAGTAATGGCAACATTGGGAGGTATATTATGATAAATTAATTCATGAAAGGATTAAATCGCAAAAGTGAGAAAAGTTTTATTGATCAAGAGTAAATACTCAAAATTTGAGGGGGTAAAGTATTAATACCCTCTAGAGGTATCGATACATGTTGCTGTAGGAGGCATTGATGCACTGGTTTTTTACCTCATCAATGGCTCTATTCATTTCCTCAACAACCACAACAGTTGGAATCAAAATCAATTATGTAACAACCCATTTTTAGCGGTGTTGGAAATAGTGGTTTTGGGACCACGACTACGATAAGTGAGTTATTATTTTATTATTTATTTAATTTTTATATGGTTAATTTAAGATAGTATTAAATTTTTGTTAAGGAATTTTGAAGTTTAAATGGTTAATTAGTTAAAAAAGACTAAATTGTAAATGATGCCAAAGTTGATTTTTAGTAGTTAAAAGGATCAAATGGACGTGGAATCTTATTAAAAAGGAATTAGATGGTAATTATACCATAAAATGTGTTGGTGGATAGTTATGGACAATGTTTAGTTGAAAATTTTAATTATTAATAAGGGTGAAATGGTAAATTAATAATTAAGCATAAAAATTAGTAAGATAAAATCATCATCTTCCTCATTTTAGCCTAGGTAAACCGAAACAACATTGAAATAGAAGGGGGAATCTTCGGTCAAGGCATATTTTCATGCATGGTAAGATTTTAAGCCCTGTTTTAAATGATTTTTATGTTTTTGAACTCGTTTTAGCTTAATCTACTTAGCCCAAGGGTTAATTTGCAAAACTATTAAAGTTTGAGGGGCTTTTCATAGTTGAGTTTGAATTTGTTTTAATGTTAGTTGATATATTATTAATTTTGGTTGTTAAACAAACTTATTTTGTTAAGTGGTTTTTGATGAATTTAGGGTTTAAGGACTTTTTATGAAAATAGTAAAATTTTATGGTAACATGATGAAATGATGGTTTAATTGGGCTGGTATGGGTCCCTAAGAAATTCGGTTAGCATGTATGGAGGGTAAAAATAGTATTTTTACAAGTTTCGAGCTTAAAGAGCAATTTGTGAACAAGTTAAAATATGAGGGGTAAATTTGTAATTTTATGATAATATGAATTATGGATTGAATTGAATGCTTGATGTTTATTGAAGTACTTAATTGAATTTAATTATCTATTTAGATCAAGATAAACAACAACCGGACTTAAATCGTAGAAAAGCTAAAGTTTTAGACTAGACTTCAACCCGATTATTGCAACCATAGTTGTCGAGGTAAGTTCGTATAAATTATAATATCGTTAATGATAATTTGATTGTTTATATGATATATTATGTTAGTATAAATCGACTTGGTTTTCTGAATATATCAATGTTTTGATTAAATGACGGATAAATGATCCCGTTTGAACCTTAAGAATTCTTAGGATACGAATGAAATGTCATTAAGGATTTCATGTTTTGGGTGCTGGTCTTGAATGTCCTACTGATGGTTGAGGTCCTACATTTGTTGCGGATTCTCCATAGCTCGTGTGAGCAGCATCGTGTACCTAATATTTCGACCCACAACTCATGTGAGCAGGCCCATTTCACAGCTTGTGTGAGCACTATTGAAAAGGAAAGGTTACGGTTATATGAAAAGGCACATTATGTGTAAGTATTCCCGAGTATCCAATGTAATTCTAGATGGTTCAACGGGTAACTAAAGGTTTATGACAAGGTCTGTATACAATTAGATAATTATTCATAATCTTATGAAAAATAAACTTGATGAATGCAAATGAGTTCAATGGAATTAAACGATTATGTGAAGGATGTCATATTCATGAAGATTCATTTGTGAAATGGTTGATTTCTTATATGTAATATACATGAACTTACTAATTTGTGAATGTCGTGATGTTTATAGGATTGTATTAAACATACGACTATGGTAATGATGCTATGCATATTTCATAAAATGAGTTTATGAAGAGTAAGTTATGTTTTAGTTTATACGAGGATGGTAATTATACTAAGCACTAGTTGCTTATGTAGTTATGTTCCTTTGTTTTGTAGATTATTGGAAGCTCGATCAGTTGGAAGCTTGTCTAAGATCTATCACACTATCCAACAATCACTTCGGTATTTTTATGATATTTTGGCCAAGGTTATAAATGGCATGTATAGGGCTTTAGTGTAATGGTAGTTGTTGAATATGATAATGAACAGTTTGGTATGAATATGTATTTGGAGTACGTATTTTGTATGTTAGACTTATAATGCTTAGGCAAGTTTAAGTCTTTTGGTCACCATTAAGTATTTGAAAAATATGGTCCTTTTTATATTTTTGATGATATGTGAATGATTATAATTGATGTCATTAAGTAGTTAAATGGATTTTGTTTTGGTGCTTGAGATGTTGCATATGGTCTTGTTTTGATTGAAGTTGTTTTGGTTAAAATGTGGTGCCTTTGAATGACATATTGATTAGTTGAAATAGGTTGTTTGAATTAGTATGTTTATATGTGTTGACACCATTTTTTTTTGTGAAAACAAGGTCGACTTGGATTTTGAAAACAAAAACGAATATTGGAGTCGCCACCAATCTCTTTTTTTGATGAGGTGTGATCGGGTCACCTCGAAAAATGGTTGTTTTTAATAAACGGTTTAGATTTATTAAAACAACGCTTTGGGTCTGCGAAATTCAGAAAAATAGGTTCGGGAGTCGGTTACGTACGAGGAAGGATTAGCACCCTCGTAACTCCCAAAAATTGGTACCTAGTTGATTAATTAGTGTCTTAGTATCGAAGATTGAAAATTTTGAAGAGTTTTAAAAAATATGATCCTTAAAAAAAACTCGAATAACATGGATTGAAATTTAAGATTCTCTTGTTCCGAAGGAATATCACATTCAGCACGTTAGGACACGATACTTTAAACGATCGAAACCAAGATCTCCTTATGGTTTCAAAAACCCATACTTTGAAATTTTAATAGGATATTTGGCTATTTGGTCGAACGAGAAATCGAAACCCAATACGTTAGGGCACGTTTTCTCGAATTTCTAAAAGCAAAATATTGCCTTATTTAGAAAAAAAATTCCTTTTTTGCGTATTTGGATTAAAAAATTAATGTAAAATTTAAAACAATGTATGAATGAAATGGTACGTTGATGGATGACAACAATATGAAAATACGAATAAACAATTCATAACACGCATGATGGCAATAGTCGCGCAATGTACATTACTTTAATACTATCCAATAATAAGAAAACGAACGAAATAATATAACAACAATTGAAAGTAAGTAATAAAGATTTAAGATGAATAATACGAAATGCTCAAAATTAACAATGTAAAATTTAACATAAATAAAACATAAAATAGTTTGAAATAAACAATTTTAAACAATTTAAAATAAACTTTACATGAAATAGTTTAAAAGAAATGACACGTAAAAATCTAAAATAAATAATATACGTAAAACAGTTTAAGATAAAATAATAGAAAGCAATTCAAAATAAATAATATATGAAACAATTTAAAATTGATAATATCAAACAGTTTAATATGAACAATATAAATAAAATGAAATAAATAAAATGTAATCTGTTTAAAAAATAATAATAATGAATATAAAAATTCGAATAAAATAATAAATAACAAATTAAAGGATTAAAATAAAGCGGATTAGGGACTAAATTAAAACTAGGACGAAATTAAACGGATAACATTATAAAAAAAAATGAAAAAGTGAACTGAGGATTAAACTGAAAACGCGCGGAAGGAGAGAAGACCGAAAGGGAAATTATTCCCACTCTCAAAACGCGCCACTTCATAAGGGACCAAATTGGAAATGGGCGAAAAATGGAAGGATTCGCCGCACAAATAGCCCAAATGTTGAAAACGCGCGAATCCCCCAGGAGCGGGTCGGGTCGCGCACGGGCTGGCGTCAAAACGACATCGTTTAGCGTCTGGGGGGGTTTAATCCAAAACGGTGCCGTTTTGGTAAGCTATTTAAACCCTAAATTTTACCAAAAATTCCATTATACCTATCATTTAAAAAAAATTCAAAAACCTTTCAACTCTCTCTTCCCTCTCTCCCTTTCCGGCTGGGGGTCCGATCATCGGCCACCACGCCGGTCGTCGGCCGCCATCGACAGCGTCGCCATCCGCAATGCCGAGAAAACCAAAATGCCCCATTTTGCTCATCTTTTCAGGTGTAGCCCAGATTTGGGGTTAAAATTACCCAAAAGACCCTCCAAGTTCTGTAAAACGAAGAGAAAAGAGGACTTTTTGGTTTCCGTCACCCCGATAGAGAAACGCCCTCCGGCGATGCGGTCACGGGGCGGCTCCGGTAAGCCTCTGCTTCTTTTTGTTTATTATTTAGTATAAAAGGAAAAAAATAAAAGAGAAAAAAATCGAACAAGAAATTTAAAAAAAATCACCTCTGAGATCTATTTTCTGTTTTCTGTTTTTTTTATTAATCTTCGTAAAAAATTACAAAGGGTGAAATCTAGGCTTTTATAGTCGATCAAATTTAGTCCATTATTGCTCATGCTTCTATTCTCTGCTGTTGCATTTAATTTTTGCAGGTGTCAGACAAGCGTGACGATGGCGTGCAGCGGCGGAAGCAGGTGTGAGGAGGCTGGCGGCTGGGGTTAAAAGACCTAGGTGCGGTAGTGGCAACAACAGCTAGGGTTTCCTGCTACAATTTTTTTTTATTTTGTTGGGCTTTGGGTTTGGGTTTAATTGGGCTTGGGGTTATTTTATTTGTAATGGACTGTGGATTTTTTTGGTTTACTTTGGGCTCCAGGCAAAATTTGGGCCCTACAATATGTGTTTGAAAGGTGTTTGGGGCTATTGAATGTATGCACAATTGGAGTAGATGATTAGGTAAATTTTGGCCTTGAAAGGGCTTGTTTGTAGGGTTAAGTTATGGAGCACACGGCCTGGAACATGGGCTGTCACATGGCTGTGTGACACACAGCTTGGCTACACGGCCCCTGACATGGCCGTGTGTCGCAAGTTAGAGAGTTACATGGTCTAGCACACGGCCTGCGACATGGCCATGTGACCTAACTCTGTGAGTTACACGGTTTAATACACGGGCTGGGACACAGCCGTGTGTCCCTTTGTTCGAGCATCACACGGTTTGAGCTATGTCACACGGCCTGACCACACAGTCGTGTGACCCCTATTTTAAAAAATTGCTACTTTTTCCCAAATTTTTTTATTTGTTTCAAATTAGTCTCAAATTGTTTCTAATTTATTTTTAGGGCCTCGAAAGGCCCAATTTAAGGCCCAAATGTATTTGTTTGATAGGTTTGTAATAAGTTTTAAGTAATTATTATTAAATGAATGTATTGTTCTAATTTGTACGGTAATGCTCTATAACCCTAATCCAACGTCGGAGACAAGTTAGGTGTGTTACAAATTAAGGGTATAAATACAACTTCCAAAGCCTCTACAACAATCAGAGAGATTACAAAAGATCAAGAACTATCAAGAAAGACCAAGAACTCTTTTGACCAACCTTTTGTGCTTAAATTCTTCATCTTTTTCTTGTATACACTAGTGAGCCTTCATTTTATTTTATCAGCTCAAGTGTTTTTATTGTGTGAGTGCTTAATTAGCAAGCATCTTAATCTTATAAGGATTGTTTCTTTATTTTCTCATTTGTTCACTTTTTTTAGAGGGTTTAAATCTTAAGAGAGTTATAAGATAAATTTAACTTTCAATATTTATTTATGTTGTCATTTTGAGTCATTTTGGACCTCGATTTTTAAAATTTAGTTAAATTGCTTATTTTTTGATCGAAAAATTGACTAAATGTTAAAATTTTTACGATTTTGATGTGACCACTAATGTAGCAGTTCACGTATAATTCATAAAAGTTCAAAATAAATAAATAAAAAATATTTAAAAAATCAACAAAATTTAAAAAGTTCACAATTTTTTTAAAAAAATTGTCTTTATTAGCAGTGAAGTATACATAAAATGCCACGTGAGTTGAATGTCAATGCCATTAAAACTTTAACAGTTCAGTTAGTTTTTCCGTAAAAAAGTAAACAATTTGATTAAAATTTAAAGGTTGAAGATCAAAATGACAAAAAAAAGAGTCCAATCATAAAATAAGTAAACCTTAGGAACTAAATTTATCTTTATGCCTTATTTTTTAAAGTAATTAATATTTAATTGGAGTTTTATTTTAATAAAGCACAAGGGTACCTTTGATTCAAAGTAATTTCAGATTTTAGCACATAATCTTATATTCCCACATGATATAACATTTTTATATAGGGAGAGATTTACTTATACTTTTATAAAAAAGTTATGTGATCGATATGAAATAATCTTAAAGTGACACATATCATATAAACCAAATTTGAAAAATTTTCTAAATTCGACACTAAAAAAGTTTAGGGTAAACTATACAGATAGTCACCCAACTATAAAAAAAAAATTCATTTTAAGCACTATAAAAAAATTGTAATTTAAACACTTACGTTACATAATTTGATTAACGGAAATCTAAAAATTAAAATTAATATAATTAGATGGAAAATTAAAATTTAAAATAGAATGCCATTTTAGGTTTTCGTTGGGAATTTATTAGAATGACGAAAGTGATCAAACTATGTAAGGTGGGTAGATTGTAATTTTTTTTGGTGCCTAAAATAAGTTTTTTTTAATTAGATGACTATAAGGAAAAAAAAATTATTTAAAAGAAAAAAGAATAAGAGAATTATTTTGGATAACAATGGTGAGACTGTGACTGACCTACGAACAGCTTCCCTCACCTTTCTAATCTCTCACCCCTTTTCTCCGATTGAAATTTTGCAATGGCGATATCAACAATCTCTTCAACTCTGTTTCCTTCTTTAACAATCCCAAACACTTCTTCACCCAAGCCAAGGTTCACTATTTTATCTCATTCTTCACCACTCTCTTTCAACCCCTTGAAGCTCCCCAATTCTTCCCTCAAACATTCACAATCCACCACAAATATCTTTGCTGCTCCTGAAGCTTTGGAAGAGACACCTGAGGTTTGAAAATTTTCCCTTTTTTTTTTTGGAGAAATTTGGGATTTAGTTTAAAGGTTTAATTTGATAATGGGAATTGAAGAGAAAAAAAAACATAGCCATTTCTCCTTTGGGTATGATGGGGTTGTGGTTTTAGAAGTGCATTTGGTTAATTCTTTGTTTGTTTGCTGAGAAATGTGAGGTTAAAAAAAGAACTTTTACCATTTCTGATTTGTTATTATTGCACTCAAATTTGAAACCCTGAACACCAAAAAGTGAGCTTAGTTGAATTTGGATAATTGAAAGAAAATATGGGAATTGAAAAGAAAATAGACTTTGGCCTTGATGGGGTTGAGTTTTTAGAAGTACATATGGATAATTCTTTGTTTGTTTGCTAAGAAATATGAGGAAAAGAAAGATGAACTTTTCCCATTTCTGTTTTGTTCATATGAGCCTATTTTGATTTTCTTTGGCACTCAAATTTGAAGTCCTGAACATCAAAAACTGAACTTAGTTGAATTTGGTTAATTGAAAAACGATATGGGAATTGAAAAAAAAAAAACAAGTCTTTGTTGTGTTGATGGGATTGAGTTTTTAGAAGTGCATTGGGATAAATTCTTTGTTTGTTTGCTATGAAAAGTGAGAAGAAAATGGACCTTACCATTATATAAATTCTTTGTTTGTTTGTTATGAAATGTGAGAAAAAAAGTGAGCTTAGTTCGACATTCAATATTCCGTTCTTATGATTTGTGTCTTGCAGGTTGGAGGCTCTGAGGTGCCTACTTCATCTGTTAGTGTAGAAGCAGACAAGGTATGTATTTGAAATAGTGAAACTTGTTTAAAATCGTGTTGCAGCTCAAATAAGTTCTATTTCCGGAGTTAACCTCACTGTAAAAGATATTAGATATAATATGATATATCCCCATCAATGATAATATAAGTGCTCTCCTTAATACTCCTTTGAAAATATAGGGTATGTCATTAAAACCATTGATAGAAGGAAATTTGTCGGCTATATTCTAATATGACTCTATGGATGCTACTAGAAGGTTAGGTGACAAAGTTTAAGGTTCTTTTTCTCCTTGTTGCAGTTTTGTAGCTTCTGTAAAAAGTTTAATATATGTCAAGTCATTATTAGTGGTTTTCCTGGTTTTTGTTAGTGCTCACGGACTGACCACAGTAGGCATTTTGCAAACGTTAAACTATAGAGTTTATTGCTGTTCTGTCTTTGCACTTATGGTGATAATCAAGTATGCTATTGATTATATTTGAGGTAATCTTAGCTTGATTGGCATCGAGATGGTCTGTAGAAGGCTTGCATAGAATTGTTTTCATTATCGAACTGTACGAGGAAGAATGAATCACGGTATACATTTTATTGCTCTCCTCACTTTGCACATATTGTGATGATAAAAGTATGCTATTGATTATATAATATGAGTTAATCTTGGCCCGATTGGCATCTAGTTGGTCCGCAGAGGGCTTGCCTAGAAATGTTTTTGTTGTGAAAAAGTACAGGGAAGAATAAATTGGGGGTCAGTGGTTGCATCTTTTTAAGGAATGATTAACTGTAGTTTATATGGGGCTTGCTGTTAGCCATGTGGTTCCACTGATGGTCGACAAACCGCACTAGATAATAGCATTATGTCTAAATAGATTATATTTTGATCTTGCTTTCCGGTGGTTATATCGGAAATTCTTATTCGTGTTTCTTTCCACAGACGGCACCTAAGCAGAAGATCAGAATTAAACTCAGGTCATACTGGGTCCCTTTAATCGAGGACTCTTGCAAGCAGATTTTGGATGCCGCACGGACTACCAATGCCAAGACGATGGGACCAGTGCCATTACCGACCAAGAAGAGGATCTATTGCGTCCTGAAATCCCCACACGTGCACAAAGACGCAAGGTTCCACTTCGAGATTCGAACACACCAACGCCTAATCGATATTCTATACCCGACGGCGCAAACGATCGATTCGTTGATGCAGCTTGACCTTCCTGCCGGGGTTGATGTGGAAGTGAAGCTATGAAGAAGCAACACTGTAGGTAAGGTAAATTTTGTGTAAGTTGCTAAAGATGTCCCTTAAAACTTTGTGCTTTGTTTCATTCCTTGTATTATTGTTATCATTTTTGTAGCACTTATCATAATTTGATTGTTTTGCAACTTGAAGAACTTCAAGAAATGCAAATATTGAAAAGTACTGAATTTGCTAATTTGCATAAAGATGAAAGTTCTTTTTGAACTTTGCTTTGTTATTTCGAGAAATTAAATTGAGTTTTTCAATCATTTTAAATATTTTTTAAGAAATTAATTAATAATAATTTTAAAAAAAAATTGTAAAAGTTCAGATTTAGAGTGGAGTATTTAACTAAACTTTAAAATGTTCTAATTAAGTCCACGAAGTATCAATATTGAAACGATCAAGTCTTTCTATTTCTATTAGCCTAGTCATCAATTAAGGTATTAAATGCTAGTTTGAATCTAGTGTCGAGTATTTTTTAGTTACGAGGATAAAATTATAAATGCATATGTACTTATATGAACAACTTGAATCCGACATATTAAAAGAACAGATATTGTCATTATAGGACTAGTTAAAAAAAAACTGATTAGACCCAAATAGTTTATACAGGAGGCACATACGTGATTGCAATTTGATTCATGCTTTTTTAGACATGATCAATGCAAATATTTAAGTTGGCATTTCACACCTAAGTGAAGTTTATGAAAAGACTTGTTGATACAATATTAATACTTTGAAGAGTTAATTAGAATGTTTAGAAAATTGGAACCAATTTAAACATTAAGCCATTGTTTAGGTATGTTGGGAGGACAAGTATCATCGGGCCCTTATATTAGGAGTTAAATTGTATTTTGTTATCTCTACTCGAAAAATGAACAAATTAGTTTATGTACATTAACTTAAAGAGTAAATTTATTTATTTTTGTTGAAAATTTCATCCATTTGAACTATTAAAAATTGGTGTAGTTGATGAAATAAACAAACAGTAACATGTGACATGTACCTCATCCCGATGTACAAGAATCAATTTACCATTTTTTAAAGTAAAGAGAGCAAAATGCCATCTAGCTCTTAATACATGAGTCTCCATGATACTTTTACTGCATATTCAATAGAATTAAGATATATGTATATATATACACATACATAACTCCTATACAATGGCATCTTAGGCCAATATATGGATAAACAAGAAACGCAGCACGGAGCTTCATTTCACCTATGTCGTCACCTTGTCCTTCACCTTCCTCTCCATGTTGTCTGTATGGGAACTACTGGAAACAGATAAGATTTGCAGAACGGAGCTTTTTGACTAGCGATGGCTAAAATCAACTCAATTCGAACAAAATTCGATCAATTTTTTCAATGATATAATATTTATTTATCCTCCAATATTTATTTATTCGAACAAAATTCGATCAAGTTAGTAGGGAAGGTTCAAAGGAAAAACAGGTTTTATGGTATAAGCAAACATTAGCTTGTTGTTTCGTTGTTTCAGTTTCTAATGTTGTCTTGTGTTTGTTAAGTTAGTGAGTCTTATTGATTATGCATTGAAAACACTTGCTTGGGGTGCAACATGTGTTTACATGCGTTGTCATTTCTCCAATCCTGGTTTTTGATAGAAAGTGGACTGAATTAGATGATGAAAATTTCCGAGTGTTAATAATTAGTAATGCTTTATGTTGCTAGAAATATTCCTATATGTGTTCCGTACTTGTATCATGAAGATATAACTTTCAAAGATATTCTAAATTTAAAGAGAAACATAGAAAAATGTAATCTTATTCGTGTTAAATGCATATCTATATTTAATATTCGCATCCAAATCCAAATAAATTTAGAATGTCTAAACCTGGGTGAGAGAGTCCTATACATTAAAAAAACTTTTAATGAGCAAAATGATAAATTTTGTAATAATTTACTAAAAATGTTAAAATTTATGAGATAAATTTAATTAAATGGTTTGAAATTAATTTAAAATATAACATAGTATTTTTAAATCGTATAACATGTTCAATCAATTTATCATAATTTAAAAACCTCAAACAATTGAATTTAACCTCAACATTTGTATCCTATTCACATTAAATGCAGTAGTTCTAAGTTTTTTTAATTACAATATGTTGGGTGAAAATGTTATGTTATGTTTTAAATTAATACACTATATATTCAGAGGAGATCTATTCTTTTTAGAGAAGGCTTCTAAGTGTTCGAACCTCTCAATAGGTCGGTATTGTCCTTAAATCAAGTTAGAGTTTTGTCTCTCGACTTTGCAAAGAACTGAAGTCGACAATGAGATTCATATATAGAATGAGAGCACCTTGTTGAATCATACAGTTGATCAAGTAAGTAGCATATGTGTCCTTAAATGCCATATAAGGGGCAAGGGTTCAAACCGTGCAACGTTCACATCCCCTTCGTAGGATTTCACCGTGCAATATTTTTTTAGATTTTATAAATATTTTTCTGAAAATTTTATATATTTACTTCTATTTTTTATATTTTTAATGTGTATATACATTTAATAGAAGAAATTTTTTTATTTCCCTACTTTCCCTTCCTTGACTAAAAAAAATCTATCCAAAACAAAGCAAAGGATAATTATTTTCTTTACTTCTCTTTCCTTTCCCCTCGTTACTTCAATCTACAGGTACAAAAATTGTGATATAGCCAAACTTTGTACATAAACTCTCGAGTTTAAGTGGTTTTTATCTTTTTATTAAGGTTTAAATGTAAAATCGACCTTTAAATTATAATTTTTTTTTCCACTTAGATATTTAAAGGTTTTTTTTTTGTAAAAAAAATACCTTTAAATTATAATACATTATTAGCTAAATGCCATACATTTTTTTAATAAATGAGATAAAAATTTGATAATTTAAATACTATTTTTGAGAAAAATAAATAAATATTTAACTATAAAAACAGTATAATTTAATGAGAAATTTTATTATTAACACTTAAAATTGCATATTGATGAATGAACATCTGGCATGAACGAGAATGGATTTTAGAATTTGTTCATATTGTGTGATGATGCCTTGAGAGTTGAGACATATTGGTTAGAAATAGGAAAGCGATATGTTTTGGCATGTTGCTGTGCATTTTGAATAGGTTTAAAGATGGGTTAAGTGTAGACTTTTGTCATAATAGGAAATTTGGTCTTGTAGCTTGTATAATAAGGTACTTATTGGAACACACAGGCTAACACATGGCTGTGTATTCTTTATAATTTGGGAGGGTCTAGGTTGACACGGCTTTAGTTTATTACACAGTCTGGTCACATGCCCGTGTGGTACTGTAGATATGGTCATTTGATTTTCACAAGATCTCAGTCTCTCACACGGTCGTGTGACCCCTTTTTTGCATGTTTGCCTTTATCTTTTGAAAAGATTACAATTTAATCTTTGTTTGTTCTCAGGTCAACTCTAGAGCTTATGTAAGCTCATATAAGACTCGGGAAAAGTTTCAAATGGCATTACATGATTGAAATGATTAAAGTTAATGAATGGTTTGATTCGAATTAGTATGTAATATGATGTGACAAAATGCAACTTAATTGAATAAATATTAATATTTATAGATGATGATGGATAAAAAAAATTAAATTGCCTACGAATGGTCATGGTAAGTTAGTATGTGCGTATATTGAAGATCGGAACTTATATGAATATAAGCATGTTATATTGTATTGGACAGTGTTAGAATGTAAAATTTGATAATGAGATTTAACATGAGTTGCAATTGTGAGAGATTATGCATAGCAAATTATGATCCGGAAGGTTGGTATGAAATTGAGACGAATTAAACTCGATTTGAAATATATGCTACAATGTTATATTCTTTAACTAGTTTATGGAACTTATTTTAATGAACTTAAGCGGAATAAATGATGTTCTTGGTAGTATGCTTTGCATAGGTGTAATTATTGAGGGTTTTCATTAACTTATTCGTGTTGATATTGAATTTGTAGAAATACCACTGAGTTGATTACTCAGCGTACGATTTGTTTTCCGTGCGCAGATTGTGATATATTAAAGATCTTGAATTTCGATTTCAGCATCCAGAGAAAATCCCGAACCCAGTAATGTTGATGTATTTACGTTTTTGAATAGTTTGGCATGTACCTATCTAATTAAGTCACTATTAGTATATCTTTATGTTTATATGAACTTGAGTATCAAATTAGTATTTATTGAATTTAATTAATAGTGTTATTATATGCTCATAAGTAAGTTATTTGAAATGTGATGTGTATTCGTATCTAAATTAATTGTAGTTGTCCTGACAACAAATGTGACACACTGTAACTCGAACCTGACGATTGGGTCGAGCATGGGGTGTTACACAAATAGTACAAAAACTCGAATTACATTTTAATATTTACTTTATAATTTGACTAAAAAATAATTAATAACTAACCTAACACCAAACACTATAAAATACGTACTAGTTAGTATTAAGGGTTTTTTTACCTAGATAATACAAAAAAAATTAATTATGAAAATGGGGTATGTTGTAGATTATTTACGAGAATGATATACAGTAAAATTAGGTGCCTCCAGGAAATTTCCAAACGGACAATTTCAACGAAACCTTTCAATTTCGTATTTTACTATGTTCAACTCTATGTATTCCTCTATTCGTAGAGTACATTGAATGTACAGAAATGGCTATAGCAGAGTTTCTGTTATTCGTATTAACAGCTACTCTAGGAGGAATGTTTTTATGCGGTGCTAACGATTTAATAACTATCTTTGTAGCTCCAGAATGTTTCAGTTTATGCTCTTACCTATTATCTGGATATACCAAGAAAGATGTATGGTCTAATGAGGCTACTACGAAATATTTACGCATGGGTGGGGCAAGCTCTTCTATTCTGGTTCATGGTTTCTCTTGGCTATATGGTTCATCCGAGGGAGAGATCGAGCTTCAAGAAATAGTAAATGATCTTATCAATACACAAATGTATAACTCCTCAGGAATTTCAATTGTGCTTATATTCATCACTGTAGGAATTGGGTTCAACCACCTAGAAAAAATAATAATTTTTAAAAAATAAATTAAAAACAACATTTTAATCTAAAAAAGGGTGACCTAAATGTTAGTCCATTTATTTTAATTCATCGTAATTTGATCTTTGTATGTTTTCAAATTTAAAAAGTCAGTCAAATTATTTAACAATAAATTGTTGAGTTGATGATTTTTATTAATTCTTTGTATATGAAATTGATAAACGGGTTGATCTTATAGTATGTAATTTGATGATCAAGTTTAATGGTATTAAATAATTTTGACTAACTTTTTAAATTCGAAAACATCTTAAGATCAAATTATAATAAATTAAAATATAAGGACTAATTTTCAATTTCCATAAAATAAGGGTATGAAATTTAAAATTATACTACAACCACCCCAAATTAAAAAAAGAAAAAGTTAGCACATATGGTGTCACCCTTTTTTAGATTAAAATTTTATTTTTTGAAATATTTATTTTTATTTAAATATGATTTTTTATAGGTAATATCACCTTACACGTTAAGGACATTTAATTTTATTGTAAAAATTATATTATTCTCATAAATAATTTATAAAATGCCATATAATTAATTTTTTTTATTAAAGACAATTTTCCAGTGTAAGCCATTTTTTAATTCATGTGTTTACTCCTTGGAAGATAAGTGTCTGACTACAGAATCCCAAGTTTTGCATTGCATATGGTGTGCTGAGTTGCTGACAACCATGTGTTGGTGCTTTTTTTTGTTTTAAATTTTTTTTTTGAATTATAAGAAGAGGGTAATATCTTAACAGCAAAATGATTAACATGATTTAAACTCGGATCATACTTACAGCTATAAATATCATGTCATTAGACCAACACACAAGGTTCAATCTTTTCTGTTATATGATCACCCTAAACCAAATAATATATAATGTGAATACAAGTCAGCAACATAAACAATTTGATAAAAATATTTTCAAGACATTTCATGTCATATCCGAAGCAATATTTATCATTTAAAGTCATCGCTACACCACAAATGAATCTTAATGGCACAATATTAATAATTTGAGAATCCAATACTTATATAAGTTATAGGGATGAATTTAAAATTTGAGCAATAATTTAGAAATGTTAGTTGAAATTAAGTCCTTCGTCCCTCGCTCTTGCTAATTTAGTATTTTGTTATTTGTGGAAAACTGACTAAAGTAAAAAAAGACTTTGATGATTACTGCTATATTTTATGTTTTCAGAGTCAAAAATCACGTCCTCCCCCGAATGCCCCTCCAACTTCCTTTTTGTATGTCTTTTTCTGAGTTTCAGTGCGTTTCCCTTCTGCTCTCTCCGCTTCCAGTCTTGCTCTCCACGCATTTCTCTTCTCCAAGTATTTTTCTTGGTCTTTCTTTTTTAGTCTCATTTATATATAAACACAAAGCCAGAAGCCTTCAAACCACTTCAAACTTTTTGCTTCACAATCATCTTTACTAATGAGTTCAGCTACTAGTTTTGATTTTCTACTAAAACCCATTTTTCTTCATGGGTTTTCTGCTTCATTACATTTAGTTTTGTTGCTTTTATTGTTAATCGTGTGGGTGGTGAGCAGGGTTAAAAAAGTTAGTAGGGAAGGTTCAAAGGAAAGACAGGTTTTATGGTATAAGCAAACATTAGCTTGTTGTTTTGTTGTTTCAGTTTCTAATGTTGTCTTGTGTTTGTTAAGTTATTTTTATTGGTATACGAATGGTTGGTCAGAGCATAAGTTAATGAGTCTTATTGATTATGCATTGAAAGCACTTGCTTGGGGTGCATGTGCAACATGTGTTTACAAGCATTGTCAATTCTCCAATCCTGGTGAACAAAAGAGGTTCCCTGTTGTGTTGAGAATTTGGTGGGGTTTTTACTTTTCAATTTCATGTTATTGTCTTGTTATAGACATTGTTCTCTTCAAAAAACATGTTTCTTTCCCAAGCCAGTATTTAGTATCTGATGTCTTGTCTGTTGTTACTGGTTTGTTTCTATGTATTGTTGGGTTCTTTTTAAGAAATGAGGGTGAAGATACCCTCCTTGAGGAACCCCTTTTAAATGGAGATTCTAGAGTTAGTAATGGTGTAGAGTTGAGTAAGGAAAACGGGGGTGATACTGTAACCCCATATTCAGATGCTGGTATTTTCAGCATTCTTACATTTTCTTGGATGGGGCCTCTCATTGCTGCTGGCAATAAGAAACCATTAGACCTTGAGGATGTCCCTCAGCTAGATAGCCATGATAGTGTTATTGGGGCTTTTCCAAAATTTAAAAACAGGCTTGAATCAGCTGATAGTGAGGGAAATGTTGTTACCTCACTTAAGCTGGTGAAGGCACTGTTCTTTTCAGCTTGGAAAGATATTCTTTGGACAGCTTTGTTTGCATTTACGTACACGGTGGCTTCATATGTTGGCCCATTCCTCATCGACACTTTCGTTCAGTATCTGAATGGGAAAAGGGAATTTAAGGCTGAGGGGTATCTTCTAGTTGCTGCTTTCTTTGTTGCCAAGCTAGTGGAGTGCTTGTCTGAGAGGCGCTGGTTCTTTAAGTTGCAACAAGTTGGACTTAGGCAGAGGGCTGTATTGGTAGCAATGATATATAACAAGGGGTTAACCCTTTCATGCCAGTCGAAGCAGAGCCATACCAGTGGGGAGATCATCAATTTCATGACTGTTGATGCAGAAAGGGTGGGTGACTTTAGTTGGTACATGCATGATCCATGGATGGTAGTTTTGCAAGTTGGTTTGGCCTTGTTGATCTTGTATAAGACCCTGGGGCTAGCATCCATTGTCACTTTCATTGCTACTGTACTTGTTATGTTGGCAAATATACCTTTGGGGAAAATGCTGCAGAAGTTTCAGGATAAGTTAATGGAATCAAAAGATACAAGGATGAAGGCAACATCTGAAATTTTGAGGAATATGAGGATTCTTAAACTGCAGGGGTGGGAAATGAAGTTCCTCTCCAAGATTGTCGGGCTCAGGAGTGTCGAGGAAGGATGGTTAAAACGATTTGTTTATACAAATGCCATGACTGCTTTCGTTTTCTGCTTTGCACCATCCTTTGTGTCTGCAGCCACTTTTGGTGCTTGTAGGTTCCTAGGAGTCCCACTTGAGTCAGGGAAGATCCTATCTGCACTCGCAACATTCAGGATTCTTCAGGAGCCAATCTACAACCTTCCTGACACAATCTCAATGATAGCTCAAACAAAGGTGTCACTTGATCGAATTGCTGCCTTCCTCCGGCTCGATGACTTGCAGCCAGGTGCTATAGAGAAGCTACCCAGTGGTAGTTCCGATACAGCGATTGAGATTGCTGATGGGAACTTCTCTTGGGATATGTCATCCCCTACTGCAACACTAAAAGATATAAACTTGAAAGTTTCCCATGGCATGAGTGTTGCTGTTTGTGGTACGGTCGGCTCTGGCAAGTCAAGTTTACTTTCCTGTCTTTTGGGAGAGTTCCCAAAGATATCTGGAACTCTTAAGTTGTGTGGTACAACAGCCTATGTTGCTCAGTCACCTTGGATACAATGTGGCAAGATTGTAGACAACATATTGTTCGGTAAGGAAATGGACAGAGACAAGTATGACGAAGTGCTTGAAGCTTGTACCCTCAAGAAGGATCTTGAAATTCTCTCTTTCGGTGATCAGACTGTTATAGGCGAGAGGGGAATCAATCTGAGTGGTGGACAAAAGCAAAGAATACAGATTGCTCGTGCTCTATACCAAGATGCCGATATCTATCTGTTTGATGATCCTTTCAGCGCAGTGGATGCTCACACCGGATCTCATTTATTTAAGGTAATGTCTTCCTATGATCATATGGCATGTATTTTAAGAGTTCCTATAGTTAATTTAGTTGAAATAGTTATTTATGAGCTCTGAGTATCTTGTTTAATCTTTTGAATGGCAGGAGGTTTTACTAAAGAATTTGAGATCAAAAACAGTGATTTATGTCACTCATCAAGTTGAGTTTTTACCAGCTGCTGACTTAATTTTGGTGAGCTATTATTTACATTATTTTCAGTGATTTTCATCATATGTCTTAGATTCAAGAAATAATTTATTAACTGGATTCAACTTGTATTTACATATCTGCTAGGTGATGAAAGATGGGAGGATTGTTCAAGCTGGAAAGTATAATGATATTCTCAATTCAGGTACTGATTTTATGGAACTTGTGGGTGCACATAAGAAAGCTTTGTCGGCCCTTGATACTGTTGAAGCAAGTTCGGTTTCGGAACGAACTACCAGTGAAGGAGAATGTGATATAGGTACTACTAATGGGAAAGTGCAGAAAGAAGAAAACCAAGGTAACGAAAGCGGTAAAGTAGATGATGTCGGACCAAAAGGACAGCTTGTTCAAGAAGAAGAACGAGAGAAAGGACAAGTCGGGTTTTCAGTCTACTGGAAGTACATCACAACAGCATATGGAGGAGCTCTTGTGCCTTTAATATTGCTTGCTCAGATTCTCTTTGAGATTTTTCAAATAGGCAGCAACTATTGGATGGCTTGGGGATCACCGATGTCAGCAGACATAAAGCCTCCTGTTGGGAGCTTTACACTAATCATGGTCTATTTGGCTTTGGCCATTGCAAGTGCCATTTGTGTCTTTGCCAGATCCATGCTTCTTGGTACAGCTGGATACAAAACAGCCACTCTTCTCTTTAAAAAGATGCATCTTTGCATTTTCCGCGCTCCTATGTCTTTCTTCGATTCTACACCGAGTGGAAGAATCCTCAACAGAGTAAGCATCTAATGTTTTTCCTGTATGGATACAAAAGATTCAATTTATCTTCTTGTTTGTTGGCCTTTTTCCCCTAGTTTGTATAGTATTGTAAACTTTTTTGCTGCCTCGTATAGGCTTCTACAGATCAAAGTGCAGTAGATATGGACATTGCGCACCAAGTCGCCACATTTGCTTTCTCAGTTATCCAGCTACTTGGAATCATTGCAGTCATGTCTCAAGTTGCTTGGCAGATCTTTATCATTTTTATTCCAGTGATTGCTACCTGCATTTGGTATCAGGTAACTCTTGCCGAATTGTGGCTATGCAATGCATGAAATCATGAACTTATTACAATGCAGCAACATATCGAAAATCTCGAATTTTCTACTTTGTAAAACTCATTTAATCATTGCCTTATTGCTGAACAAAGGAATGCTCATAAACTTGTAATCTCGCAGCAATATTACATATCTTCTGGACGAGAACTTTCGCGGCTGGTTGGGGTATGCCAAGCTCCAGTAATACAGAATTTTGCTGAAACAATTTTAGGAGCAACAACTATAAGGAGCTTTGATCAAGAAAAAAGGTTCCAAGACACAAACATGGCACTGACCGACTCGTATTCTCGTCCAAAATTTTATGTTGCTGGTGCAATGGAATGGCTGTGCTTCCGCCTGGACTTATTGTCTTCTGTTACTTTTGCCTTCTCTTTATTCATTTTAATCTCTTTACCGGAGGGAGTTATTGATCCTGGTAAGTAAATGCAGATTCATATTGGCACCTTTGTTGACTACTAGATAACAAATGTTCTAGGAGAATGATTTGATGTGTTTTTCGTTCGTTTAGCTATTGCCGGGTTAGCTGTGACGTATGGACTCAATCTAAATATATTGCAAGCTTGGGTGGTATGGACTATGTGCAATATGGAGAATAAAATTATATCTGTTGAGAGAATACTTCAATACTGTAGTATTCCTAGTGAGCCTGCCCTTGTGGTGGAAACGAATCGCCCAGACCATTGTTGGCCGTACCACGGAGAAGTTCATATTCGTGATCTGCAGGTAAGGCAGTGTTGTGGCGTTCTATGATTCTGTTTCCAATGCATTGGCCGTATTAAATAAACGATGATGGTCTCGATGTAGGTACGATATGCTCCGCACATGCCACTTGTGTTGCGAGGCCTGACCTGCACATTTCCTGGAGGGTTGAAAACCGGTATTGTAGGGAGAACAGGCAGTGGTAAATCAACTCTCATACAAACACTTTTCCGGATCGTTGAACCTGCAGCAGGGCAGATCTTAATCGATGGTGTAAACATCTCATCGCTCGGGTTGCATGATTTGCGTTCACGACTCAGCATCATCCCTCAAGAGCCTACCATGTTCGAAGGGACTATACGAAGCAACTTGGACCCTCTTGAAGAATACACAGATGAACAGATTTGGGAGGTAGGTTCATTTTAGTAAAACACTGTCTTTTATGATCTGTAATCCAAGTCTAACATCCATCATTATTGTGTTTTAAAGGCATTGGATAAATGCCAACTCGGGGATAGAGTTCGAAACAAGGCCGGCCGGCTCGATTCTTCAGGTTCGATCCTTCTGTCTTAAAACACAAATGAGTTTGTCTTCTTTTGCATAAGTTATACTTTGTATGATTATTGTTGTGCAGTTAGTGAGAATGGAGAGAATTGGAGCATGGGGCAAAGGCAGTTGGTGTGCCTTGGGCGTGTACTATTGAAGAAAAGTAAGATCTTAGTGCTCGATGAAGCGACCGCATCGGTGGATACAGCCACCGACAACCTAATACAGACGACGTTAAGGGAGCACTTCTCTGATTGTACGGTCATAACAATCGCTCACCGAATAACTTCGGTTCTGGATAGCGACATGGTTCTGCTTTTAAGTCATGGTTAGTAGTACAGTAAGCTATGCTCATTAAGATGGATTCTTTGAAGTTCATTTCATTTGAATAGAAAAAAAAACACATTTGTTTTTGCAGGAGTAATAGAAGAATATGATAGTCCATCAAGTTTGCTGGAAAACAAGTCTTCATCATTTGCACAGCTTGTAGCAGAGTACACTGTGAGATCAAATTCTAGTTTTTGATAGAAACTGGATTGAGTTAGATGATGAAAATTCCGGAGTGTTAATAATTAGTAATGTTTTATGTTGCTAGAAATATTCGTATCTGTGTTACATACTTATATCAAACACGTGTATGAAGATATAACTTTCAAAAATATTCTAAATTTAAAGAGAAACTTATAAAAAAAAAGGTAACATTATTCGTGTTAAATGCATATGTATACTTGATATTCACATCCAAATCCGAATAAATTTAAAATGTCTAGCTTTAATGTTCAATAAATTCTCATTTTCTTTACTTTTCTTTCCTTTCCCCTTGTTTACTCTAATCTAAACATAAAGTTACTTAATACGATATATAAAAAGATTGTGATATAGTAAAACTTTGTACATAAATTCTCAAGTTTAGTGGTTTTTATCTTTTTATTAAGATTTAAATGTAAAACTGACCTTTAAATTATAATACTTTTCCCACTTAAATATTTAAAGTTTTTTTTGTTAAAAGTGATACCTAAACTATTAATTCCGTCTCATTTTACTCTCAAAACACAATACTAATCAATAAAAACATGACATGTAGTACATTCTTATCTAAACGTCGACATACATTTTTAAAAAAAATAAATGAGATAAAAAATTGATAATTTAAATACTATTTTTGAGAAAAATAAATAAATATTTAACTAAAAAAATAGTACAATTGAATGACACTTAAAATTGCGTCTATCATGTTATCACTTATTTGTGATTTCTAATTGGATTATCAAATCACATAAAATTATATATCACTTATATCTAATTGAATATTTATTTAATTCAATCACACGAATTATTTAAAAATTTTTAGACAATTTGACTTGACTCAATTAAATATTTATCTTTTATTTTTGACCGTAGAACGAGTTTGATATGAACCCTAATATGTGAAGCTGGAAGATGGGTTTTGTTTACATGATATGTATCCTTCTAGTGGAGTGATTAAGAAGATGACCACAATAATACGATCAATAAAGTAGATGACGACACATTATTTAAAATGAAGTTAAATGGATTTAGTTTTATTAATTTTAGATAATATATTATCACATGATTTACTAATGTTATACATCATTGTTTCAAATATTAAGACTTAATTAAAACTTCAATTTCCAATGCATTATAATTCTTTTATATATTATTATATGTAAATTTTGATTTTGTTGGTATGAAATTTTAAATTTAATATTTATAGGTTAAATTTATGTAATTTAATAATCATTCTATTTAATAATACATGGACTAAATTAATCTATTAATAGAAGGTAAAATTTGATTAAGTCCCTATAATGGAGGGTGCTTTTGGCATAGCGGCCCCCAATGGGAGGCCCACACAACGGGCTATTAGCTCAGTGGTAAAGCGCGCCCCTGATAATTAATGCATCATTGTGCCAGGGCTATAAGGGCTCTTAGCCACATGGATAGTTCAATGTGCTCATCAGCACCTGACCCTGAGATGTGGATCATCCAAAGCACATTAGCATGGCGTACTTCTCCTATTCGAACTGGGGTTTGAAACCAAACTTCTCCTCAGGAGGATATATTGGGCGATTCAAGTGAGATCCAATGTAGATCCAACTTTCTATTCACTCATGGGATTTAGGCGGTCCCGGGGACCATTTAAGTGCATTCACCTTTTTTTTTTTCCTCTATCTGAGCTCTAAAACTTGAATCAAATGAAAGTTTTTATACGTTAATCAAATGCTTAAAGATATATATATATTTAAAAATCAGCTTAATAACATTATCACGTTGAACTAATTAACAACATTATAAAAGATTATCAAATCCGGAATTATTCACAACCTTGACCTATTATTATATGATTAATTGATCTCCAACTTGAAGTTTAATATGTGTCAATCCTCCTGCAGGACATCTCTGGAACAGGAAGTGAGACATCATGCAACAACATTAGACTGGGCCATGTCTGAAATACTGAAAAACTCTCATGTAATGAAAATGGCAAAGTAACTAAAGCAAGGATCCATGTACTGAAATAGTGAAAGAAACCTTGAGGCTACACCCACCTGTTCCTTTGAACATGAGACAAAACATTGAGAACTGTGTGATCAATGGCTATGGCATCCCTTTCAAAGACCAAGGTCCTTGTTGCTGGGGAAAAGGTGAAGTTATTACGTGCATATATTGAAGATTCGATCATATGTTGTATTGGAAAATATTAGAATATAAAATTTAATAATGAGATCTAACATGAGTTGCAATTGCGAGAGGTTATGCATAGTAAATTATGATCCAAAAGGTTGGTATGAAATTGGGACGAATTAATCAACTCGATTTGGAATATAGTATGCTATAATGTTATATTCTTGAACTAGTTTATGGAACTTATTTTAATGAGCTTAAGCGGAATAAATGATGTTCTTGGTAGTATGCTTTGCATAGGTGTAATTATTGAGTGTTTTCATTAACTTATTTGTGTTGATACTAAATTTGTAGAAATACTGTTAAGTTGATTACTCAGCGTACGATTTGTTTTCCGTGCGCAAGTTAGAATATATTAAAGATCCTAAATTTCGGTTTCAGTATCCAGAGAACATCCTAAACTCAACAATGTTGATGTATTTACGTTTTTGAATAGTTTGGCATGTACCTATCTAGTTAAGTCATTGCTAGTATATCTTTATATTTATATGAACTTGAGTATCAAATTAGTATTTATTGAATTTAATAAATAGTGTTATTATATGCTCATAAGTAAGTTATTTGAAATGTGATGTGTATTCGTATCTAAATTAATTGTAGTTTTCCTGACAACGAATGTGACACATTGTAGCTCAGACTCGACGATCGGGTCGAGTATGAAATGTTACACAAAGAGTACAAAAACTTGAATTGTATTTTAATATTTACTTTATAATTTGACTAAAAAATAATTAATAATTAACCTAACACGAAGCACTATAAAATACATACTAGTTAGTATTAAGGGTTTTTCACCGGGGTAATACAAAAAATAATAATTACAAAAATGGGGCATATTGTAGATTATTTATGAGAATGATGTACAATAAAATTAGGTGCCTCCTAGCACCACCTATAAAAAATAAAAATTTAATAAAAATAAATAAAAATAATAAATTAAAAAACAATATTTTAATCTAAAAAATGGTGACCTAAATGTTAGTCCATTTTAATTCATCGTAATTTGATCTATGTTTTCAAAATTAAAAATTTAGTTAAATTATTTAATAATAAATTATTGAGTTGATTTTATTAATTCATTGTATATGGATTTAATAAACCGTTGGTCTTGTAGTAAGTAATTTGATGATCAAGTATAATGGTAGTAAATAATTTTGCCTAACTTTTTAAATTCGAAAACATAGGAAGATCAAATTATAATAAATTAAAATACATGGACTAACTTCTAATTTCTATAAAATAGAGGTATGAAATTCAAAATTATACTACAATCACCCCAAATTTAAAAAATAAAAAGTTAGCACATTGGGTCACTTTTTTAGATTAAAATATTATTTTTTTATATTTAAATAAAATATTTTATAGCTAATACCACTTGACACATAACAATATTTAATTTTACTATAAAATCTATTATTCTCGTAATTAATATGCAACATGCACATTTTCGTAATTAAATTTTTTTATTAAAGACAATTTTCCAGTGTAAGCCCATTTTTTTATTCGTGTGTTTACCCCTTGGAAGACAAGTGTCTGACTGCAGAATCCCAAGTTTTGCATTGCATGGTGTGCTGAGTTCCTGACGACCATGTTTTTGGCCTTTTCTCTCTTTTTTTTATTTTAATTACAAAAATAAAGTAAAACTCTAATAATAATACGATTAGTGCGATTTAAATTTAAATTATACGAAAAATAAATATTCTGACAATCAGATCAACACACAAAATTTGACTTTTTTTTGTTCTTTGCTCACCCTCCACCAAGTGACATATAATATGAATACGAGTCAACAACATAAACAATCGTTGAAAAGTGTTCAATTTAGTCCTCAAAGTATGACTTGTATTTCAAATTCATCTCCAAAGTTTAAATTGTATTAATTAAGTCACAAAAATATCAATATCATATCTATTAAATTATTCCATTAAGTCAGTCATTAACCTAAACATTAAAGGTAGCTCAAATCTAGCAGTAGTATATTAAAACCCCATAGGTCAAATTATAAAACCTTGAATCTATATATTTATAAAAAGGAATTCTCTTAAATTTTATTGATGTTTTTTTAAAAAAAAATATTAGATGTAAGCTATTCATGCTAAAATTATATATGCATTTAAAATTTTATAAAAATATTTAAAATACATTTCATGTTATATCTGAATCAATATTTATTATTTAAAGTGATGGCTACACCCGCAAATGAATCTTAATGACATAATACTAATAATTTGAGAATACAATAATTATTTGAAATATAGGGATGAATTTAAAATTTGATCAATAAATTAGGAATATTAGTTGAAATTAAGTCCTTCGTCCCTCGTTCCTGCTAATTTAGTATTTTGTTAGTTCTGGAAAACTGACACTAAAGTAAAAAAAGACTTTGATAATTAATCCTATATTTTATGTTTTCAGAGTAAAAAATCACGTCAGTGCGTTTCCCTTCTGCTCTCTCCGCACCCAATCTTGCTCACCACGCATTTCTCTCCTCCAAGTATTTTTCTTGGTCTTTCTTTTTTAGTCTCATTTGTATATAAACACAAAGCCAGAAGCCTTCAAACACTTGAAACCAATCAAAACTTTTATCCAAACACACAAAACCCAAGTTTTTTCTTCAGCCAAAGCTCCAAAAAAATGGAACTTTTTGCTTCACAATCATCTTTACTAATGAGTTCAGCTACTAGTTTTGATTTTCTACTAATACCCACTTTTCTTCATGGGTTTTCTGCTTCATTACACTTAGTTTTGTTGCTTTTATTGTTAATCTTGTGGGTGGTTAAAAAAGTTAGTAGGGAAGGTTCAAAGGAAAGACAGGTTTTATGGTATAAGCAAACATTAGCTTGTTGTTTTGTTGTTTCAGTTTCTAATGTTGTCTTGTGCTTGTTAAGTTATTTTTATACGAATGGTTGGTCAGAGGATAAGTGAGTGAGTCTTATTGATTATGCATTGAAAGCACGTGCTTGGGGTGCATGTGCAACATGTGTTTACATGCATTGTCAATTCTCCAGTCCTGGTGAACAAAAGAGGTTCCCTGTTGTGTTGAGAATTTGGTGGGGTTTTTACTTTTCAATTTCATGTTATTGTCTTGTTATAGACATTGTTCTCATCAAAAAACATGTTTCTTTCCCAAGCCAGTATTTAGTATCTGATGTCTTATCTGTTGTTACTGGTTTGTTTCTATGTATTGTTGGGTTCTTTTCAAGAAATGAGGGTGTTAAATTAATATCTCATATATTCTTTTTAGAGAAATTTTCTAAGTGTTCGAACCCCTCGATAGGTTGATATTGTTCTTGAATTAAGGTTTTGTGTCTCGACCATGAAAAAAGCTCAAGTCGAAAATGAGATTCATAGAGCGAGAGCACCTTATTGAATTATGCAGAGATGATAGCATATGTGTCCTTAAATGCCATATGAGGGGCAAGGGTTCAAACTGTCCATTTTTCATATTTTCAATATGTACGTACATTTAAATTATTTTTTTTTACATAATGATGCCACGTGATATTTAATGTCTACAAAAAAATAGACTAAAAAAATATAAGACAGGCACACTTTAGAAACCAAATTGGAAATTCGAGTATACTTTAATACCAAATTTGGACAAAAAAATTTAGATACCAAAATAAGAAAACAGGTATACTTTAAAAGTCAAACCGTGAATTAAACCAATAAAGTTAGGCTTTTTATTTCATTATGCAAAGGACTGTGAGGCTTTCATTTGGAAGCCAAGGCATCGTAAGTAGACTGTCAACTTTTAATCAAAATTTTTTAACTGCTATGCTACTTTTTAAGGCACCATTTGGACGAAGAAACAGTAAATCACAAGGCAATGCTGTTGGTTGATAAGTCATTCATTTGCACATAAAAGAGCCAAGACCAAGAGGAATATTTTCTGCTTAGGCAGAAATAGAACATTATGTTTCTTGTTTCTACCATTTAATAACACCTAACTTCACAGTTTCTTTGTTTGTCAGTGAAATGAGGCTACTGAATGGCAAAATTAATCAAGTGCAAGCTCTCTCTTGGAGCCTTTATGCATTATGAGCTCTAAATCTGATCAGTCATTTTGGTTTTTTCCCCTAAGAGACCAAAATCATCAGACAAAAGGACTTGGTGGGTTGCATCAGTACCTGATGTTGTTTATGCCTAACTGTCGAATTCTCTAATGAAGAGGGGTAAGGTAATGCATGTAAAGAGGTACAGTGGAAATGTACTGCAGCCATAGGTATGCATTTTTCTGCATTCTGTTCAATCATATTCTCTGTTAAAAAAAATTGGAATATATAAGCTTGTTATCAATGTCAATCCTTTTAAGCTTGTGTTATTTTTCATGATCATATTTCATTTTATCTACTACATAAACGTTATCTTTAGTTGTTTCATTTGCCGCAGGTCTTGACTTGAATTTCACAATCATGTATTATTCTTTTTTCCTCTGTCATTTCATTAGTATTTGACTTAAATTTATCACTTGTATTTTTAGAGCAAATTTATCACATGCTTTTTGTCATAAAATTCATGCTAGTTTGCATGTTATTCACATAATTGGATTGAGAACAGGATCTTGATATGGAATTACAGCATGTATGTTATTTAATCAGATATCCGTATGCAGCTGTTGATTAAAGGTTAGTTGAGTTAAGCTTGCAACTTCAAAATAGCTCGTGGACCTACGCTCCCAACTGATATTATAAAGGCTCACCGGTTTAAGATCGCAGCCTTCAAAACAGCTCGCAAACTTACATTCCCAACTGATATTATAAAGGTTCACCAGTTTAAGATCACAGCCTCCAAAACAGTTCACGGACCTATGCTCCCAGCTAATATTATAAAAGCTCACTGGTTTAAGATCGCAACCTCCAAAACAACACTCCTAGTTGATATTATAAAGACTCGCCGGTCTAAGATCGCAGCCTCCAAAACAGCTCGCGAACCTACGTTCCCAATTGATATTATAAAGGCTCGTTGGTTTAAGCCTCCAAAACAGCTCACGGACCTACATTCCTAGCTAATATTATAAAGGCTAACCGGTTTAAGATCGTAACCTCTAAAGTAGCTCGCAAACCTGCGTTCTTAGCTGATATTATAAAGGTTTAGTTGATTTAGGATCGCAGCCTCCGAACAGTTCACTGATTTAAAATCACAACTGATATCGAACAATTTTCTCTGAGTCCGCTGATTTACAAATTCTTACGGGAAATACAGTTTGCGGTATTCTGCATTACAATTTTTGACTCTTGTTCCGCACTATCGGACAACAAAATTTGTTCAATAAGGTTTCAAGTTAAAACTTATATAGTAAGCCCCAAATTACGCACATCATAAGTGTAAACTTGTTTTAGAAGAGTCACTTTATAACTCTTCTTCGACAAGATGAGGGATAAATTATTATATTAATAATAAAAAGAACTAGACCCGAAATCCAACTCGATTACCTGACCTATATAATAAAATTCTAAGGCACGGTACTAAGGGGGGCTTCCTCTTCCTGTCTGCTCCTGGTTCTCTACTCTTAGAGAATTAACCACTCAACCCTATCTATTTTCACAATAGTTGATCCAGTGCATCAACACCTTTTGCTAAATAAATTATCACTTAAAATTGCGTCTATCATGTTATCAATTATTTGTGATTTATTATCGAATCACATAAAGTTGCATATGACTTACTTTATTACGCATATATTTATTTGAATATTTAACTCAATCACATAAATTATATGAAATTTTTTAATCGCATTGATTTGACTTGAACGGATACTTATCTTTTATTTTTTATACTTTAGATCGAGTTCAATATGAACCCTAATATGTGAAGCTGGAAGGTGAGTCTTGTTTACCTGATATATGTATCCTTCCAGTGGAGTGATTAAGAAGATGAGCACAACGACAGGGTCCTTGAGAACATGGTTAATGAGCACAAAAAGAAAAAAAGATGAAGATGAAGAATGCTACAGGCAACGACAAATAAGATTTGATTGATATTTTACTTAAGATTTAGCAATAACGAGATATTGAGTTTTCAATGGAGAATGATAACATAAAAGCAATCATTCGAGTTAATCAGATTTATGTTTGATATATTGATCACATATAATTATATATACGATTAATAAATCGAATGATGACACATCATTTGAAATGAAAAAAATAAATTTAATTTTACTAATTTTAAATGATATATTTTCATTTGATATACTGACAGTATAAATTATCGTTTCAAATATTAACATTCAATTTCAATTTCAATTTCCAATTCATTATAATTTTATTATTATAGGTCAAATTTAATTTTGATGTTTATTTTTTTACATAATTTAATAATCATCCTATTTTATAATATTATTAACTAGAATTATTTTTATTTACCATATAAAAAATGTCTTGAAAATTATTTTTTCAATTATAGTTAAATTCCAAACAAAAGATTTCATCTACAGAACAATAAAAAATTTAAAAAATATTAATTCTGTTAAATAGTAAATGTTAACTTATTCCAATTTAATCTTATTTAATTATTTTAATAATATAAGGACTAAATTAATTCATTTCATAATAAAAGGTCGAATTTGATTAAATTCTTATAATAGAGGGACCAAGTACATTCACATTTTTTCCCCTCTATTCGAGCCCTGTTAAAATAAATGAAACTTCAATCAAATTAAAGTTTTTATACTATAATCAAATGCTTTAAAATAATTGCCTTGACATTTTAATAAAATAGTTAATAATATTATGAGTTTAAACTAATTAATAACATTATAAAATATTATGAAATTAAAATCAAATCCAGAATTAATCACAACCTTGACCTATTATTATATAATTAATTGATCTCCAAACTTGAAGTTTAATGACATTTTTGGAATAGGGGTGAGTAAAATTCTAAAAAATCAAAAAAAAATAAATCTCAAATTAATCGAATCGAGTTATTCGAATTATTTGAGTTTCGAGTTCAAATCAAATTAAATTTTACAATTTGAATTACATAAATAATTCGAATAACATATTGGTATAAATACTTTTTGGTCCCTGTCAAGCTTGAAAATGAGCAAATTGATCTCTCTCAACAAAAATTGCAAAAAAATAAATCAAAATAATTTTCAAAATTTTTAAATATTTATAAAAATTTCAAAATATATATAATATATAAAGAAAGTTAAAAATTAAAAATTTTCTAGAATAATAATTTTAGGATTTAAATAAGTTAATTAATTATTCAAATTTATCATACTAAAATATTTTATTATTATTTTGCTTTGAATTTTTTTTAAATATTTATTGTTTCAAATTTATGTGCTCTAACATGAAATTAGTTATACTATAATAAGATTTTAATTTAACATGCTTAATTTTTTAATTTAACTTGAATAATTTCACTCGATTCAACTCGATTCGAAAAAAATTTAAAATCGAATTAAAATGCTAAAATAGAACTCGTCAACTCAATTAATTTAAAAAATTTTCACTCGATTGATTGAATATTCTCCCCTACTTTGAAACAGAAAGTGAGACATCATGCAGCAACATTACACCGGGCAAGTGAGAAACTCTAATGTTATGAAATTGGCTAAGTAACTAAAGCAAGGATCCATGAACCGAAATTTTGGAGATCAATAGTGAAAGAAACCTTGAAGCTACACCCACCTGTTCCTTTGAACATCAGACAAAACATTGAGAACTGTTCGTAGGGATGAACAAAATCTGATTCGATTTAAAAATTTTGATAAAAAATTTAAATTTTGAATTAAATAGTTCGAGTTATTTGAGTTAATCAAGTTATTAGAATTAACTCGAATAAAAAATTAATTTTTTCGGTTTAACTCAAATATGAATTACACCATTCGAGTTATTCAAAAATTCAAATAAGAGGCAATGGAGCTAATAGTGGTTGGTTTACTCCTTCTAGAGGGCTAAGGCAAGGAGACCCCCTCAGTCCATCTATTTTTGATTAGTGCTGAAGGTTTTTCATTGCTTATTCAGGAAGCAAAAGCCAGAGGAAGGACGCTGGGGGCACCTATTGGTAGGGAGAAATTTTCGGTCAACTATTTATTTTTGCAGATGATTGTATTCTCTTCGGTGACGCCTCTTGTGAAGGAGCTGAGGTGGTTCGGACTATCATCCATGAATACGAAATGGCCTCAGGGCAGCGAGTGAACTTTAATAAACCCCTCATTTATTTTGGTGCAAATGTTGATGCAAATGTTCAGGAGGATATTGTCAGGCTTTTAGGGGTCCATTTGGCCTCTAATCCCGAGAAGTATCTCAGTTTGCCCATGATGGTGGGTAGGAGGAAGAAGTGGGCTTTTGCAAACTTTGTGGACCGATTCAGGAAACGAATTGAGGGGTGGAGTATGCGCTATTTGTCAATGGGGGTAAGGAGGTTTTCATAAAATCAGTTTTGCAAGCAACCCCAATTTATGCTATGCAATGTTTTCTTTTGCCAAAGGCGTTATGCAAAACTCTGGAAGGCACTATGAATCGATTCTGGTGGATGAATAATAAAACCTTGAAGGGTATTCACTGGAGTTCGCGGGATGTTCTATGAAAACCGAAATGTTTTGGAGGCTTGGGGTTTAAAAACTTATTTCTGTTTAATAAGGCATTATTAGCAAAACAAGTGTGGTGTATGTTAACCCAGCCCCATTGTTTGTTAGCTAAGGTTTTAAAGGCCCGCTATTTTCCGTTTTCTGACATTTTAGCAGCAAAGGTTGGTTCTTACCCTTCATTTACCTGGAGGAGTATTTGTAGCGCTCGGTAGTTGATCGGAGATGGGTATCTTGTGGAGAGTGGGAAATGGTACTCGTATTAACATTTGGATGATCCTTGGTTACCTGGAAGGGAGAATAACAGTCCCAGTTCAAGTAATTATGCCGAATTGGTCCACTGTGTACCAGTTAATTAATAATGATGACAGTACCTGGAATAGAGAGTTAATACACAATTTAGTGGATGATGTCACAGCAAGCCGAATCCTTGCCATCCCTATTTCAGAAAGCCGACCAGAAGATATGCGGGTATGGAAATATGAAGGCTCAGGAGAGTATACTGTCAGGAGCGGATATAGGGTCCTCATTACAGAGTATTTACATAGTAATTTACATACATCAACTAGAGATGAGGATTACAAAGATTTCTATATAGATCTATGGGCTTTGAAAATTCCAGCGAAAATAAAAATGCATATTTGGAGGCTTTTCAACAATTTGGTGCCTCATTATGGTCCATGAAGGGGTTAAGTTTTCTATGTCAGCTTTGTTGGGGTTTATTTGGGGTTATGAACAGGAACTATGGTTTGCTCAAGAGAATCTGTGTTTCTTCTGCTCTTCTGGGTAACGAACTTTGGAGGCCTCCTGACTATGGCTTTATTAAAATTAATTTTGATGCGTCGTATATCCAAGATAAAAAGTTTGCAATAACAGCAGTCCTAGCCAGAGATTACAGAGGGGAAGTTGTGGAGGCAGATACTTATCTGATGGAAGATGTGGATGATGTTTTTGTGGCAGAAGCTCGTGCTTGTGAAACAGCGTTACGCCTTGCAAGTATGAAGAGTTTTCGACGGCTGATTGTGGAAGGTGATTCTCTGTCAGTCATTAAAAAATTAAATACACAAGGGGAAGATAGATCGGTCATTAGACCGATTATTCATAATATTCATCGATTGCAGGTGGGTTTTGACAAAGTCTCTTACATTTTTGTGCCCCGCTCGGTTAATGCTGCAGCGCATGCTTTGGCGACGGAGGGTCGGAGAAGAAGGGTACAAGGGAACTGGGTTGATGGTCTACCGGAGACAGTGAGGCTAGTGGTAAAGGAAGACTGGTTAAGATGGAATCTGAGGAACTAAGATCTATATTTTGCTTTGTTTTTGGAGAAGGTTCTTAGAACTCCAATGCCGTTTGCAAAGCTTTGTTGGCTCTTGATTTGGATCGTCAATACTGAGGAGATGGAGCACTATTCCGACTGATATTGGAAGTTGAAAGATATTTCTGCAGGCTCACACGTTTTTCTATTAGTTTTAATTAGTTGTTCAGTACTTTTTAGGCTTTCACTTTTATTTTGCTTGACAGCTGTGGTTAGGTTTCTCTTTTGTCGGTTTCTCTGCTGTTAGTGACATTTCAGTTTTGGTTTTTGAGCTTGGTGAAATTAATATCAGTCTATTTTTGACCAAAAAAAATTTAAAATAATTAAGTTAAAAGATAAATTTACGTTGTTTTGATAAATGTTTATTCATTAAGTTAAAAAGTAAAATTATTATATTGTTTATGTAGTTAAATAATCTTGTAATTTATCTATTAGTTAAATAATCGGTCCATCTAAACGCAACATTAAGTATAAATAATAGAATTCGTTAACTCGATTCAATTTGACTTGAAATTTTTTGACTCGATTCGTAAAAATTTCAAATTCAGTTGGGTTGCTAAATAGGATTTGTTAACTTGACTAATTCAAATTTTTTTACTCGATTTGATTCGACTCGATCAAATATCACTCTTAACTGTGTGATGAATGGCTATGGCATCCCTTCAAAGCCCAATGTTCTCATTTAATGCATGGGCCATGTAAAGGATCCTTGTTGTTGGGGAAAAGGTGAGCTGTTTTGGGTGAGAGCAGCTCTATTGGTGGTTTTAATGGAGGAAAGCTTGAGTACATGTATATGTATATGCCATTTGGTGGTGGGGAAGCCAAAAAAATTGTTTGAATGAGTAAAAAAAATTGTTAGAAGGAAGAATGATTTGGTCTTATTCTCGTACCTTATTCTTTTTCATCCAACTAATAGGGTTCTGTAGAGGTCTTTGTACTATATCGTGGAATGCATTTTTAGTTTCTACAAGTAAAATATTCTCTTACGTTAGAAATATACGCAAAATGATCATTTATATAACAATTGAAGGAAAAAAAACAGTTAGTTTTATGAGGTGGAATTAATTAAATGATGTGGTATTAATTTAAGATATGACTGAGTTGTTCACTTTTATCTTTTGTACCTTAATTCTGACTATTACATTTATCCTAGCTCGACGGTCCGCCCAAAATATGGGAGGGTTTTGGTAAAAATATAGGTCCGAAATATGAGTTTGGGCAAAAAAAGAGGCCTGTTTTTTTGGCCTGAGCTCGTCCCGACCCGAATATAATAAATTATTTTTATTTTTTAATTTTAAAATATTTCTATAATACTTTTTTTTATTTTTAAAATAAATTTTTTGTGTTTATTAAAAATGGGTCAGGCTGGGCTAGGCTCGGGCTTAGGAATTTTTTCTCGAGCCGGGCTTGGACAAAATTTCAGGCTCATTTTCAGGCCAGGCCAGGGTCTAGGACGTGGGCCAAAATTTTTTCTGGGCTCAGTCCGACCCAGCCCATGAGCACCTCTAAATTTATCCTGTCCTTTTTCTTTTTATTTTGAATGTAATAAACTCAAAGTGCTTACTTCAAACTATTAAAAGTAAAAGAAGCCATTTGCTTTATCTAAACCCAAGTATTGTAAAATCTCCTAAAAAAAAGGACACCTTCCTTATTATCATAAATCAATTTGGCGATTCCATCGGCAACTTGATTATTCTTATTGGGAGCATACCTGAAAAACCACAATCTTCCATATTTTAATATATGTTTGGTTCTTCTAACCAAGGTTGAATTTGCATCCGTTGATTATCTATCTTCAATGACTTTAATCATTTCCATGCTATTCGTATGAATCAACAAACTCTTATATCTTCGTTTATTTAAAATAGTCAGCCCATCCAAAATACACATCCCTTAAGTAATGGTTATAACCAAGAATCTAATTCCCAACCTAATTTCACAACACTCCCCGACCAATGCATATTCCCCGATTTCATATCTTATTCATCGATTAAATACATCCAGCTACAATCGAGTAAATGAATATGCCACCTCATATATTAAACTTATGTTGTATCATTTAATTGAGTTAATCTCATAAAATTAAAAACTTTTTATCAACTATTACCAAAAATATGATCTTGTTAATTTATCTACCTACAGGGATCTTTATGTTTATTTTTAAAAGTACAAAAACTAAATGCATTCTTCATTATGGTACAGGGACCGATATAGTATTTTTACCAATAATTCCCTAATGGAAAATTGGAAATTTGCTTGGTAGTATATTAATAAATAAAAAAAACGTCATTTGTGAATCCATGGCTTGGTTCAGAATCGAATCTCAACATTGTATCTCCATATTATTATGTTTTTATAGACCCCAAATCATTGATTTCTTTGTCCCCCCCCCCCAAAAAAAAAAAATTAATAATTGATTTATTTGCATTTTAGCATTTGCAGGGACTTCCATTTTTCAAATAATTGTTTTTGGAAACTGAAAATTGGATCAATTAAACTACTAATATATCCTTCTTTCCTTGATCCCAAAGCACAGATGCTTTTCAACCAAGGTTGACTGCGCTAAATGTTTTTAAGTTTTAAAATATTATAGTTGAGTCCTTAAAATATTAGTATTATATCAATTACGTCGTTATGCCAATTTAGCTTATCAGCATATGGGTTGCAAGGGCAACATTAGAGGAGGACAAGCATGGCCTTGGTCCCTCCAAAGTGAAAAATTGCTCTTTTATTTCCTTTAAAAATAATAAAATTTTAAATTAATTTAATTGTAAAATTTTATGACCCTTCTAAAGTTTAAAATTTAAAATTGAATTGTTTATAGTTTAATTTCTCAAGGTATTGTAAAATTTTATGTTTATATAGTGATAAATTTACATTTTAGCTCTCTCAACAATTTATAATTCAAATCCAGCCCTCCCCCAGGAAATTATTTCTAGCTTCGTCATTGCTTGGTCAAATTATAAACATATGTTTAACATCATCTTTGGTAGGACGTGTTTAAAAAAAAAAAAGCCCTCTTAAATTTTAATGTTGTTTTTTAAAATACGTCAAATATGAACCGATATTGATGGTTAAACTGGCGAAAAGACCTAATTAATATAATACTAGTATTTTGAAGATTAGGTTAAAACATTTTGAAATGTAGGACCAACTTAAAATCTCAAGATAATTTGGGGGATAGTTTAGTGAATTGAACAATTTCAACTATTCCAAGTTTGCTTTGGTGGTTGGAGCAGGCTGTAGCATCTTTGATTTCATCAACTGCAAAATTTGTTGACTATGTTTAATTTGTTGGGAAAATTAAACGCCCACTTTTTACAAGGAGATTTATTTAACAGCTAGTCATAGTTTTGCTTGGTAGCGTAGAAAATAAGAAACTACAACTTGATTTTTATTTTTCAATTTTATTCTTAAATTATTAACTGATAAAAAAAATCATGCCATGTTTGGTTCGCTGTAATAGAATAGGGCTGTAATCGGTAATTCAATTATTTGATTGAATGAAATGGAATAATATTCTTACGTTAGGTTAATTGGAATGAAATAATATTCTTGTGTTTGGTTGAATGGAATAAATATTGTAATAGCATAAGAAAAAATACTGAAATAATCAGAGTACCCTTAGTAGAATTTTTGTAAGATAGATAATTATGATTTTTGTTATTAAATTTTAATAGCATTATTATTAAATATAATTTAATAATATTCTTAATATGATTATTTTTATATTAAATTATTTCAAATATTTTATTTTTATATTTTTTGAGTCCAAGTTTTAATTATTAACGTTTATAGGTTTTTTTTGTTAATATACCTTTTTTAAAATTAAATTTAGTTCTTAATATTTTAAAAAAAATTAAATTTAATTATTAATCTTTTGAAAGAGAGTTAAAATATTTTTTTAATTAAAATATTAATTAAAAATTAAAATTTTAAATACGGCAACTCTCGTAGCAGTCAAAGTGCATTTCATGCTTAGAGCTGTCCATGGGCCGGGCCGGGCCGGGTTCGGAAAAAATTTTCGGCCCGACTCTTAGGCCCGGGCCTGGCCCGAAATATGGGCCTGAAATTCCCCAAGCCCGGCCCGGGAAAAAAAGAGCAAGCCCGAGCCCGGCCCGATTTTTAATAAACACAAAAAAAATATTTTAAAAATAAAAAAATAAAAAAATTATTTTTAAAGTATTTTAAAATTAAAAATTAAAAAATAAAAATAAAAAATATATATTTATTATATTCGGGCAGGGCCGGGCCAGGCCCTGGCCAAAAAAGTTGAGCCCGAGCCCGGCCCATTTTTTAAACGGGCCTCTTTTTTTTGCCCAAGCCCATATTTCGGGCCTATATTTTTACTCGAACCCTCCCATATTTCGGGCGGGCCGTCGGGCCGGGCCGGGCCGCCCGGCCCATGGACAGGTCTATTCATGCTTCTTCTTCTTTAATTTTTATGAAAATTTTATAATTTTTTTGAGTTGAGTTTTTTTTTATTTTTTTATAATTTTAAATTATTTGTTGACGTGGTATATAAAATAACTATTGTCATATCAGATTGTTCACATGGATTGACACGCGGGTTGTCGTGTCAATTTCATTAAAAAATTAGTGTTTTAGTCAATGTAATTTAAAAAAAAAAGTAATTTAACTCTTTTTAAAGGTTTAATGCTCAAATTTAGTTAAAAAGAAAATAAGAGTTAAATTGACAGAAAATACAAACATTGAGGGCTAAATTCGTTATTATACTTTTTTAAAAAAACCAAAGAATCCTTAATCAGGGTCAATAGAAATGAGAGTTTAGAACTATTAATGGGTTGGTTCAGGTTCCAATTTTTTTTTATTGTTGGCAAATTTATAAAATATTATATTAATATTTATATATTTTTATAATAAATTAAATTTTAAAAATATTTTTATTTAAATTAAATTTGGGTTAAATTAAGTTGGCTTGAAACATAAAAATTTTCGTTTAAGTCCGAATCTAGTCATGTCAGACCTATTAGATCGGGTGAGCTTCCCGGCCCATAAATAGGTCTAATGAGAGTTAATTGAGCTTCATTCTCTCCAAATTTTTGAAAAAGATTCTTAAAAACTTAATGTTTAATTAAATTTACATGTTCGTTTTAAGATTTATACCTTCCTATATATATATATATCTATTTTTCATGATAAAATGCCATGAAAGGCAAGTAATCTTTTAAGATTATTACATAAATCCCATACGTTAAAATTAATAAATTATGTCATTAATTATATATTATCCATTTAAAAGGAAAGGTCCTTTGGATTTTCCTTGGTTCACAGGTGAATTAACTTCCTCTTTTCTTTTTTCTTTTTCTTTTTTGCAGTATATAGTAAAATAGTCTATTTTAATAGAAGATTTTAATCACATTTGAAATTTTAAAATTTAAAAATAGAGGGATTAAATTTCTAAAAATAAAAATATAAAGATTAAATTATAAATATACAAATAGTACAAGAACTTAACTATATTTTTAATATTTATTTTATAATTTAATTAAAAATAATTAATAATTAACCGAACATGAAGCACGATAAAATACGTATTAGTTAGTATTAAGGGTTTTTACTTAGATAATATAAAAAATACGAAAATGTGACATGTTGTAGATTATTTACCAAAATGATATGTTTTCTACAATAAAATTAAGTGTTTGTCAACCTATCAGGCACACCCCCTATAAAATATAATATTTTAATAAAATAAATAAATTAATAAATTAAAAACAATACTTTTTACCTTTTTTTTAATTTGGGCTGGTTGTGGTATGATTTTGATGGAAATTAAAAATAAGTCTATTTATTTTAATTTATTATAATTTAATCTTTATAGGTTTTCGAATTTGACTAACTTTTTAAATTCGAAAACTTACAAAGACCAAATTATGATAAATTAAAATAATAGTTAAAATAAAAAATTTAGATTAAATTATGATAAATTAAAAGAAATGGACAAACTTCTAATTTTCATAAAATAAAATATATTAAATTTAAAAATATGCCACAATCACCCTAAATTAAAAAAAATGTAAAAAATAGGAAAAGGGGTGCGGCCTGAAATTTTGGGTCACCTTTTTTTAGATTAAAATATTATTTTTTAAATTTATTTTTATTGAAATATTATTTTTTTTATAAGTAAAAAGGTATTATTCTCCTAAATAATTTACATATTTTCGTACTCCTTGGAAGACAAGTTTCTGACTACAGAATCCCCAAGTTTTGCAATGATGGTGTGCTGAGTTGCTGACGACCATGTTTTTGGCCTTTCTCTTCTTTGATCACCCTCCACCAATCTTGCTCTCCACGCATTTCTCTTCTCCAAGTATTTTTCTTGGTCTTTCTTTTTTAGTCTTATTTATATATAAACACAAAGCCTGAAGCCTTCAAACACTTGAAACCAATCCAAACTTTTATCCAAACACACAAAACCCAAGTTTTTTCTTCAGCCAAAGCTCCAAAAAAGATGGAACTTTTTGCTTCACAATCATCTTTACTAATGAGTTCAGCTACTAGTTTTGATTTTCTACAAAAACCCATTTTTCTTCATGGGCTTTCTGCTTCATTACACTTAGTTTTGTTGCTTTTATTGTTAATCTTGTGGATGGTGAGCAGGATTAAAAAAGTTAGTAGGGAAAGTTCAAAGGAACGACAGATTTTATGGTATAAGCAAACATTAGCCTGTTGTTTTGTTGTTTCAGTTTCCAATGTTGTCTTGTGTTTGTTAAGTTATTTTTATTGGTATGGAAATGGTTGGTCTGAGGATAAGTTGGTGAGTCTTATTGATTATGCATTGAAAATACTTGCTTGGGGTGCAACATGTGTTTGCTTGCAATGTCAATTCTCCAATCCTAGTGAACAAAAGAGGTTCCCTGTTGTGTTGAGAATTTGGTGGGGTTTTTACTTTTCAATTTCATGTTATTGTCTTGTTATAGACATTGTTCTCTTCAAAACACATGTTTCTTTCCCAAGCCAGTATTTAGTATCTGATGTCTTGTCTGTTGTTACTGGTTTGTTTCTATGTATTGTTGGGTTCTTTGTAAGAAATGAGGGTGAAGATACCCTCCTTGAGGAACCCCTTCTAAATGGAGATTCTAGTGTTAGTAATGGTGTAGAGTTGAGTAAGGAAAAAGGGGGTGATACTGTAACCCCATATTCAAATGCTGGAATTTTCAGCATTCTTACATTTTCTTGGATGGGGCCTCTCATTGCTGCTGGCAATAAGAAACCATTAGACCTTGAGGATGTTCCTCAGCTAGATAGCCATGATAGTGTTATTGGGGCTTTTCCAAAATTTAAAAACAGGCTTGAATCAGATGATAGTGAGGGGAATGGTGTTACCTCACTTAAGCTGGTGAAGGCACTGTTCTTTTCAGCTTGGAAAGATATTCTTTGGACAGCTTTGTTTGCTTTTACGTACACGGTGGCTTCATATGTTGGCCCATTCCTCATCGACACTTTCGTTCAGTATCTGAATGGGCAAAGGGAATTTAAGGCTGAGGGCTATCTTCTAGTTGCTGCTTTCTTTGTTGCCAAGCTAGTGGAGTGCTTGTCTCAGAGGCGCTGGTTCTTTAAGTTGCAACAAGTTGGACTTAGGCAGAGGGCTGTATTGGTAGCAGTGATATATAACAAGGGGTTAACCCTTTCGTGCCAGTCGAAGCGCAGCCATACCAGTGGGGAGATCATCAATTTCATGACTGTTGATGCAGAAAGGGTGGGTGACTTTAGTTGGTACATGCATGATCCATGGATGGTAGTTTTGCAAGTTGCTTTGGCCTTGTTGATCTTGTATAAGACCCTAGGGCTTGCATCCATTGCCGCTTTCGTTGCTACTGTACTTGTTATGTTGGCGAATATTCCTTTGGGAAAATGCTGGAGAAGTTTCAGGATAAGTTAATGGAATCAAAAGATACAAGGATGAAGGCAACATCTGAAATTTTGAGGAATATGAGGATTCTTAAACTGCAGGGGTGGGAAATGAAGTTCCTCTCCAGGATTGTCGGGCTCAGGAGCGTCGAGGAAGGATGGTTAAAACGATTCGTTTATACAAATGCCATGACTGCTTTCGTTTTCTGGGTTGCACCATCCTTTGTGTCTGTAGCCACTTTTGGTGCTTGTATGTTCTTAGGAGTCCCACTTGAGTCAGGGAAGATCCTATCTGCACTCGCAACATTCAGGATTCTTCAGGAGCCAATCTACAACCTTCCTGACACAATCACAATGATAGTTCAAACAAAGGTGTCACTTGATCGAATTGCTGCCTTCCTCCGGCTCGATGACTTGCAGCCTGATGCTATAGAGAAGCTACCCAGTGGTAGTTCCAATATAGCGATTGAGATTGCTGATGGGAACTTCTCTTGGGATACGTCATCCCCTACTGCAACACTAAAAGATATAAACTTGAAAGTTTCCCATGGCATGAGTGTTGCTGTTTGTGGTACGGTCGGCTCTGGCAAGTCAAGTTTACTTTCCTGTCTTTTGGGGGAGTTACCAAAGATATCAGGAACGCTTAAGTTGTGTGGTACAACAGCCTATGTTGCCCAGTCACCTTGGATACAAAGTGGCAAGATTGTAGACAACATATTGTTCGGTAAGGAAATGGACAGAGACAAGTATGACAAAGTGCTTGAAGCTTGTACCCTCAAGAAGGATCTTGAAATTCTCTCTTTCGGTGATCAGACGGTTATAGGCGAGAAGGGAATCAATCTGAGTGGTGGACAAAAGCAAAGAATACAGATTGCTCGTGCTCTATACCAAGATGCCGATATCTATCTGTTTGATGATCCTTTCAGCGCAGTGGATGCTCATACCGGATCTCATTTATTTAAGGTAATGTCTTCTTAATGATCATATAGCATGCATTTTAAGAGTCCCTATAGTTAATTTAGTTGAAATAGTTATGTATGAGCTCTGAGTATCTTGTTTACTCTTTTGAAGGGCAGGAGGTTTTACTAAAGAATTTGAGATCAAAAACAGTGATTTATGTCACTCATCAAGTTGAGTTTTTACCAGCTGCTGATTTAATTTTGGTAAGCTATTATTTACATTATTTTCAGTGATTTTCATCATATGTCTAAGATTCAAGAAATAATTTACTAACTGGATTCAACTTGTATTTACATATTTGTTAGGTGATGAAAGATGGGAGGATTGTTCAAGCTGGAAAGTATAATGATATTCTCAATTCAGGTACTGATTTTATGGAACTTGTGGGTGCACATAAGAAAGCTTTGTCGGCCCTTGATACTGTTGAAGCAAGTTCGGTTTCTGAACAAACTACCAGCGAAGGAGAAAGTGATATAGGTACTACTAATGGGAAAGTGCAGAAACAAGAAAACCAAGGTAACCGGAGCTTTAAAGTAGATGATGTCGGACCAAAAGGACAGCTTGTTCAAGAAGAAGAACGAGAGAAAGGACAAGTCGGGTTTTCGGTCTACTGGAAGTACATCACAACAGCATATGGAGGAGCTCTTGTGCCTTTAATACTGCTTGCTCAGATTCTCTTTCAGATTTTTCAAATAAGCAGCAACTATTGGATGGCTTGGGGATCACCGGTGTCGGCAGACATAAAGCCTCCTGTTGGGAGCTTTACACTAATCATGGTCTATTTGGCTTTGGCCATTGCAAGTGCCATTTGTGTCTTTGCCAGATCCATGCTTCTTGGTACAGCTGGATATAAAACAGCCACTCTTCTCTTTATAAAGATGCATCTTTGCATTTTCCGCGCTCCTATGTCTTTCTTCGATTCTACACCGAATGGAAGAATCCTCAACAGAGTAAGCATCTAATGTTTTTCCTGTATGGATACGAAAGATTCAATTTATCTTCATGTTTGTTGGCATTTTTCCCCTTGTTTTTGAAGTATTGTAAACTTTTTTGCTGCCTCTTATAGGCTTCTACAGATCAAAGTGCAGTGGATACGGACATCGCGTATCAAGTTGCCGCATTTGCTTTCTCAGTTATCCAGCTACTTGGAATCATTGCAGTCATGTCTCAAGTTGCTTGGCAGATCTTTATCATTTTTATTCCAGTGATTGCTACCTGCATTTGGTATCAGGTAACTCTTGCTGAATTGTGGCTAAGCAATGCATGAAATCATGAACTTCTTACAAAGCAGCAACATACCTAAAATCTCAAATTTTCTACTTTGTAAAACTCATTTAATCATTGCCTTATTGCTGAACAAAGGAATGCTCATAAACTTGTAATCTCGCAGCAATATTACATATCTTCTGCACGAGAACTTTCGCGGCTGATTGGAGTATGCAAAGCTCCAGTAATACAGAATTTTGCTGAAACAATTTTAGGAGCAACAACTATAAGGAGCTTTGATCAAGAGAAAAGGTTCCAAGACACAAACATGGTGCTGACTGACTCGTATTCTCGTCCAAAATTCCATGTTGCCGGTGCAATGGAATGGCTGTGCTTCCGCCTGGACTTACTGTCTTCTGTTACTTTTGTCTTCTCTTTATTCTTTTTAATCTCTATACCGGAAGGAATTATCGATCCTGGTAAGTAAATGCAGATTCATATTGGCAGCTTTATTGACTACTAGATAACAAATGTTCTAGGAGAATGATTGTATGCATTTTTCTTTTGTTTAGGTATTGCCGGGTTAGCTGTGACGTATGGACTCAATCTAAATATGTTGCAAGCTTGGGTGGTGTGGAATATTTGCAATATGGAGAATAAAATTATATCTGTTGAGAGAATACTTCAGTACTGTAGTATTCCTAGTGAACCTGCCCTTGTGGTGGAAACGTATCGCCCAGACCATTGTTGGCCGTACCACGGAGAAGTTCATATTCGTGATTTGCAGGTAAGGGCAGTGTTGTGGTGTTCTATGATTTTGTTTCTAATGGAATTGCCGTATTAAATAAACAATGATGGTCTCGATGTAGGTACGATATGCCCCGCACATGCCACTCGTGTTGCGAGGTCTGACCTGCACATTTCCTGGAGGGTTGAAAACCGGTATCGTAGGGAGAACAGGCAGTGGTAAATCAACTCTCATACAAACACTTTTCCGGATCGTTGAACCTGCAGCAGGGCAGATCATAATCGATGGTGTAAACATCTCATCGATCGGGTTGCATGATTTGCGTTCACGACTCAGCATCATCCCTCAAGAGCCTACCATGTTTGAAGGGACTATACGAAGCAACCTGGACCCTCTTGAAGAATACACAGATGAACAGATTTGGGAGGTAGGTTCATTTTAGTTAAACACTGTCTGTTATGATCGGCAATTGAAGTCTAACATCAATCAATATTGTGTTTTAAAGGCATTGGATAAATGCCAACTTGGGGATGGAGTTCGAAACAAGGCCGGCCGGCTCGATTCTTCAGGTTCGATCCTTCTATCTTATAACACACATGAGTTTGTCTTCTTTTGCATAAATTATACTTTGTATGATTATTGTTGTGCAGTTAGTGAGAATGGAGAGAATTGGAGCATGGGGCAAAGGCAGTTGGTGTGCCTTGGGCGTGTTCTATTGAAGAAAAGTAAGATCTTAGTGCTCGACGAAGCTACCGCATCGGTGGATACAGCCACCGACAACCTAATAAAGACGACGTTAAGGGAGCACTTCTCCGATTGTACGGTCATAACAATCGCTCACCGAATAACTTCGGTTCTTGATAGCGACATGGTTCTGCTTCTAAGTCATGGTTAGTAGTACAGTATGCTCTGCTCATTAAGATGGATTCTTGGAAGTTCATTTCATTTGAATAGATAAAAAAAAAAAACATTTGTTTTTGCAGGACTTATAGAAGAATATGATAGTCCATCAAGTTTGCTGGAAAACAAGTCTTCATCATTTGCACAGCTTGTAGCAGAGTACACTGTGAGATCAAATTCTGGTTTTTGATAGAAACTGGATTGAATTAGACGATGATGAAAATTTACTAGTGTTAGTAATTAGTAATGTTTTTAATTTGTAATTGTGGGTGTTTTGTGCCATTTTCTTTGGCTCCCAATAAACGATTTTCCCTTTTTTTGTGGTCCAATTGTTATGTTTTATGTTGCTAAAACTTTTCGTATGTGTTCCATACTTATATTATACACATGTATATAAACATCAGGGCGATAGCAGAAAATTTTGTTAGAATGGTCGAAATTAAATTGTAATTTTTACGATAGTAAAAATATAATTTTATTATTTTAATAGTCTATATTTTTATAATATATTTTAAAAATTAAATCAAATTCTTATATATATTTTTTAGGTTGGTATTAAATTGGGATGAATTAATCAACTCGATTAGGAATATAGTATGCTACAATGTTATATTCTTGAACTAGTTTATGAAACTTATTTTAACGAGCTTAAGCGGAATAAATGATGTACTTGGTAGTATGCTTTGTATAGGTGTAATTATTGAGTGTTTTCATTAACTTATTTGTGTTGATACTAAATTTGTAGAAATACCATTAAGTTGATTATTCGGCGTACGATTTGTTTTCCATGCGCAAGTTAGAGTATATTAAGATCCTAAATTTCGGTTTCAGTATCCAGAGAACATCTTGAACTCAACAATGTTGATGTATTTACATTTTTGAATAGTTTAGCATGTACCTATCTAGTTAAGTCATTGTTAGTATATCTTTATATTTATATGAACTTGAGTATCAAATTAGTATTTATTGAATTTAATTAATAGTGTTATTATATGCTCATAAGTAAGTTATTTGAAATGTGTGTATTCGTATCTAAATTAATTGTAGTTGCCCTGAAAACAAATGTGACACATTGTAGCTCAGACCTGACGATCGGGTCAGGTATGAAATGTTACACAAAGAGTACAAAAGCTTGGATTATATTTTAATATTTACTTTATAATTTGACTAAAAAATAATTAATAATTAACCTAACACGAAGCACTATAAAATACGTACTAGTTAGTATTAAGGGTTTTTCTCCTAGGTAATACAAAAAATAATAATTACAAAAATGGGGCATATTGTAGATTATTTATGAGAATGATATATAATAAAATTAGGTGCCTCCTAGTGTCACGGGGCTAAATCTTTCGTCTCGCGATCTGTTCGGCCTTAAGCGATCTGTTCGCTCCAAACTCGCCTAAGTCAGCCTTTACTCCCAAAAGTGAGGATTCCTTTAGAATTCTTCTAAGGCACCAATTTGTATAGCGAAAGCGTTTGTGCCCAAAGAAGCTACAAATGAACAATTGAAAGCCAAAGAAAGAATGCACACAAAGTGTTTAAGTAAATGCTCTCAATATTCTCTTATTCACAAAGAATAATGAAACAATGAATGAAGTCGGTACAAATGAGGGGGACACTCTCTATTTATAGTTGAGCTCCCCCAAAACCGACGGTCAAGATACATTTACATCGACGGACGAAATTAACTATATCCCTTGATTTTAGGGATTAACAAGATATGTCATATCAAATCAAATCTAATCTTTACAAGATATGATTCCCTCAATCTTCTAAAATTAGTTACCAAATTAACCTAAGTTATTATATCTTCGTTATCGAGCCAACCAGACTTCAATCTAACAGGCTTTTTCAACAGCTTCTTGAATCGGGTCAGTTCTTACGGGCCAAATGATCCCCATCTAACCAATAAACCTCAATCGGATGCATTTGGTGCGATGGTCACGGGCTTTGAACTGCGGCTCGTGACACTAGCACCACCTATAAAAAATAAAAATTTAATAAAAATAAATAAAATAATAAATTAAAAACAATATTTTAATCTAAAAAATGGTGACCTAAATATTAGTCCATTTATTTTAATTCATCGTAATTTGATCTATGTTTTCAAATTTAAAAAGTTAGTTAAATTATTGAGTTTGTATATGGATTTAAAAAATGGTTGGTCTTGTAGTAAGTAATTTGATGATCAAGTTTAATGATAGTAAATAATTTTGCCTAACTTTTTAAATTCAAAAACATAGTAAAATTAAATTATAATAAATTAAAATACATGGACTAACTTCTAATTTTCATAAAATAGAAGTGTAGAATTCAAAATTATACTACAACCACCCCAAATTTAAAAAACAAAAAACAAAGAGTTAGCACGTTGGGTCACTTTTTTAGATTAAAATATTATTTTTTATATTTATTTTTATTTAAATTTAATTTTACTATAAAATCTATTATTCTCATAAATAATATGCAACATGCACATTTTCGTGATTAAATTCCATTTTTTTATTCATGTGTTTACCCCTTGGAAGACAAGTGTCTGACTGCGGAGTCCCACGTTTTGCATTGCATGGTGTGCTGAGTTGCTGACGACCATGTTTTTTTGCCTTTTCTCTTTATCTTTATCTTTATCTTTTTCTTTTATTTGAATTACAAAAATAAAGTAAAACCCTCACAATAACATGATTAACGCTATTCGAATTTTAAATGGTTCGAAAAATAAATATTTTGACAATAACACACAAGATTTGGCATTTTTTGTTCTTCCACCAAGTGACATATAATATGAATACGAGTCAACAACATAAACAATCGTTGAAAAGTGTTCAACTTAGTCCTCAAAGTATGACTTGCATTTCAAATTCATCTCTAAAGTTTAAATTGTTTTAATTAAGTCACAAAAATATCAATATCATATCTATTAAATTATTCCATTAAATCAGTCATTAACTTAAACATTAAGGTAGCTCAAATCTAGTAGTATATTAAAACCCCATAGGTCAAATTATAAAACCTTGAATCTATATATTAAAAAAAAGTAATTCTCTTATATTTTATTGATGATGTTTAAAAAAAAATTAGATGTAGGCTATTCATGATATAATTATATATGCATTTAAAATTTTATAAAAATAATTTAAATACATTTCATAATATATCTGAATCAGTATTTATTATTTAAAGTGATGGCTACACCCGCAAATGAATCTTAATGACATGATACTAATAATTTGAGAATACAATAATTATTTGAAATATAGGGATGAATTTAAAATTTGATCAATAAATTAGGAATATTAGTTGAAATTAAGTCCTTCGTCCCTCGTTCCTGCTAATTTAGTATTTTGTTAGTTCTGGAAAACTGACACTAAAGTAAAAAAAAAAAAAAAGACTTTGATAATTAATCCTATATTTTATGTTTTCAGAGTAAAAAATCACGTCTTTCCCCGAAGGGCAAAGGCCCCTCCAACTTCCTTTTTACGTCTTTTTCTGAAGTTCAGTACGTTTCCCTTCTGCTCTCTCCGTTTCCAATCTTGCTGTCCACGCATTTCTCTTCTCATTTATATATAAACACAAAGCCAGAAGCCTTCAAACACTTGAAACCAATCAAAACTTTTATCCAAACACACAAAACCCAAGTTTTTTCTTCGGCCAAAGCTCCAAAAAAAATGGAACTTTTTGCTTCACAATCATCTTTACTAATGAGTTCAGCTGCTAGTTTTGATTTTCGACTAAAACCCATTTTTCTTCATGGGTTTTCTGCTTCATTACACTTAGTTTTGTTGCTTTTATTGTTAATCTTGTGGGTGGTTAAAAAAGTTAGTAGGGAAGATTCAAAGGAAAGACAGGTTTAATGGTATAAGCAAACATTAGCTTGTTGTTTTGTTGTTTCAGTTTCTAATGTTGTCTTGTGTTTGTTAAGTTATTTTTATTGGCATACGAATGGTTGGTCAGAGGATAAGTGAGTGAGTCTTATTGATTATGCATTGAAAGCACTTGCTTGGGGTGCATATGCAACATGTGTTTACAAGCATTGTCAATTCTCCAATCCCGGTGAACAAAAGAGGTTCCCTGTTGTGTTGAGAATTTATAATACTAAAGTATTTTATTATTATTTTGCTTCGAATTTTTTTTCAAATATTTATTGTTTCAATTTTATGTGCTCTAACATGGAATTAGTTATATTGTAATAAGATTTTAATTTGACATGTTTAATTTTTTTAATTTAATTTGAATAATTTCACTCGATTTGACTCGATTCGATTCGAAAAATTTTTAAATTGAGTTAGGATGCTAAAATAGAACTCGTCAACTCAATTAATTTAAAAAAAATTCACTCAATTCGATTGAATGCTCACCCTTACTTTGAAACAAAAAGTGAGACATGATGCAGCAACATTACACCGGGCCATGTCTGAAATAGTGAAAAACTGTCATGTAATGAAAATGGCCAAGAAACTAAAGCAAGGATCCATGAGCTGAAATTCTGGAGATCAATAGTGAAAGAAACCTTAAGGCTACACCCACCTGTTCCTTTGAACATCAGACAAAACATTGAGAACTGTGCGTAGAAGTGAGTAAAATCCGATTCGATTCGAAAAATTTAATGAAAAATTTAAATTTTGAATTAAATAGTTCGAGTTATTTGAGTTAATCAAGTTATTCGGATTAACTCGAATAAAAAATTAAGTTTTTTTATTTAACTCGAATATGAATTACACAATTCGAGTTATCCGAAAATCCGAATAAGAAAAAACAAAATTATGTTGTTTTGATAAATGTTTATTTTTTAAAAGTTAAAATTCAAAATAATTAAATTAAAAGGCAAAACTACTTTGTTTTGATAAATGTTTACCCATTAAGTTAAAAGGTAAAATCATTATATTGTTCATGTAGTTAAATAATCTTGTAAATTTATCTACTAGTTAAATAACCGGTCCATCTAAACGCAACATTAAGTATAAATAATAGGATTCGTTAATTCGACTCGATTTGACTCGATTCGATTCGATTCGAAAAAATTTCAAATTGAATTCGGTTGCTAAAATAGAATTTGTCAACTCGACTAATTCAAAAAAATTTTACTCGGTTTGACTCGACTCGATCGAATACTCACCCTTAACTGTGTAGTCAATGGCTATGGCATCCCTTCCAAGTCCAATGTTCTCATTTAATGCACGGGCCATATAAAGGATCCTTGTTGTTGGGGAAAAGGTGAAGTGTTTTGGGTGAGAGCAGCTCTATTGGTGGTTTTAATGGAGGAAAGCTTGAGTACATGTATATGTATATGCCATTTGGTGGTGGGGAAGCCAAAAAAATTGTTTGAATGAGTAAAAAAATTGTTAGAAGGAAGAATGATTTGGTCTTATTCTCGTACCTTATTCTTTTTCATCCAACTAATAGGGTTCTGTAGAGGTCTTTGTATTATAGCATGGAATGCATTTTTTGTTTCTACAAGTAAAATATTCTCTTATGCTAGAAATACATGCAAAATGATCATTTATATAACAATTGAAGGGAAAAAAGCAGTTAGTTTTATGAGGTGGAATTAATTAATGATGTGGTATTAATTTAAGATATGACGTGAGTTGTTCACTTTTATCTTTTGTACCTTAATTCATTTTGAATGTAACAAACTCAGTGCTTACTTCAAACTATTAAAAGTAAAAGAAGTCATTTGCTTTATCTAAACTTAAGTATTGTAAAATCTCCTTAGGAATCTCTTAAAAAAATTGGACACCTTCCTTATTACCAGAAATCAATTTGGCGATCCCATCGGCAACTTGATTATTCTTCCCGGGAACATACCTAAAAAACCACAATCTTCCATTTTTCAATATATGTTTGGTTCTTCTAACCAAGACTAAATTTGCATCCGTTGATTGCCTATCTTCAATGACTTTAATCATTTTCATGCTATCTGTATGAATCAACACTCTCTCAAATCTTCATTTGTTTAAAATAGTTAACCAATCTAGAATACACATCCCTTAAGTAATGGTTATAACCAAGAATCTAATCCCCAACCTAATTTCACAACACTCTCCCGACCAATTCATATTCCCCAATTTCATATCTTATTCATCGATTAAATACATCCAGCTACAATTGAGTAAATGAATATGCCACCTCATATATTAAACTTATGTTGTATCATTTAATTGAGTTAATCTCATAAAGTTAACTTTTTATCAACTATTACCAAAAATATGATCTTGTTAATTTATCTACCTACAAGGATCTTTATGTTTATTTTTAAAAGTATAAAAACTAAATGCATTCTTCATTATGGTACAGGGACCGATATAGTATTTTTACCAATAATTCCCTAATGGAAAATTGGAAATTTGCTTGGTTGTATATTAATAAAAAAAAAAAGTCATTTGTGAATCCAAGGCTTGGTTCAGAATCGAATCTCAACATTGTATCTCCATATTTTTATTTTTATTTCTTTGTCCCCCGATTTATTTGCATTTTAGCATTTGCAGGGACTTCCATTTTTCAAATAATTGTTGGAAACTGAAAATTGGATCAATTAAACTACTAATATATCCTTCTTTCCTTGATAGTTGATCCCAAAGCAAAGATGCTTTTCAACCAAGGTTGACTGCGCTAAATGTTTTTAAGTTTTAAAATATTATAGTTGAGTCCTTAAAATATTAGTATTACATCAATTACGTCCTTATGCCAATTTAGCTTATCAGCATGGGTTGCAAGGGCAACATTAGAGGAGGACAAGCAGGGCCTTGGTCCCTCCAAAGTGAAAAATTGCTCTTTTATTTCCTTTAAAAACAATAAAATTTTAAATTAATTTAATTGTAAAATTTTATGACCCTTCTAAAATTTAAAATTGAATTGTTTATAGTTTAATTTCTCAAGATATTGTAAAATTTTATGTTTATATAGTGATAAATTTACATTTTAGCTCTCTCAACAATTTATAATCCAAATTCGGCCCTCCCCCTGGAAATTATTTCTAGCTTCGTCATTGCTTGGTCAAATTATAAACATATGTTTAACATCATCTTTGGTATGACGTGTAACAAAAACAAGCCATCTTAAATTTTAATGTTATTTTTTAAAATACGTCAAATATGAACCGATATTGATGGTTAAACTGGCGAAAAGACCTAATTAATATAATACTAGCATTTTGAAGATTAGGTTAAAACATTTTGAAATGTAGGACCAATTTAAAATCTCAAGATAAATTGGGGGATAGTTTAGTGAATTGAACAATTTCGACTATTCCAAGTTTGCTTTGGTGGTTGGAGCAGGCAGTCCGCAGTTGCATCTTTGGTTTCATCAACTGCAATATTTGTTGACTATATTTAATTTGTTTGGAAAATTAAACGCCCACTTTTTACAAGGAGATTTATTTAACAGCTAGTCATATATTTGCTTGGTAGAGTAGAAAATAGGAAACTACAACTTCATTTTTATTTTTCAATTTTATTCTAAAATTATTGACACGTTTGATTAACTGTAAAAGAATAGGATTGTAATCGGTAATTCAATTGTTTGGTTGAATGAAATGGAATAAAATTCTTGCGTTAGGTTAATTGGAATGAAATAGTATTCTTGTGTTTGGTTGAATGGAATAAATATTGTAATAGCATAAGAAAAAATACTGAAATAATCAGAGTACCCTTAGCAGAATTTTTGTAAGGTAGATAATTATGGTTTTTGTTATTAAATTTTAATAGCATTATTATTAAATATAATTTAATAATATTCTTAATGTAATACCCAATTTTAGCCCGGGCTCGCATATGGAAACATAATTTTTGAGGATATGCAATCTTAGATATGATATGCAATCCTAGATATGATATGCAATCTTAGATATGATATATAATCTTAGAATATATGATTTTGTAATCTTAGAGATTTAATTTGTAGATACCCTTTAATCTCAGTCGTTGATGTAATTGATCTGTACCGTTGGATTTGAGGAGGCTCAACTATAAATAGAGGTCTCTCCCTTCATTGTTGAAAGGGAGGAGGAGGAAGAGGAATAAAAAAGAGAACGATTGGCAGTTTTTTAAAGGTGGCTTACTATTTTTTTCTTCCGATTATTTTTTTTTATTTATTTACGATTTTAAAAAGGGGGAGAAGGTGATACCACTGCGAATTTTATTTATTTATTTTATTTAGCCCCTCCGCCTTTTAATGTTTTTGTAATTAAGTTTTTTTTATTTTTATTTTTCTTAATTTACCCTTTTATTTATTTTTATTTCAATTGGGTCTAAGTTGAACGGCGTCGTTTTAGAGGAGAAGGGAAAATTTCCCTTCCAGCCCCTCTATGTAATTCGCGCGTTCAAATTAATCCTTTTACTTTTATTTATTTGCGGATTTACCCCTATTTTTTTACTTCCGACCCAATTTAGTCCTTTCTCATATTTTTCTTAAAATCAGTATTTCTAATTTTTTATGAAATTATTATTATATGTATATATATAAATATGTTTCTTTTGCATGTATTTACACCTTAAAAAAAACTAATATTTTTCGTATATTTTAGACACATGTTTTATTAATTTTGATATTATCTTAATTATTTTAATATATTTTCATGGATGTATGTATATTTTTTATTTATTTCAGTTATTTGTCTATTAATTTATGTTTACATATATTTTTTATTATCTTGTCCATTTATTTGATATTTTGCAGGCCATTATTTTACTTATTTGTTCATATATTTGCATTATTTCTATGCTATCGTAGTATTTATTATTGCATTATATATTTAATGTAGCATAACATTACATTTTTACTCGATTTTTAAAATCAAACTTTTTCAAAATGGATATTCTTTTAATTAAAATAAAAACTTATTATTGGGAATTCAACACGTTGTGTCCTAACGTATTGGATGTGACGCATTGATTTCTCGAAATGAAGATTTTTTTTAAAAATCATGAAGGAAATATTCCGAGTTTGAGATTCTAAAGGAATTGTGCCCTAACGTATTGGGTGTGATTTCTTAAATCTTGGATAAGTGGATGTTCTTTTAAAGTAAAGGAAATATTCCGAGTTTGAGATTCTAAAGGGATCGTGCCCTAACGTATTGGGTGTGATTTCTTAAGTCTTGGATGAGTGGATGTTCTTTTAAAGTTTTATTGTATAAGTATTCTGATCTAATTCATTTTGGGGGAAATTAGAATGTTGTGCCCTAACGTATTGGGTGTGGCATTTTTGCTTCTCTAAATTGAAAAGGGTCTTAATATGCAACGTTTTAAGTTTTTAAAGATTATATTTTTAAAATTTTCGACCTTAAGACATTAATTAATTAACTAGGTACCAATTTTTTGGCGTAATGAGGGTGCTAATCCTTCCTCATGCGTAACCGACTTCCGGACCCGTTCTTCTAAAATTCGTAGACCAAAGTTGTTTATAAGTGACCTAATCACACCTTAATAAAAGATTTGTGGCGACTCCCAACTTTCATTTTCTTTTTTTTAAGTCGACAACCTAAAATTTTTTGTTTTTAAAAAAAAATGGTTTCGACAGCTTGGCAACTCCGCTGGGGAATTTTTTAAGAGAGTCGAGCCACAAAGTTGATTAATTTTTATCTTATGGTCGAGAAAATATTTTAAAAAAAAACTCATGACATCCTTTTACATTCATTATCTTATTGTTTAAATATTGTTTGCATTATACATTTCATGAGTTGAACAATGTTACCCTTTTAAGTGGGAGTGAGAAACTATACCTTCGTGAGGTTTTACCTCCGTGTAGGGTAGTGGATTGCTTTCGGGATACATCCGTACCTATGTCTTCGTGATATTTTTCATCTCCGTGCAGCCATAGGGAAATGTATTCCCCTGAATTGAACTCGATCCATATGAGCCTATAATGAGTGAGGATTGGGGAATCTGCTGGTTCGGGTACCTTTACTCTAGAAGCCAAACTTCATATAATGAACCTTAGGAATCCACCCTAGGTAGAATTATACTATACCCTAGTAGATATCCAATTAGGGATCTTTACTATTTCTTGATTATATCTTGTGTTTCTATGTTATACTGACTTTTGGTGTTTTATTTGCATGACATGGCATTTCATTTCACGCATTGCATTAATAAATATATTAAGGGATTCTAATTAATCTAAATTACTCATCAGTTAATCTGGAAACCAATCAAGCTATCAAACACTGCTACGGAACTCGATCCAAAACTAGAGACATGGACCAAAGGCTAGAACAGTTCCAGAAAGAAATGCAAGAGCAAATGAATGAGCAATTAGAAAAGATTCAACAAAAGATGATGGAAAAGATAATGGAATCTCAAGGGAGTATGATGGCTAAGTTGACTCAGTTATTGGCTGGAGGAGTTGACAAAGGCAAGGGATTGGTACTCAACAATGAAGAATGTGACAATGAGGGACTTGTCTATCCTCCGGACTTTACACCCCAACAAGTTGATATATACCCGCGTAAGTCCTTTGTTACCATTAATCCTCCGGGTGATGCTGCAACGCAAATGAATTTTCAGATGGGATCAGGCTCTAACCCCGGTGCCAAATTTGTTAATCCTGCTATTCCTGATTTTGATGAAACGGTTGGAAAGGAAAAAATGAATGAGGAACTATCAAAACAGCTCGAGGAAAGGTATAAATGGTTGGAGGAAAAACTTAAAGTGATAGAAGGTACTGAGAGCTACCACGGAATTGATGCTAGAGAATTGAGCTTGGTTCCAGGTCTGGTACTTCCTCACAAGTTCAAAACACCAGAGTTCGAGAAGTATAATGGAACCAGTAGCCCCGAAGCACATATTACTATGTTCTGCAGGAGGATGACTGGATATGTTAATAATGACCAGTTGTTGATACATTACTTCCAGGATAGCCTCACGGGGGCAGCATCCAGGTGGTACAATCGATTGAACTGTACCCAAATTAATTCATGGAGAGATCTAGCGCAGGCATTCTTGAAACAGTACAGCCATGTGACTGACATGGTACCTGATAGAATTACTCTGCAGAACATGGAGAAGAAGCCTGGTGAAAGTTTTAGGCAGTACGCACAGAGATGGAGGAAGGTTGCTGTCCAAGTTCAGCCATCTCTTCTAGAAAGAGAGATGACGATGCTTTTCGTTAATACATTGAAAGCCCCATTCATCACACATATGTTAGGGAGTGCAACAAAAAGCTTTTCTGACATAATCATGAATGGTGAAATGATTGAAAGCGCCATAAGGAGCGGAAAGATTGATACTGGAGGAAATAACAGAAGGCAAGCCTCAAAAGAAAAGGGAAATGAGGTAAACAGCGTGAATACGTACGACAAATCGATTGCTAATCAACAGGGTTCATCAAGACAAGAATTAGGTGTGAAGCCAAGTACTGAAAAGCTCCAGTTCACGCCAATTCCAATGTCGTACAAGGAGTTGTATCAAAGCTTATTCAATGCGCATGTTGTTGCTCCTTTACATGTGAAGCCTCCACAGCCCCCGTATCCCAAATGGTATGATGCAAGTGCACAATGTGATTATCATGCAGGAATTACGGGGCATTCCATAGAAAATTGCATTACCTTCAAAAAGCTAGTTGAAAAATTCATCAACATGGGTATTGTCAAGATAGATGGTTCATCTAGTACCCAGTCATGATTGAATATGAAGGGGTGTCGAGAAGTGTTCACGATGAAACAACTGAAGAAGAGACCTTGTCAGATTTTTGCCCTTATAGACTTAGGAGTGTTTTAAATAATTTGACTGCAGAAGAAGCCCCTGTAGTATTTAGAGATTACTCAGAGTAATGTTCAAAACACACTTGTTGCCTTCAGCCTAGAGGCAATAAGAATTCATTTATGAAATAGGCTCATGTCTGAACGTCGTTATTCTAATAAAATACATCTTTGCATTTATTTTTTTAAGCCAATATTCTTTTCGAATAATTATACTTTCATTCTTTCGGATCTTCTTCCATATTATCATTTTATTCATCCGTAATTGTACAAATGATTATTCATACATTCTTTTGTATATTCTTTGGTATTTACTGTGGGTCCCCAGATATCAATGACATGAGTGATGCTGTTACAGACTGAGAAGTTCCTTTTGAGTGGGATTTGTGTTTAGAGGGATCTCATTACTTTAAAGATGACACAGATTGTAGCCTATTTTCAGACTTGCTGAGGATGGTAGAACAGGAATGAAATCTTACTTCATGAGGGGAGAATGGAGATTGTGACTTTAAGATTGCGTGCATAACCGAAGAAATGAAGCATAACCTTGTTGAGTTACTTCAAAGAGTTCAAAGATGTCTTCATATGGTCATATCAGGATATGCTTGAGTAAACACCGACATTGTAATTGGAACAACAATACGATATCAAGAATTTACAGTATGTTCAAGATTAACATCATGAATGATGCATTTAGAATTCTTTGTCGAGGCAATGCCTTCTCCTTTGGCTCATCATGGTTTAGCCTGTCGAAGTCAAGTTGCCATTTCTCCGTTGTTGGATTTCATCCTAATTGAAGAGGAAGATCTAAAGTTTTCGTCATAATTAAATTTTGCCCCAAAAGGCTCTATGAAAGAAATTTGATCACAAAGAAGATCTTACATTGGTGTTGATCGAAAGGGATAACGAGAACTTATCTAATCCTATGAGTTCAGATTCAAAAAAAAAACCAAAAACCAAAAACAAAAACAAAAAATGAAAGTGAAAGAAAAAAGAAAAGAAAATGGAGAGGCCAAAGTGAAAACCCGCAACAGACACTTTGAGACCAAAGGGGATTTGAGTTGAAAACCCGAAAAGGGTGGCTCAAATATTGATCAGAATGGGGCACGAGGTGATTAGAGCAACTCAAAGTTTAACCAGATTGGGGCATGTGGTGATCTTGTTATACCTGAATTATCAGGAAAAGGTAGGCAACATCTTGGGGCATTGGCAGAGTATTGTGGATCACCTAAACACATGTCAAACTCAGAAGGATCTTTAAAAAGTTTGTACAGAGAAGTTCAAGATGCGATATCTGGGGCACTCAATATTCATACTGAATTTTTTATTCTTGGAATACTTCATTCTTTTCCAAGATACATATTCCCAATCAATTTCTTTGCTATCATTGTTTACTATTTTTGATAATCTATTCCTTTCGAGCTATGCTTAGAACCAATTGTATTCTCATCCATTGTTATACCCTTTTTGCAAGCATGTTGCATTAGAATAATGATTAATGGACTAATGAAACTTTCACGAAGGAGGTTTTGCATATTACTCTAGGAGTTTCTAAATAATACAAGTGCCTGAAACAGGACTATTATTTAGAACGCACCGGGTTTAAAGGTTGGAAATCTGAAAAGGAACAGTCTAAACTAGGACTTTCTCTTTGGATTTTGCTGTAAAAAACATTGGATGTCGTGTTGATGACAATGTCTAAATCAAACAAGAAAGTAATGATCACCAGGAGGTTACCTCGGGGAAGAGAGCCTTTATTTGCGCATGAGCCTTTGGTACGATACCCTGGGAATGGTGTAAAGGACCATAAAGATTTAGATCATGTATCCTTGAATTGTGATAAGAAAGGATTGAGGAAAGCCACGTATTTGAGTGGGAGAATGATGGTATGAATTTTTGCGCCCCAATGGATTAAACTTGGAGGGCAACCTGACTAAAGGTTTCTTCAGAAAAGCCAGTCAAGTAAGAAGGTGTTGTAGCACGTTAGTCTCAAAGCCTTAATAAACTTCGAGTAATGACAACCTAAGCGGGATCATTCTCGGAAAAATAAAATTTTGCATTCATGCATTTGATGCATTTTGATCATGCCATTCTAATCATTAGGCATAATTAAGTTCATTATACAGGTCATGCTCCCCAGAGAACAGATTAGTGAAAGAGCAGATCTTGTCTTCCTGCATCGACAGCGAAGCAGATCGAAAACAAAACCTTGCCTTCCTCGTTTGTAGTCGAGCAGATTGAAGATGGCGGATTTTACCTCCCTGTGGTTATAGTGGAGTACATTGAAGCCAGTAATTCTACTTCCCTGGGCAACAGTGGAATAGATTGAAGATTTCAGATCTTATCTCCCTAAGCAGTAGTGGAGTAGATCGAAGATGGCGGATTTTACCTCCCTGTGGTTATAGTGGAGTACATTGAAGCCAGTAATTCTACTTCCCTGGGCAGCAGTGGAATAGATTAAAGATAGCAGATTTTGCCTTCCTGCATTGACAGCGAAGCAGATCGAAGATGGCGGATTTTACCTCCCTGTGGTTATAGTGGAGTACATTGAAGCCAATAATTCTACTTCCCTGGGCAGCAGTGAAATAGATTGAAGATTTCAGATCTTATCTCCCTAAGCAGTAGTGGAGCAGATCGAAGATGGCGGATTTTACCTCCCTGTGGTTATAGTGGAGTACATTGAAGCCAGTAATTCTACTTCCCTGGGCAACAGTGGAATAGATTGAAGATTTCAGATCTTATCTCCCTAAGCAGTAGTGGAGCAGATCGAAGATGGCGGATTTTACCTCCATGTGGTTATAGTGGAGTACATTGAAGCCAGTAATTCTACTTCCCTGGGTAGCAGTGAATAGATTGAAGATTTCAGATCTTATCTCCCTAAGCAGTAGTGGAGCAGATTGAAGATTGCGGATTTTACCTCCCTGTGGTTACAGTGGAGTACATTGAAGTTAGTAATTCTACTTCCCTAGGCAATAGTGGAATAGATTGAAGATTTCAGATCTTATCTCCCTAAGCAGTAGTGGAGTAGATCGAAGATGGTGGATTTTACCTCACTGTGGTTACAGTGGAGTATATTGAAGTCAGTAATTCTATCTCCCTGGTCAGCAGTGGAATAGGTTGAAGATTGTAAGTCTTATCTCCTTACAGTTGCAGTGGAATAGATTGAAGCACTAGCTCCTATACTTCTGAAGATGCAGTAGGAAGGAATGAGGCTACTTGAAGAAGAAGAGTTTCATGTTCCAGCAAGACCGGGCAACATTGGGCATTTTTAAAGTCTTTGCTCCGTTCATGTTACACGACAACGAGCAAAGAGGGGCAGCTGTAATACCCAATTTTAGCCCGGGTTCGCATATGGAAACATAATTTTTGAGGATATGCAATCCTAGATATGATATGCAATCTTAGATATGATATATAATCTTAGATATGATATGCAATCTTAGAATATATGATTTTGTAATCTTAGAGATTTAATTTGTAGATACCCTTTAATCTCAGCCGTTGATGTAATTGATCTGTACCGTTGGATTTGAGGAGGCTCAACTATAAATAGAGGCCTCTCCCTTCATTGTTGAAAGGGAGGAGGAGGAAGAGGAATAAAAAAGAGAACGATTGGCAGTTTTTTAAAGGTGGCTTACTATTTTTTTTCTTCCGATTATTTTTTTTACTTATTTACGATTTTAAAAAGGGGGAGAAGGTGATACCACTGCGAATTTTATTTATTTATTTTATTTAGCCCCTCCACCTTTTAATGTTTTTGTAATTAAGTTTTTTTTTATTTTTATTTTTCTTAATTTACCCTTTTATTTATTTTTATTTCAATTGGGTCTAAGTTGAACGGCGTCGTTTTAGAGGAGAAGGGAAAATTTCCCTTCCAGCCCCTCTATGTAATTCGCGCGTTTAAATTAATCCTTTTACTTTTATTTATTTGCGGATTTACCCCTGTTTTTTTACTTCTGACCCAATTTAGTCCTTTCTCATATTTTTCTTAAAATCAGTATTTCTAATTTTTTTATGAAATTATTATTATATGTATATATATAAATATGTTTCTTTTGCATGTATTTACACCTTAAAAAAAACTAATATTTTTCGTATATTTTAGACACATGTTTTATTAATTTTGATATTATCTTAATTATTTTAAACTTATATATTTTCATGGATGTATGTATATTTTTTTATTTATTTCAGTTATTTGCCTATTAATTTATGTTTACATATATTTTTTATTATCTTGTCCATTTATTTGATATTTTGCAGGCCATTATTTTACTTATTTGTTCATATATTTGCATTATTTCTATGCTATCGTAGTATTTATTATTGCATTATATATTTAATGTAGCATAACATTACATTTTTTACTCGATTTTTAAAATCAAACTTTTTCAAAATGGATATTCTTTTAATTAAAAAAAAAACTCATTATTGGGAATTCAACACGTTGTGTCCTAACGTATTGGATGTGACGCATTGATTTCTCGAAATGAAGATTTTTTTTAAAAATCATGAAGGAAATATTCCGAGTTTGAGATTCTAAAGGAATTGTGCCCTAACGTATTGGGTGTGATTTCTTAAATCTTGGATAAGTGGATGTTCTTTTAAAGTAAAGGAAATATTCCGAGTTTGGGATTCTAAAGGGATCGTGCCCTAACGTATTGGGTGTGATTTCTTAAATCTTGGATGAGTGGATGTTCTTTTAAAGTTTTATTGTATAAGTATTCTGATCTAATTCATTTTGGGGGAAATTAGAATGTTGTGCCCTAACGTATTGGGTGTGGCATTTTTGCTTCTCTAAATTGAAAAGGGTCTTAATATGCAACGTTTTAAGTTTTTAAAGATTATATTTTTAAAATTTTTGACCTTAAGACATTAATTAATTAACTAGGTACCAATTTTTGGGCGTAATGAGGGTGCTAATCCTTCCTCATGCAGTAACCGACTTCCGGACCCGTTATTCTAAAATTCGTAGACCAAAGTCGTTTTTAGGTGACCCAATCACACTTTAATAAAAGATTGGTGGCGACTCCCAACTTTCATTTTCTTTTTTTAAGTCGACAACCTAAAATTTTTTATTTTCAAAAAAAATGGTTTCGACACTTAATATGATTATTTTTATATTAAATTATTTTAAATATTTTATTTTTATATTTTTTGAGTCCAAGTTTTAATTATTAACGTTTATATTTTTTTGTTAATATAACTTTTTTAATTAAATTTAGCTCTTAAGTTAAATTTAATTATTAATCTTTTAAAAAAGAGTTAAATTAATTTTTTAATAAAAATTATAATTAAAAATTTTAAAATTTAAATACGGCAACTTTCGTAGTAGTCAAAGAGCATTTCATGCTTCTTCTTTTTAATTTTTATGAAAGTTTTATAATATTTTTTAGTTGAGTTTTTTTTTTGAATTTTTTTATAATTTTAAATTATTTATTGGCGTGGTATATAAGATAACTATTGTCATGTCAGATTGTTCACATGGATTGGCACGCGGATTGTCGTGTCAATTTCATTAAAAATTTAATGTTTTAGTCAACGTAATTTTAAAGAAAAGTAATTTAACTCTTTTTAAAGGTTTAATGCTCAAATTTAGTTAAAAAAAGTAAGAGTTGAATTGACAAAAAATACAAACATTGAGGACTAAATTCGTTATTATGCTTTTTTTTAACCAAAGAATCCTTATTCAGGGTCAATAGAAATGAGAGTTTAGAACTATTAATGGGTTGGTTCTTCCATTTTTTTTTACTGTTGGCAAATTTATAAAATATTTTATATTAATATTTAAAAAATTTTATAATAAATTAAATTTAAAAAGTATTTTTTATTTAAATTAAATTTGGGTTAAATCAAGTTGACTTGAAAAATAAAAATCTACGTTTAAGTCCGAATCTAGTCATGTCAGGCCTATCGGATTGGGTGAGCTTCCTGACCCATAAATAGGTCTAATGAGAGTTAATTAAGCTTCGTTCTCTCCAAATTTTTGAAAAAGATTTTTAAAACTTAATATTTAATTAAATTTGCATGTTGGTTTTAAGATTTATACCTTCATATATATATATATGTTTTTTTTTTCATGATAAAATGCCATGAAAGGCAAGTAATCTTTTAAGATTATTACATAAATCCCATACGTTAAAAGTAATAAATTATGTCATTAATTATATATTATCCATATAAAAAGAAAGGTCCTTTGGATTTTCCTTGGTTCACACGTGAATTGACTTTCTCTTTTCTTTTTTCTTTTTCTTTTTTGCAGTATGTAGTAAAATAGTCTATTTTAATAGAAGATTTTAATCACCTTAATAATTAGATTTGAAATTTTAAATTTTAAAAATAGAGTGATTAAATTTCTAAAAATAAAAATATAAAGATTAAATTACAAATATACAAATAGTACAATAATTTAACTATATTTTTAATATTTACTTTATAATTTAATTGAAAATACTTAATAGTTAACCGAACATGAAGTACGATAAAATATGTATTAGTTAGTATTAAGGGTTTTTACTTAGACAATATAAAAAAAATACGAAAATGTGATATATTATAAATTATTTACGAAAATGACATATTTTTTACCATAAAATTAGGTGTTTGTCAACCTGTCAGGCACATCACCTATAAAATATAATATTTTAATAAAATAAATAATTAAAAACAATACTTTAATCTAAAAAAGGGTGACGCCAAAAGTCATGCGATACCCATTTTTCTTATTGACTTTTTACCCTTCTTTTTTAATTTGGGTTGGTTGTCTATTTTATGGAAATTAGAAATAAGTCCATTTATTTTAATTTATTATAATTTAATCTTTGTAGGTTTTCGAATTTGATTAACTTTTTTAATTCGAAAACTTACAAAGATTAAATTATGATAAATTCAAATAATAGTTAAAATCGAAAATTTAGATTAAATTATGATAAATTAAAAGAAATGGACAAACTTCTAATTTTCATAAAATAAAAGATATAAAAAAATATGCCACAATCACCCTAAATTAAAAAAATGAAAAAAATAGGAAAAGGAGTGCGGCCAGATATTTTGGGTCACCCCTTTTTTTAGATTAAATTATTAATTATTAAATTTATTTTTATTGAAATATTATTTTTTATAAGTAATAAGATATTATTCTCCTAGGTAATTTACATATTTTCGTAATTAATTAAGTTTTATTAAAGACACTTTTCCAGTGTAAGCCCATTTCTTTATTCATGTGTTTACTCCTTGGAAGACAAGTTTCTGACTACAGAATCCCCAAGTTGCTGACGACCATGTTTTTGGTCTTTCTCTCCACCAAACGGCATATAATATGAATGTGAGTCAGCAGCATAAACCATCGTTGAAAAATGTTCAATTCAGTTCTCAAACTATGACTTGCATTTCAAATTCATCTCCAAAGTCCAAATTTTAAAAACTTGAATCTACGTATTAGAAAAAGTAATTCTCTTAAAATTTATTGATTTTCTTTTTAGAAACAAATTAAATGTAAGCTATTCAATCTATAGTTACATAGGTTTTTACAATTTGATAAAAATATTTTAAATATATTTTATGTCATGAATAAATATTTATTATTTAAAGTGATAACTACACAGGCAAAAGAATCTTATTGTGATAATCTGAGAACCCAGTAACTATTTGAGGTATGTGGATCAATTTGAAATTTTAGCACTAATTTAGGAATATTAGTTGAAATTAAGTCCTTCGATCTGTCCCCAGTTCCTGCTGATTAGTATTTTGTTATTTGTGGAAAACTGACAATAAAGTTAAAAACAGACTTTGATAATTGATGCTATATTTTATATTTTCAGAGTCAAAAATCACGTCTTTTCCCGAAGGCCACTCCAGTCTCCAACTTCCTTCTTTACATCTTTTTCTGAGGTTCAGTGCCTTTCCCTTCTGCTCTCTCCGCTTCCAATCTTGCTCTCCACGCATTTCTCTTCTCCAAGTATTTTTCTTGGTCTTTCTTTTTTAGTCTTATTTATATATAAACACAAAGCCTGAAGCCTTCAAACACTTGAAACCAATCAAATCTTTTATCCAAACACACAAAACCCAAGTTTTTTCTTCAGCCAAAGCTCCAAAAAAGATGGAACTTTTTGCTTCACAATCATCTTTACTACTGAGTTCAGCTACTAGTTTTGATTTTCTACTAAAACCCATTTTTCTTCATGGGTTTTCTGCTTCATTACACTTAGTTTTGTTGCTTTTATTGTTAATCTTATGGATGGTGAGCAGGATTAAAAAAGTTAGTAGGGAAGGTTCAAAGGAACGACAGATTTTATGGTATAAGCAAACATTAGCTTGTTGTTTTGTTGTTTCAGTTTCCAATGTTGTCTTGTGTTTGTTAAGTTATTTTTATTGGTATACAAATGGTTGGTCAGAGCATAAGTTGGTGAGTCTTATTGATTATGCATTGAAAATACTTGCTTGGGCTGCAACATGTGTTTGCTTGCAATGTCAATTCTCCAATCCTGGTGAACAAAAGAGGTTCCCTGTTGTGTTGAGAATTTGGTGGGGTTTTTACTTTTCAATTTCATGTTATTGTCTTGTTATAGACATTGTTCTCTTCAAAAAACATGTTTCTTTCCCAACCCAGTATTTAGTATCTGATGTCTTGTCTGTTGTTACTGGTTTGTTTCTATGCATTGTTGGGTTCTTTGTAAGATATGAGGGTGAAGAGATCCTCCTTGAGGAACCCCTTTTAAGCGGAGATTCTAGTGTTAGTAATTGTGTAGAGTTGAGTAAGGAAAAAGGGGGTGATACTGTAACCCCATATTCAAATGCTAATATTTTCAGCGTTCTTACATTTTCTTGGATGGGGCCTCTCATTGCTGCTGGCAATAAGAAACCATTAGACCTTGAGGATGTTCCTCAGCTAGATAGCCATGATAGTGTTATTGGGGCTTTTCCAAAATTTAAAAACAGGCTTGAATCAGCTGATAGTGAGGGGAATGGTGTTACCTCACTTAAGCTGGTGAAGGCACTGTTCTTTTCAGCATGGAAAGATGTTCTTTGGACAGCTTTGTTTGCATTTACTTACACGGTGGCTTCATATGTTGGCCCATACCTCATCGACATTTTCGTTCAGTATCTGAATGGGCAAAGGGAATTTAAGGCTGAGGGGTATCTTCTAGTTGCTGCTTTCTTTGTTGCCAAGCTAGTGGAGTGCTTGTCTCAGAGGCGCTGGTTCTTTAAGTTGCAACAAGTGGGACTTAGGCAGAGGGCTGTACTGGTAGCAATGATATATAACAAGGGGTTAACCCTTTCATGCCAGTCGAAGCAGAGCCATACCAGTGGGGAGATCATCAATTTCATGACTGTTGATGCAGAAAGGGTGGGTGACTTTAGTTGGTACATGCATGATCCATGGAAGGTAGTTTTGCAAGTTGCTTTGGCCTTGTTGATCTTGTATAAGACCCTGGGGCTTGCATCCATTGCCGCTTTCGTTGCTACTGTACTTGTTATGTTGGCGAATATTCCTTTGGGGAAAATGCTGGAGAAGTTTCAGGATAAGTTAATGGAATCAAAAGATACAAGGATGAAGGCAACATCTGAAATTTTGAGGAATATGAGGATTCTTAAACTGCAAGGGTGGGAAATGAAGTTCCTCTCCAGGATTGTCGGGCTCAGGAGCGTCGAGGAAGGATGGTTAAAACGATTCGTTTATACAAATGCCATGACTGCTTTCGTTTTCTGGGTTGCACCATCCTTTGTGTCTGTAGCCACTTTTGGTGCTTGTATGTTCTTAGGAGTCCCACTTGAGTCGGGGAAGATCCTATCTGCACTCGCAACATTCAGGATTCTTCAGGTGCCAATCTACAACCTTCCTGACACAATCTCAATGATAGTTCAAACAAAGGTGTCACTTGATCGAATTGCTGCCTTCCTCCGGCTCGATGACTTGCAGCCTGATGCTATAGAGAAGCTACCCAGTGGTAGTTCCAATACAGCGATCGAGATTGCTGATGGGAACTTCTCTTGGGATACGTCATCCCCTACTGCAACACTAAAAGATATAAACTTCAAAGTTTCCCATGGCATGAGTGTTGCTGTTTGTGGTACGGTCGGCTCTGGCAAATCAAGTTTACTTTCCTGTCTTTTGGGAGAGTTACCAAAGATATCAGGAACGCTTAAGTTGTGTGGTACAACAGCCTATGTTGCCCAGTCACCTTGGATACAAAGTGGCAAGATTGTAGACAACATATTGTTCGGTAAGGAAATGGACAGAGACAATTATGACAAAGTGCTTGAAGCTTGTACCCTCAAGAAGGATCTTGAAATTCTCTCTTTCGGTGATCAGACGGTTATAGGCGAGAGGGGAATCAATCTGAGTGGTGGACAAAAGCAAAGAATACAGATTGCTCGTGCTCTATACCAAGATGCCGATATCTATCTGTTTGATGATCCTTTCAGCGCAGTGGATGCTCATACCGGATCTCATTTATTTAAGGTAATGTCTTCTTAATGATCATATGCCATGCATTTTAAGAGTCGCTATAGTTAATTTAGTTGAAATAGTTATGTATGAGCTCTGAGTATCTTGTTTACTCTTTTGAATGGCAGGAGGTTTTACTAAAGAATTTGAGATCAAAAACAGTGATTTACGTCACTCATCAAGTTGAGTTTTTACCAGCTGCTGATTTAATTTTGGTAAGCTATTATTTACATTATTTTCAGTGATTTTCATCATATGTCTAAGATTCAAGAAATAATTTACTAACTGGATGCAACTTGTATTTACATATTTGTTAGGTGATGAAAGATGGGAGGATTGTTCAAGCTGGAAATTATAATGATATTCTCAATTCAGGTACTGATTTTATGGAACTTGTGGGTGCACATAAGAAAGCTTTGTCGGCCCTTGATACTGTTGAAGCAAGTTCGGTTTCTGAACAAACTACCAGCGAAGGAGAATGTGATATAGTTACTACTAATGGGAAAGTGCAGAAACAAAAAAACCAAGATAACCTGAGCTTTAAAGTAGATGATGTCGGACCAAAAGGACAGCTTGTTCAAGAAGAAGAACGAGAGAAAGGACAAGTCGGGTTTTCGGTCTACTGGAAGTACATCACAACAGCATATGGAGGAGCTCTTGTGCCTTTAATACTGCTTGCTCAGATTCTCTTTCAGATTTTTCAAATAGGCAGCAACTATTGGATGGCTTGGGGATCACCGGTGTCGGCAGACATAAAGCCTCCTGTTGGGAGCTTTACACTAATCATGGTCTATTTGGCTTTGGCCATTGCAAGTGCCATTTGTGTCTTTGCCAGATCCATACTTCTTCGTATAGCTGGATATAAAACAGCCACTCTTCTCTTTAAAAAGATGCATCTTTGCATTTTCCGCGCTCCTATGTCTTTCTTCGATTCTACACCGAGTGGAAGAATCCTCAACAGAGTAAGCATCTAATGTTTTTCCTGTATGGATACGAAAGATTCAATTTATCTTCATGTTTGTTGGCATTTTTCCCCTTGTTTTTGAGGTATTGTAAACTTTTTTACTGCCTCTTATAGGCTTCTACAGATCAAAGTGCAGTAGATATGAACATCCCGTATCAAGTTGCCTCATTTGCTTTCTCAGTTATCCAGCTACTTGGAATCATTGCAGTCATGTCTCAAGTTGCTTGGCAGATCTTTGTCATTTTTATTCCAGTGATTGCTACCTGCATTTGGTATCAGGTAACTCTTGCTGAATTGTGGCTAAGCAATGCATGAAATCATGAACTTCTTACAATGCAGCAACATATCTAAAATCTTAAATTTTCTACTTTGTAAAACTCATTTAATCATTGCCTTATTGCTGAACAAAGGAATGCTCATAAACTTGTAATCTCGCAGCAATATTACATATCTTCTGCACGAGAACTTTCGCGGCTGGTTGGAGTATACAAAGCTCCAGTGATACAGAATTTTGCTGAAACAATTTTAGGAGCAACAACTATAAGGAGCTTTGATCAAGAGAAAAGGTTCCAAGACACAAACATGGTGCTGACTGACTCGTATTCTCGTCCAAAATTCCATGTTGCCGGTGCAATGGAATGGCTGTGCTTCCGCCTGGACTTACTGCCTTCTGTTACTTTTGCCTTCTCTTTATTCTTTTTAATCTCTATACCGGAAGGAATTATCGATCCTGGTAAGTAAATGCAGATTCATATTGGCAGCTTTATTGACTACTAGATAACAAATGTTCTAGGAGAATGACTATGCATTTTTCTTTTGTTTAGCTATTGCCGGGTTAGCTGTGACGTATGGACTCAATCTAAATATGTTGCAAGCTTGGGTGGTGTGGAATCTTTGCAATATGGAGAATAAAATTATATCTGTTGAGAGAATACTTCAGTACTGTAGTATTCCTAGTGAGCCTGCCCTTGTGGTGGAAACGAATCGCCCAGACCATTGTTGGCCGTACCACGGAGAAGTTCATATTTGTGATTTGAAGGTAAGGGCAGTGTTGTGTTGTTGTATGATTTTGTTTCTAATGGATTGGCCGTATTAAATAAACAATGATGGTCTCAATGTAGGTACGATATGCCCCGCACATGCCACTCGTGTTGCGAGGTCTGACCTGCACATTTCCTGGAGGGTTGAAAACCGGTATCGTAGGGAGAACAGGCAGTGGTAAATCAACTCTCATACAAACACTTTTCCGGATCGTTGAACCTGCAGCAGGGCAGATCATAATCGATGGTGTAAACATCTCATCGATCGGGTTGCATGATTTGCGTTCACGACTCAGCATCATCCCTCAAGAGCCTACCATGTTTGAAGGGACTATACGAAACAACTTGGACCCTCTTGAAGAATACACAGATGAACAAATTTGGGAGGTAGGTTCATTTTAGTTAAACACTGTCTGTTATGATCGGCAATTGAAGTCTAACATCAATCAATATTGTGTTTTAAAGGCATTGGATAAATGCCAACTTGGGGATGGAGTTCGAAACAAGGCCAGCCGGCTCGATTCTTCAGGTTCGATCCTTCTATCTTATAACACACATGAGTTTGTCTTCTTTTGCATAAATTATACTTAGTATGATTATTGTTGTGCAGTTAGTGAGAATGGAGAGAATTGGAGCGTGGGGCAAAGGCAGTTGGTGTGCCTTGGGCGTGTTCTATTGAAGAAAAGTAAGATCTTAGTGCTCGACGAAGCTACCGCATCGGTGGATACAGCCACCGACAACCTAATACAGACGACGTTAAGGGAGCACTTCTCCGACTGTACGGTCATAACAATCGCTCACCGAATAACTTCGGTTCTTGATAGCGACATGGTTCTTCTTCTAAGTCATGGTTAGTAGTACAGTATGCTCTGCTCATTAAGATGGATTCTTGGAAGTTCATTTCATTTGAATAGAAAAAAAAAACATTTGTTTTTGCAGGAGTAATAGAAGAATATGATAGTCCATCAAGTTTGCTGGAAAACAAGTCTTCATCATTTGCACAGCTTGTAGCAGAGTACACTGTGAGATCAAATTCTGGTTTTTGATAGAAACTGGATTGAATTAGACGATGATGAAAATTTACTAGTGTTAATAATTAGTAATGTTTTTAACTTGTAATTGTGGATGTTTTTCATTGTTTTGTGCCATTTTCTTTGGCTCCCAACGATTTTTCCCTTTTTTTGTGGTCCAATTGTTATGTTTTATGTTGCTAAAACTTTTCGTATGTGTTCCATACTTGTATTATATACATGTATATAAACATAAGGGGAGATAATAGAAAATTTTGTTAGGATGGTCGAAATTAAATTGTAATTTTTACGATAGTAAAAATGTAATTTTGCTATTTTAATAGTCTATATTTTTATAATTTTTAAAAATTAAATAAAATTTTTATATATTTTTAAAGGCCTAAAGTATAATTTTATCTTTTCTAATTTAAAATTTTAAAAATTTTAAAACAGCTTGATGGGCCGAGGCCCTTGGCCTGCTCTAATTTTGCCCCTAATGAAATATAACTTTTAAAGATATTCCAAATTTAAGGAGAAACTTAGAAAAATTGAACATATTTGCATCCAAATCTGAATAAATTGGGAATGTCTAACTTTAAGTTCAATAAACTGCTAATAAACTTTTCCAACCTTCTTAGTCCAAGGATAAAAGAGTCTTATACATCAGAAAAATAGTAAAATGACAATTTTTATAATAATTGACAAAAAATGTTAAATTTTATGAGATGAATTTATTTAAATGATTTGACATTAAATTAAAATATAACATGGTATTTTAAATGGCATAACCGTTCACTCAACTTATTATAGCTTAAATTTTTTAAACAATTGAATTTTACCCGATCTTTCATATCCTATTCACGTCTTAGATGCAATAGTTCTAAGTTTTTTAAACTATAATAGATTGAGTGAAAGTGCCGTGTTATGTTTTAAACTAATACCTCATATATTGAAAGGAAGTTAATTCCTTTCGAAGAAGTTTTCTAGGTGTCATTCATTTCGACCCCTCAATAGGTCTTAATTATCCTTAAATCTAGTTAGGATTTCGTCTCTCAACTCTACAAAGAGCTCAAGTTAAAGATAAGGTTCATTGAACAAGAGCACCTTGGTGGATCATATAGTTGATCAAGTAGTAGCATATGTGTCCTTAAATGTCATATAAGGGGTAAGGATTCAAACAATGCAACATTCATCTCCCTTTCGTAGGTAATCCAATCCGACGAAGCACATCTACTCTAAAAATCCCCCTTCAACTCATACTTTATTTAGAGTTAGGAGACAATTTTAACTCGACAACCAAAATACAATGTAGATTCTTTTTTTAAGCTGTCTAATATAATTTTACTCGATTTTTGTAAATTCTATTATATTATATTTCACTACCAAAGAAAAAAAAATTGAAGGTTGGTGGAAAGTACCATCAAATGTCGAAATGAAGAGTAAAGAGCATGCAAATGAAATCCGTGGAAAGTGGTGGAAAAAACCCCCTATAATTACGATTGTTCGTTTTCAAAGTTACGCTATGTTCAAATTATTTAATATCTGTTTTGGCCCCTGTACTATAGTAAAATTATCATTTTGACTCTTTTACTATTTTTTGGTCACTTTACCCCCTCAACGTTCATTCTATCCATCACTTTAGCCCCTTGATCATTTCTATTTAAAAAAAAATTCTGCGTGACCATTTAAGCTAATCAAAACATGTAGATAGCCAAAATGAGGAGATAGGAGATGCAATAGATAGCTTACATCACTGTGAAGGCCCATGAAACATTTTACCAGAAGACCCCCCATAGAATGACTTATGATATTTATCTTTTTCCCCCTGATGCTCTATACAATGACTAGTTTTGCTGCCAGGCGATCCAATGTGTCTTGCAACCTAAAAGAAAGCTAGAATCAACCATTAGAAAAAAATCTATAAATTGCAAGGAACGACAGGCCACAACCCTTAATTAGAAGGAAAATAATTAAAAAAGATCAATAATATGATTATACCGGTTATCATTTCAACAATCATATCATGGAAATAGTAGGAAAAGACTTTGTGTTTTGTAAAGCAGAAGCAAGGTAGTAGAAAGATAAAATGGGTTAAAAAGAGTATGACAAGTTCATAATTGGCGTCGATTGTCCTGCTTAACCATCTCTAACCAGTTCATCAGATCTAATACAAGTGAGGAATTCAATGTCACATTTGTCAAGGGTTATTTGAGCTGGAGAAAAACAATTCTAAAATAAATAACAGAGACGTTCCTCCTTAAAATGCAAAGATTAAATAGTCATTTATATCCAATTTATAAAACATTATGACATAGCAGAGGTAAATAGCAACCTGTAACCAAGAAAATAAATTCCATTTCCTCTACGGTCTATAGAGAACTGACAATCGAAGAACCAAAAGTAATAGACATAATATAAATTATTAACCTGAGAACAGCTGATCTTTTCTATTCCAGCAACCTGCACAACTCGACCTTTAACCCTACAACCTGAATGTGAATGTTTATAATAAATTAAAGAGTGAAACATCACAAAAGAGGCCAACAAAAAAGATAAAAAAGAGTTAGGGATTTACCGAATGTAGCTTGAGAATTGATGCTGATTTCATGATAGATTGACCTGTATTTGACTCTGACTCTAATTGTCGGCGTAGGATAAGGGGACGACCGGTATTATAGGAGAAAATTCCTACACCTACGCGTATTTACACAACAAAAAAAGTAGAAGAAGAAAAAAGATTTCTTTTAAGCAAAGACAGAAAAAGAAACTGAAACAAAGATTCTTCACCTTCTTCAACCTTTTTTTTTATCTCTTTATTTCAGCGAACAGCCAATGGCATCTTAGTAAGGCAATGTAAAAGAAGGGCCTCTTCGTTTTCTTTATCTTTCAACTCCTCTTCCTCCGATTTCTTCTCATCTAGGGTTTCAGTGCAGTGAAATGAAAAGGAAAAAGAAGTAGTGATTGGTGTAGGTGTATTAACTGGTATTGTTGGAAATGGGAAATTTGGGGGATTTCAACTAAAGAAAAACAAACTATTATTTGGTGATTTAGGGCGCACGACAGAGATGAGAAGAAGAGGGGGTAATGAGCGGGCAACTAATTTTTTTGGGTGAGCGGGATTTCTATTGCTTATCTTTTGTGGCGTTTTTTATAAAACCGTCACAAAAATATCTCATTTTAAACAAAACGACTCTGTTTTACTTTGTTAAAAATATTTTATTTTGTCTACTAAAAATTTTTAGTTAAGTGATTCTATAAAACATTTATTATTACTATTTTTTATAAATTGGATTTTTATAAAAAAAATCAAGTACTCTCGAAATAAATATAATATATTTTAATAAGAAAATAAATGATTAAATGGCTGCAATTAATTATTAAGTTAGAATTATTCAATGTTAATTACGATTTCTATTAAAGATTGAAATGTTAATCACAATTTTATATTATTATTTTCCGATTTAATCTCCATTTTATTAGAGATATTTTTTCTTAACTAAAATATAATTATTATGCTAGATGTTCGATGTGGAATGATTTTAGTTTTTGTATTTCATTTTTATTTGTTATAATTTAGTCCTATCCAAAATAGATAGTTACCTAGTCATATCAATCTGTTACTTTTTTTTATTTATTTATCAATTTTTTTGTTAAATCTAATATTTAAATATATCAAATGGTTTAGATTAAATATTTTTAAATATAAAAGTATTAATTGATTCTATATTTTTTTATCATTTAACAAATCTCAAGTAAATCTTAAATCCTAAACCAGTTAATATATATAAAATTTATCTATTAAGTTCTTAAATAATTTAAACTATAATCATAATTTTAATATATTAAAATTAATATTATCTCTTTTACAATTATATAAGAAATTATTTAATATATAAATTAAAAAACTAATTAATAAAAACCCTAAAACCCTAACCCCTATCCCCTAAATCGTAAAACATAAACCGTAAACCCTTAACCCTTAAACCCCAACCCTTATAACTATCCTCCATAAGTTTTGTGACCGCATTTAGTATAGTTCTTTAATCTTAAAGATATTTCAAAAGATTCAAACTCCTAGTTGTAACAATACTCCTAGTTTCTTCAACTCCAAAAGATTCAAACTCCTCATCCACATCAACAGATGCCGCAATGCAGGTGATTTTTTCTTTTGGAACCTTGAATCCATCATCAACTTTAGGATTTCCTCGCTTCTCCCTAGCACCAATGTCCAAACCTAATAACTTAAAAAAATTCAATCAACAAACAGAAGGCGAATTGGAGGCAGAAACACCTAAAAGAAACATTCAACTACAAGCTGTAATGGTATCCATAGGAAGAAGAAAATAGTAAGGTGTTACAGATAATTTAAAATTTAAAAGTGCCAAGCAAAACCATGGGTCATATTCAGTTCCTGAAACAACAGAACAAACAAGTTATGAAACTTTTACACATGAACACCTAAGATTCCAATCAATCCTAACGAATAATAAATTCACATATCTACCATTTTTTTAATTTCACGTCAATATTATAAAATTAAAGTAACCAAATTATACTATATTAAAATAAAATGATACCAGATCGGGACTAAAACCATAATCAGACCATAATAAAAATCAATCATTCTTGCCTGAAATGATGAAAATATCCAAAGTTAAACACATTTCTATCAAGCAACAAAAATCTCTAACCACCAACAACAAAATATCAAGAAACAGTAGGATCCAAACCACACCAACAAAAATCTGCAAAAACCTTAAAATAGTAACCCCTATACCTTAAACTCTAAACCACATATACCCTAAATCAAAAACCTTAAACTATAGTGATAAATCTCTTTTTACGATTATATAAAAAATTATTTAATATGTAAATGAAAAAACACTCAGTAATCTATCCAAAAAACTTTTAAAAAACCCAAAAAATTATTTAATATGATAAATCCGAGCATTAGCGGCGCTTTTTCAAAAAACGCCGCTAAAGCCCTGAGCATTAGCGGCGCTTCTTCATAAACGCCGCTAAAAATAGAGCATTAGCGGCGCTTCTTAAAAAACGCCGCTAAAGCCCCAAAAACCTCAAAAAAACGACGTAGTTGGACTTAGGTTTTTTGCTGTGCTTTTTGGAAAACGCCGCTAATGCTCATTTTTAGTGGCGTTTTTTTAAAAGCGCCGCTAATGCTTAATTTTTAGCGGCGTTTTTATCCAAACGCCGCTAAAAGCCTGTTTTGGTGTAGTGTTCGTTATCTTGGAATTAAAAAAGTCGTGTTCTTAACTTACGGAATATGACTTTTTTCTAAAACCAAGATAGTCGAATATTTACTTTAAAATAAATAAAAACGAGATTTAAGTGATGATCAAAATGGCATTCATTCTTGTTCTCGAGGATTTAAGGCATTGTGTCCTAACTTACGGGATTAACTTGAAACAAGCTTCCTTTTTGTAAAAATTAATTTAGTTAAATAATGTATCAAAAAGGGATCGTGTTTTAAATTCTCTTCAAGTTTTTAATTTTCGACATTAAGATATCAAGTAATCAATTAGGTAACAATTTTGGACGTAACGAGGGTGCTAATCCTTCCTCGTGCGTAACCGACTCCCAAACCCATCTCTTGAATTTCGTAGACCAAAAATCACCGTTTTAGTAAATCTAAACTTTTATTAAAATGATCATATTTCGAGGTGATCCGACCACACCTAATAAAAAAGATCGGTGGCGACTCTATTTTCATTTTTCAAATAAAAAGTCGATTTCAAAAAATAGTTTCGACAATGATGATGATTGAATTAGTAATTTTTTTTTATTTGTAATTGTGGATGTTTTTCATTGTTTTGTGCCATTTTCTTTGGCTAATAAACTTTACCAGCTTCCTTGGTCTAAGGGAGAAAGAGTAGTATACGTTAAAAAAAATCACTTTTGTAATAATTGACAAAAGAAAATGTTAAATTTTATGAGATAAATTTAATTAAATGGTATGTCAATATTAATTTAAAATATAACATAGTATTTTTTAAAATGGCATGTTGAATCAATTTATCATTGGTTAAAAACCTCAACTTAACCTGAACTATTATGTCCTATCCACTTATTAAATGCAATAATTCAAGTTATTTAAATTATAATATGTTGGGTGAAAATGTCATATATGTTTTAAATTAATATCTCATATATTGAGAGGAGATCTATTCTTTTTAGAGAAAATTTCTAAGTGTTCCAACCTCTCGATAGGTTGGTATTGTTCTTGAATTAAGGTTTTGTGTCTCGACTTTGAAAAGAGCTCAAGTCGAAAATGAGATTCATAGAGCGAGAGCACCTTGTTGAATTATGCAGAGATGATAGCATATGTGTCCTTAAATGCCATATGAGGGGTAAGGGTTCAAACTGTCCATTTTTTATATTTTCAATGTGTACGTACATTTAAATTTTTTTTTTTACATAATGACACCACGTGATATTTAATGTCTACAAAAAAATAGACTAAAAAAATATAAGACAGGCACACTTTAGAAATCAAATTGGAAATTTGAGTATACTTTAATACCAAATTTGGACAAAAAAATTAAGATACCAAAATAAGAAAGCAGGTATACTTTAAAAGTCAAACCGTGAATTAAACCAATAAAGTTGGCTTTTTATTTCATTATGCAAAGGACTGTGAGGCTTTCATTTGGAAGCCAAGGCATCGTAAGTAGACTGTCAACTTTTAATCAAATTTTTTTAACTGCTATGCTACTTTTTAAGGCACCATTTGGACGAAGAAACAGTAAATCACAAGGCAATGCTGATGGTTGATAAGTCATTCATTTGCACATAAAAGAGCCAAGATCAAGAGGAATATTTTCTGCTTAGGCAGAAACAGAACATTATGTTTCTTTGTTTCTCCCATTTAATAACACCTAACTTCACAGTTTCTTTGTTTGTCAGTGAAATGAGGCTACTGAATGGCAAAATTAATCAAGTGCAAGCTCTCTCTTGGAGCCTTTATGCATTATGAGCTCTAAATCTGATCAGTCATTTTGGTTTTTTCCCCTAAGAGACCAAAATCATCAGACAAAAGGACTTGGTGGGTTGCATCAGTACCTGATGTTGTTTATGCCTAACTGTCCAATTCTCTAATGAAGAGGGGTAAGGTAATGCATGTAAAGAGGTACAGTGGAAATGTACTGCAGCCATAGGTATGCATTTTTCTGCCTTCTGTTCAGTCATATTCTCTGTTAAAAAAAATTGGAATATATAAGCTTGTTATCAATGTCAATCATTTTAAGCTTGTGTTATTGTTCATGATCATCTTTCGTTTTATCTAATACATAAACGTTATCTTTAGTTGTTTAATTTGTCGCAGGTCTTGACTTGAATTTCACAACCCCTGTCATTTCATTAGTATTTGACTTAAATTTATCACTTGTATTTTAGAGCAAATTTATCACATGCTTTTTGTCATAAAATTCATGCTAGTTTGCATGTTATTCACAGAATTGGATTGAGAACAGGATCATGATATGGAATTACAGCATGTATGTTATTTAATCAGATATCCGTATGCTTTTGACCTTGCAGCTGTTGATCAAAGGTTAGTTAAGCTTGCAACTTCAAAATAGCTCGCGGACCTACACTCCCAACTAATATTATAAAGGCTCGCCGGTTTAAGATCGCAGCCTTCAAAACAGCTCGCTAACCTACATTCCCAACTGATATTATTAAGGCTCACCAGTTTAAGATCGCAGCCTCCAAAACAGCTCACAGACCTACACTCCCAGCTAATATTATAAAGGCTCGCTCGTTTAAGATCGCAGCTTCCAAAACAACGCTCCCAACTGGTATTATAAAGACTTGCCGGTTTAAGATCCCAGCCTCCAAAACAGCTCGCGGACATACGTTCTCAATTGATATTATAAAAGCTCGCTGGTTTAAGCCTCTAAAACAGCACACGGACTTACATTCCCGGCTAATATTATAAAGGCTAACCGGTTTAAGATCGTAACCTCCATAGCAGCTCGCAAACCTGCGTTCTTAGCTGATATTATAAAGGTTAGCTGATTTAGGATCGCAGCCTCCGAACAGTTCGCTGATTTAAAATCATAACTGATATCAAACAAGTTTCTCTGAGTCCGCTGATTTACAAATTCTTACGGGAAATACAGTTTGCAGTATTCTGCATTACAATTTTTGACTCTTGTTCCGCACTATCAGACAAAAAATTTTGTTCAATAAGGTTTCAAGTTAAAACTTATATAGTAAGCCCCAAATTACGCACATGATAAGTGTAAACTTGTCTCGGAAGAGTCACTTTATAACTCTTCTTCGACAAGATGAGAGACAAATTGTTATATTAATAATAAAAAATAACCAGACCCGGAATCCAACTCGATTACCCGACCTATATAATAAAATTCTAAGGCACGGTACTAAGGGGGGCTTCCTTTTCCTCTCTGCTTCTGGTTCTCTGCTCTTAGAGAATTAAACCACTCAACCCTATCTTCTTTCACAATTGTTGATCCATGCATCAACACCTTTTACTAAATAAATTATCACTTAAAATTGCATCTATCATGTTATCAATTATTTGTGATTTATCATCGAATCACATAAAGTTGCATATGACTTACTTTATTACGCATATATTTATTTGAATATTTAACTCAATCACATAAATTATATGAAAATTTTTAATCGATTTGATTTGACTCAGACGGATACTTATCTTTTATTTTTTACCTTAGATCGAGTTCAATATGAACCCTAATATGTGACGCTGGAAGGTGAGTTTTGTTTACCTGATATGTATGGAGTGATTAAGAAGATGAGCACAATGACAGGGTCCTTGAGAACATGGTTAATGAGCACAAAAAAAAAAAAAAAGATGAAGATGAAGGATGCTACAGGCAACAATAAATAAGATTTGATTGATATTTTACTTAAGATTTAGCAATAACGAGATCTTGAGTTTTTAATGGAGAATGATAACATAAAAGCAATCATATCGAGTTAATGAGATTTATGTTTGATATATTGACCACGAATAAATTTATATACGATTAATAAATTAAATGACGACACATCATTTGAAATGAAAAAATAATTTTACTAATTTTAAATGATGAATTTTCATTGTATAAATTATCGTTTTAAATATTAACTCTCAATTTAAACTTCAATTTCCAATTCATTATAATTTTATTATTATAGGTGATTTTGATGTTTGGAAATTTTAAATTTATTTTTAACATAATTTAATAATCATCTTATTTTGTAATATTATTAACTATAATTATTTCTATCTGAAGTAATTGGTAATATTTATCGTGTAAAAAATGTCTTGAAAATTATTTTTTCAATTATAGTTAAATTTCAAACAAAAGATTTCATTTACAGAACAATAAAAAATTTTAAAATATTAATTCTGTTAAATAGTAAATGTTAACTTATTCCAATTTAATTGTTAACACCATTTTTTGACAAAAACGGGGTCGACTTGGGTTTTGAAAAATAAAAACGAAAGTGGGAGTCGTCACCAATCCTTTTTGATGAGGTGTGATCGGATCACCTTAAAAAGTGGTTGTTTTTAATAAACGATTTGATTTTATTAAAACAACGATTTTGGTCCACGAAATTCAGAAAAACAGGTTCGGGAGTCGGTTACGTACGAGGAAGGATTAGCACCCTCGTAACGCCCAAAATTGGTACCTAGTTGATTAATTAATGTCTTAGAGTCAAAGATTGAAAACTATAAAGAGTTTTAAAATACGATCCTTTGTTTAAAAAAAAACTTGTATAAATCAAATTACATGTTAATACCCTCTCATTTCGGAGAGAGAAAATGTCATACCCAATTAGTTAGGGCATGATATTTCACCTTCTCAAAAATGAGCTTGTCCAAAAACTCGTACAAATAAAATTTAAAAGGGTATTCAATTGCTTAAGTTAGATTAAAAAATCGTGGCCCAATACATTAGGGCACAATTTCTCAAAATTCTAAACATTGAATATTGCCTTTATTTATTTTTTTTAAAAAATCCTCATTTCGAGAAAACAACGTGTTATATCCAATGCGTTAGGACACAACGTGTCGAATTCTCGAAAATGAGCTTTTATGTTTTTTTTTAAAAAAAAGTAATCTCGATTATTTAGATTCAATGAAAGAAATCGGAACCCAATACGTTAGGGCTCGATTCTCTCGAAAATCCTAAATACCGAGTATTACTTATATTTTTAAATTTTTTTTTAATCTGGGTAAAAATTGACGTAATGGAATGACAATTATGATGATGTAAGTAAAATAATAAAAGCAAGGTCTACAAAATAAAATAAATACAAGGACAAACTAATATAGTACACAATAGCAAACGTATAAGCAATAAAATTAAAACATTCATTCTAAATAACGTAAATACGAATAAAGAAATAAATAAAGAAAATTATGAAAATGTAAAAAATATATATGTATATACACAAAATCATAGAAATGTAAAAATATACATATATGTGTATCTTTTAAAATTTTTATATAAAAAAAAAGTAAGTAAGCAAATGCATACATATACGTGCATAGAAATATGCATATATATATAAATTATAAAAGGTACACAAAAGTACATTTTTATATACATGTATTTATAAAAAAAATAAGTGCGTATATAGATATATGTAAATGTGCATATGTAAACATATATATGTTGTAAAAATATCTAATATAAAAATATAAACATACATGAGTCATAAAACATAGAAAACATCTACAAGAAAATGTATATTTTAAAAGCATAAAAAATGTATAGGTATATATATTTATGGAGATAGGATATGGGTATAGATATATAGATATATAAGTTATAAAATATGAAGAGTATATAAGCATGTACATGTATATAGTAAGGCTTAGAATCAAAAGATATGCATGAGCACATGGTAATAATAATAATAATAATAATAGTTATATTAATGATATTGTATGAAAGTAATAACAATAATAAAACAATTAATTTGATGAACAATTAATTAAAATAACAAATGGGGGACTAATTTGAAATTAAACAAAGTCTATGGGCCAAAATCAGAAATGGAAACAAAGAAAAGGGTTAACTTGAAACCCGCGAAAGGAGGGCGACCAAAAGGCAATATTCCCACATTGATCAAACGGTGCCGTTCTGGTAAGGCCGTGCGTATGGTCTCTGGACCAGATTGAAACAAAAGCCAAAACTTGGTGGCCAAAATCAAATAAAACAAAGGACCATATTGGTACAAAATGCAAAGGCGGAGGGATCTATTGTGCAAATAGCCCCTCAGGTGAAAAACACGCGGATCCCTTTGCTGGAACGGGTCGGGTTTTCGGTTTTTAGGTAAAACGGCGTCGTTTTGGTCCTCAATGCTCAAGCCCAAAACGGCGCCGTATTGTAGCCAGTATAAATGTCAAAAAAAGAAAAAAAAAACAATCTCCCCACTCTATTTTTTAGAAAAATAGAGAACTCTCTCTTTGTTCTCTCCACTCCTTCCCCATCCGGCAACGCCACCGGCCACCAGCACCCCGGCTCCGCCGTGGGCGGTGGTCAGAGTGATAAAAATGGTTTTTGAACCCCATTTCAAAAGCTGAAAGAAGGCCGAGCCTTTATAGACCGAAGGCCAAAGGGAAAGATCTCTGCGCCCTCTCTCGGTCCGTGTAAGGCGACAGAGAACCACCCTCCGACAGTGCGGTCACAGGGCGTCTCCGGTGTGTCTTTCTTCCCCCTTTTATTTACTACTTTTGTTTACATATATGAGTAAAAAAACGAAGGAAAGAAAAAGAGGAAATAGATCTATAAAATTGAAAAGAAAAATATATCACCTTGAATGTTTTTCTTGCTTTTTTTTATTTCTTTCTGCTAATATGTGTGTGTGTGTGTTTTTTTTTTTACAAAAATCAAAAGAATAAGAAAGTTACATTTTTCTTCGGCTTTGATAGCTGATTGCTACTGCTATTGATGTCCTTTGCTTGTTTTCTTATTTGCAGGTGGTTGATGGGCACAAGTGGGGCAATGGGACATCCGGCAGTGGCCGAAGCTGCTGGTGATGCGACAGGAGTGCGGCGGCCAGGAGCTAGGGTTTCAGAAAAGCTGAAACCCTAGTTTGACTTTGGTTTCTGTGTTTGGGTTTGTTTGGCCTTGGGTGTTGGGTTTGATTGGGGTTGTGGTGTAATAGGTTGGTATTGGTTTTGCTGGTATAGGCCCGGGCTAAAATTGGGCTTGTACATTAATCTTATTTAATTATTTTAATAATACATGGACTAAATTAATCCATTTCATAATAGAAGGTCGAATTTGATTAAATTCTTATAATAGAGAGACTATTCAAGTACATTTACATTTTTCCCCTCTATTCGAGCCTTGTTAAAATAAATGAAACTTCAATCAAATTAAAGGTTTTATACGATAATCAAATGCATAAGGATATTTTTTTAAAATAATTGCCTCGACATTTTAATAAAATAGTTAATAATATTATGAGTTTAAACTAATTAATAAAATTATAATATTATGAAATTAAAATCAAATCTGGAATTAATCACAACCTTGAACTATTATTATATGATTAATTGATCTCCAAACTTGAAGTTTAATGACATTTTTGGAATAGGGGTGAGTAAAATTTAAAAAAAATCAAAAAAAATTGAATCTCAAGTTAATTGGATCAAGTTATTCAAATTATTTGAGTTTCAAGATCAAATCGAATTAAATTTTACAATTTGAATTACATGAATAATTTGAATAATAGATTGGTATAAATATTTTTTGGTTCCTGTCAAGCTTGAAAATGAGCAAATTGATCTCTCTCAACAAAAATTACAAAAAAAAAATTAAATAATTTTCAAATTTTCAAATATTTATAAAAATTTCAAAAAATAAATATATAAAAAATATATAAAGAAAGTTAAAAATTAAAAATTTTCTAGAATAATAATTTTGGAATCTAAATAAGTTAATTAATTATTCAAATTTATCATACTAAAGTATTTTATTATTATTTTGCTTTGAATTTTTTTCAAATATTTATTGTTTCAATTTTATGTGCTCTAACATGGAATTAGTTATACTGTAATAAGATTTTAATTTGACATGTTTAATTTTTTAATTTAACTTGAATAATTTCACTCGATTCGATTCGACTCGATTCGAAAAAATTTTAAATCGAGTTAGAATGCTAAAATAGAACTCGTCAACTCAATTAATTTAAAAAATTTTCACTCGATTCGATTGAATACTCACCCCTACTTTGAAACAGAAAGTGAGACATGATGCAGCAACATTACACTGGGCCATGTCTGAAATAGTGAAAAACGATCATGTAATGAAAAGGGCTAAGTAACTAAAGCAAGGATCCATGAACTGAAATTCTGGAGATCAATAGTGAAAGAAACCTCAAGGTTACACCCACTTGTTCCGTTGAACATCAGACAAAATATTGAGAATTGTGTGTAGGGGTGAGCAAAATTCGATTCGATTCGAAAAATTCGATAAAAAATTTAAATTTTGAATTAAATAGTTCGAGTTATTTGAGTTAATCAAGTTATTTGGATTAACTCGTATAAAAAAATTAAGTTTTTCGGTTTAACTCGAATATGAATTACACAATTCGAGTTATCCGAAAATTCGTAAATCTGAATAAGAAAAGACAAAACTACGTGTTTTTATAAATGTTTATTTTTTAAAAAAGTTAAAATTCAAAATAATTAAGTTAAAAGGCAAAACTACGTTGTTTTGATAAATGTTTACTCATTAAGTTAAAAGGCAAAATCATTATATTGTTCATGTAGTTAAATAATCTTGTAATTTATCTACTAGTTAAATAACCGGTCCATCTAAATGCAACATTAAGTATAAATAATAGAATTCGTTAACTCGACTCGATTTGACTCGAAAATTTTTAACTCGATTCGATTCGATTCGAAAAAAAATTCAAATTGAGTTTGATTGCTAAAATAGGATTTGTCAACTCGACTAATTTAAAATTTTTTTACTCAATTAGACTCGACTTGATTAAATACTCACCCTTAACTGTGTGATCAATGGCTATGGCATCCCTTCAAAGTCCAATGTTCTCATTTAATGCATGGCCATATAAAGGGATCCTTGTTGTTGGGGAATAGGTGAAGTGTTTTGGCTGAGAGCAGCTCTATTGGTGGTTTTAATGGAGGAAAGCTTGAGTACATGCATATGTATATACCATTTGGTGGTGGGGAAGCCAAAAAAATTGTTAAAAGGAAGAATGATTTGGTCTTATTCTCGTACCTTATTCTTTTTCATCCAACTAATAGGGTTCTGTAGAGGTCTTTGTACTATAGCATGGAATGCATTTTTGGTTTCTACAAGTAAAATATTCTCTTACGTTAGAAATACATGCAAAATGATCATTTCTATACCAATTGAAGGGAAAAAACAGTTATTAGTTTTATGAGGTGGAATTAATTAAATGATGTGGCATTCATGTAAGATATGACTGAGTTGTTCACTTTTATCTTTTGTACCTTAATTCTGACTATTACATTTATCCTGTCCTTTTTCTTTTTATTTTGAATGTAACAACTTAAAGTGCTTACATCAAACTATTAAAAGTAAAAGAAGCCATTTGCTTTATCTAAACCTAAGTATTGTAAAATCTCCTTAGGAATCTCCTAAAAAATTTGGACACCTTCCTTATTATCAAAAATCAATTTGGCGATCCCATCGGCAACTTGATTATTCTTCCTGGGAGCATACTTGAGAAACCACAATCTTCCATATTTTAATATATGTTTGGTTATTCTAACCAAGGCTGAATTTGCATCCGTTGATTGCCCATCTTCAATGACTTTAATCATTTCCATGCTATCCGTATGAATCAACACTCTCTCATATCTTCATTTGTTTAAAGTAGTTAACCCATCCAAAAGACACATCCCTTAAGTAATGGTTATAACCAAGAATCTAATCCCCAACCTAATCTTACAACACTCTCCTAACCAATGCCAATTCCCCGATTTCATATCTTATTCATCGATTAAATACATACAGCTACAATCGAGTAAATGAATATGCCACCTCATATATTAAACTTATGCTGTATCATTTAATTGAGTTAATCTCATAAAGTTAACAACTTTTTATCAACTATTACCAAAAATATGATCTTGTTAATTTATCTACCTACAAGGATCTTTATGTTTATTTTTAAAAGTATAAAAACTAAATGCATTCTTCATTATGGTACAGGGACCGATATAGTATTTTTACCAATAATTCCCTAATGGAAAATTGGAAATTTGCTTGGTTGTATATTAATAAAATCAAAAAAAAAAAGTCATTTGTGAATCCAAGGCTTGGTTCAGAATCGAATCTCAACATTGTATCTTCATATTTTTATTTTTATTTCTTTGTCCCCCGATTTATTTGCATTTTAGCATTTGCAGGGACTTCCATTTTTCAAATAATTGTTGGAAACTGAAAATTGGATCAATTAAACTACTAATATATCCTTCTTTCCTTGATAGTTGATCCCAAAGCAAAGATGCTTTTCAACCAAGGTTGACTGCGCTAAATGTTTTTAAGTTTTAAAATATTATAGTTGAGTCCTTAAAATATTAGTATTACATCAATTACGTCCTTATGCCAATTTAGCTTATCAGCATGGGTTGCAAGGGCAACATTAGAGGAGGACAAGCAGGGCCTTGGTCCCTCCAAAGTGAAAAATTGCTCTTTTATTTCCTTTAAAAACAATAAAATTTTAAATTAATTTAATTGTAAAATTTTATGACCCTTCTAAAATTTAAAATTGAATTGTTTATAGTTTAATTTCTCAAGATATTGTAAAATTTTATGTTTATATAGTGATAAATTTACATTTTAGCTCTCTCAACAATTTATAATTCAAATCCAGCCCTCCCTCAGGAAATTATTTCTAGCTTCGTCATTGCTTGGTCAAATTATAAACATATGTTTAACATCATCTTTGGTATGACGTGTTAAAAAAAAAAGCCCTCTTAAATTTTAATGTTATTTTTTAAAATACATGAAATATGGACTGATATTGATGGTTAAACCGGCGAAAAGACCTAATTAATATAAGACTAGTATTTTGAAGATTAGGTTAAAACATTTTTGAAATGTAGGACCAATTTAAAATCTCAAGATAAATTGGGGGATAGTTTAGTGAATTGAACAATTTCAACTATTCCAAGTTTGCTTTGGTGGTTGGAGCCGGCAGTCCGCAGTAGCATCTTTGGTTTCATCAACTGCAAATTTGTTGACAAGGAGATTTTATTTAACAGCTAGTCATAGTTTTGCTTGGTAGCGTAGAAAATAGGAAACTACAACTTGATATTTTCTGACTCCAAGTTTTACTTATTAACGTTTATAGTTTTTTTGTTAATATAATTTTTAATTAAATTTAGCTCTTAATCTTTTAAAAAGAGTTAGATTTAATTATTATTATTTTTAAAAAGAGTTAAATTAAATTTTTTAATAAAAATATTAATTAAAAAATTAAAATTTTAAATACAGCAACTCCTGTAGCAGTCAAAGTGCATTTCATGCTTCTTCTTTTTTAATTTTTATGAAAATTTTATAATTTTTTTGAGTCGAGATTTTCTTTTGAAATTTTTTCATAATTTTAAATTATTTGTTGACGTGGTATATAAGATAACTATTGTCATGTCAGATTGTTCACGTGGATTGACACGCGGGTTGTCGTGTCAATTTCATTAAAAAATTAATGTTTTAGTCAACATAATTTTAAAAAAAGTAATTTAACTCTTTTTAAACGTTTAATGCTCAAATTTAGTTAAAATAAAAAGAAGCAAGTGTTGAATTGATAGAAAATACAAACATTGAGGGCTAAATTTGTTATTGTACCTTTTTAAAAAAACCAAATTTTTATTCAGGGTCAATAGAAATGAGAGTTTAGAACTATTAATGGGTTGGTTAGGGTCAAGCCTCCACTAGGTTCCAAATTTTTTTTATTTTACTGTTGGCAAATTTATAAAATATTTTATATTAATATTTATATATTTTTATAATAAATTAAATTTTAAAAATATTTTTTATTTAAATTAAATGTCAAATCAGGTTAGCTTGAGATATAAAAATCTTCATCTAAGTCCGAATTTAGTCATGTCAGGCCTATCGGATCAGGTGAGCTTCCCGGCCCATAAATAAGTCTAATGAAAGTTAATTAAGCTTCGTTCTCTCCAAATTTTTGAAAAAAATTCTTAAAACTTAATGTTTAATTAAATTGACATGTTCTTTTTAAGATTTATACCTTCATATATATATTTTCATGATAAAATACCATGAAAGGCAAGTAATCTTTTAAGATTATAACATAAATCCCATACGTTAAAATTAATAAATTATGTCATTAATTATATATTAATCCATAGAAAAAGAGAGGTCCTTTGGATTTTCCTTGGTTCACACGTGAATTAACTTCCTCTTTTCTTTTTCTTTTTTGCAGTATATAGTAAAATCGTCAATTTTAATAGAAGATTTTAATCACGTTAATAATTGAATTTAAAATTTTAAAATTTAAAAATAGAGGGATTAAATTTTTAAAAATAAAAGTATAAAGATTAAATTACAAATATACAAATAGTGCAAAAACTCAACTATATTTTAATATTTTAATATTTACTTTATAATTTAATTAAAAATCATTAATAATTAACCGAACATGAAGCAGGATAAAATATGTATAAGTTAGTATTAAGGGTTTTTACTTAGATAATACAAAAAAAAATGATATTGTGACATGTTATAAATTATTTACGAGAATGATATGTTTTCTATAATAAAATTAGGTGTTTGTCAACCTGTCGATGGCATCACCTATAAAATATAATATTTTAATAAAATAAATAAAATAATAATTTAAAAGCAATACTTTAATCTAAAAAAGGGTGACGCCAGATGCCCATTTTTCTTATTGACTTTTTCCCTTTTTTTTTTAATTTGGGATGGTTGTGGTATTATTTTGAATTTCATACCTCTATTTTATAGAAATTAGAAATAAATCCATTTATTTTAATTTATTATAATTTAATCTTTGTAGGTTTTCAAATTTGATTAACTTTTTAAATTCGAAAACTTACAAAGGCCAAATTATGATAAATTAAAATAATAGTTAAAATCGAAAACTTAGATTAAATTATGATAAGTTAAAAGAAATGGACTAACTTCTAATTTTCATAAAATAAAGATATAAAATTTAAAATTACACCACAATCACCTTAAATTAAAAAAAATGTAAAAAAATAGGAAGAGTAGTGCGGCCTGATATTTTGGGTCACCCTTTTTTTAGATTAAAATATTATTTTTTAGATTTATTTTTATTAAAATATTGTTTTTTATAAGTAATAGGATATTATTCTCCTAAATAATTTATAACTCTTTTCTTTTTAGACATTGTCCGTGAGATCCTATATTTTCACATGTACAGATCTGAATTTTGAAGAATAGATTGAGAGTATGGACAATTCAACCTACAAGAACAAAAAATCCACCAATTTGAATTTTACAAAAGATGGATAGATGGTGACCCAGACATTGGGACCACTAGGGGAAGATAATGGAAAATTTCTTTATTCCTGTGTTTACTCCCTGGAAGACAAGTTTCTGACTACAGAATCCCCAAAGTTTGCATCGCATGGTGTGCTGAATTGCTGACGACCATGTTTTTGGCCTTCTCTCTTCTTTGATCACCCTCCACCAAATGGCATATAATGTGAACGTGACTCAGCTGCATAAACCATCGTTGAAAAATGTTCAGTTCAGTCCTCAAACTATGACTTGCATTTCAAATTCATCTCCAAAGTCCAAACTATAAACACTTGAATCTACGTCTTAGAAAAAGTAGTTCTCTTAAAATTTATTGATTTTCTTTTTAAAAACACATTAAATGTAAGCTATTCAATCTATAGTTACATAGGTTTTTACAATTTGATAAAAATATTTTAAATATATTTTATGTCATATCCGAATAAATATTTATTATTAAGAGTGATAACTACACAGGCAAAAGAATCTTATTGTGATAATCTGAGAACCCAGTAACTATTTGAGGTATGTGGATCAATTTAAAATTTTAGCAATAATTTAGGAATATTAGTTGAAATTAAGTCCTTCGATCTGTCCCTAGTTCCTGCTGCTGATTAGTATTTTCTTATTTGTGGAAAACTGACAATAAAGTTAAAAACAGACTTTGATAATTGATGCTATATTTTATATTTTCAGTCAAAAATCACGTCTTTCCCCGAAGGCCACTCCAACTTCCTTCTTTACGTCTTTTTCTGAGGTTCAGTGCGTTTCCCTTCTGCTCTCTCCGCCTCCAATCTTGCTCACCACGCATTTCTCTTCTCCAAGTATTTTTCTTGGTCTTTCTTTTTTAGTCTCATTTGTATATAAACACAAAGCCAGAAGCCTTCAAACACTTGAAACCAATCAAAACTTGTATCCAAACACACAAAACCCAAGTTTTTTCTTCAGCCAAAGCTCCAAAAAAGATGGAACTTTTTGCTTCACAATCATCTTTACTAATGAGTTTAGCTACTAGTTTTGATTTTCTACTAAAACCCATTTTTCTTCATGGGTTTTCTGCTTCATTACACTTAATTCTGTTGCTTTTATTGTTAATCTTGTGGATGGTGAGCAGGATTAAAAAAGTTCGTAGGGAAGGTTCAAAGGAACGACAGATTTTATGGTATAAGCAAACATTAGCTTGTTGTTTTGTTGTTTCAGTTTCCAATGTTGTCTTGTGTTTGTTAAGTTATTTTTATTGGTATACAAATGGTTGGTCTGAGGATAAGTTGGTGAGTCTTATTGATTATGCATTGAAAATACTTGCTTGGGGTGCAACATGTGTTTGCTTGCAATGTCAATTCTCCAATCCTGGTGAACAAAAGAGGTTCCCTGTTGTGTTGAGAATTTGGTGGGGTTTTTACTTTTCAATTTCATGTTATTGTCTTGTTATAGACATTGTTCTCTTCAAAAAACATGTTTCTTTCCCAAGCCAGTATTTAGTATCTGATGTCTTGTCTGTTGTTACTGGTTTGTTTCTATGTATTGTTGGGTTCTTTGTAAGAAATGAGGGTGAAGATACCCTCCTTGAGGAACCCCTTCTAAATGGAGATTCTAGTGTTAGTAATGGTGTAGAGTTGAGTAAGGAAAAAGGGGGTGATACTGTAACCCCATATTCAAATGCTGGTATTTTCAGCGTTCTTACATTTTCTTGGATGGGGCCTCTCATTGCTGCTGGCAATAAGAAACCATTAGACCTTGAGGATATTCCTCAGCTAGATAGCCATGATAGTGTTATTGGGGCTTATCCAAAATTTAAAAACAGGCTTGAATCAGCTGATAGTGAGGGGAATGGTGTTACCTCACTTAAGCTGGTGAAGGCACTGTTCTTTTCAGCTTGGAAAGATATTCTTTGGACAGCTTTGTTTGCTTTTACGTACACGGTGGCTTCATATGTTGGCCCATTCCTCATCGACACTTTCGTTCAGTATCTGAATGGGCAAAGGGAATTTAAGGCTGAGGGCTATCTTCTAGTTGCTGCTTTCTTTGTTGCCAAGCTAGTGGAGTGCTTGTGTCAGAGGCGCTGGTTCTTTAAGTTGCAACAAGTTGGACTTAGGCAGAGGGCTGTATTGGTAGCAGTGATATATAACAAGGGGTTAACCCTTTCGTGCCAGTCGAAGCGCAGCCATACCAGTGGGGAGATCATCAATTTCATGACTGTTGATGCAGAAAGGGTGGGTGACTTTAGTTGGTACATGCATGATCCATGGATGGTAGTTTTGCAAGTTGCTTTGGCCTTGTTGATCTTGTATAAGACCCTAGGGCTTGCATCCATTGCCGCTTTCGTTGCTACTGTACTTGTTATGTTGGCGAATATTCCTTTGGGGAAAATGCTGGAGAAGTTTCAGGATAAGTTAATGGAATCAAAAGATACAAGGATGAAGGCAACATCTGAAATTTTGAGGAATATGAGGATTCTTAAACTGCAGGGGTGGGAAATGAAGTTCCTCTCCAGGATTGTCGGGCTCAGGAGCGTCGAGGAAGGATGGTTAAAACGATTCGTTTATACAAATGCCATGACTGCTTTCGTTTTCTGGGTTGCACCATCCTTTGTGTCTGTAGTCACTTTTGGTGCTTGTATGTTCTTAGGAGTCCCACTTGAGTCAGGGAAGATTCTATCTGCACTCGCAACATTCAGGATTCTTCAGGAGCCAATCTATAACCTTCCTGACACAATCTCAATGATAGTTCAAACAAAGGTGTCACTTGATCGAATTGCTGCCTTCCTCCGGCTCGATGACTTGCAGCCTGATGCTATAGAGAAGCTACCCAGTGGTAGTTCCAATACAGCGATCGAGATTGCTGATGGGAACTTCTCTTGGGATACGTCATCACCTACTGCAACACTAAAAGATATAAACTTGAAAGTTTCCCATGGCATGAGTGTTGCTGTTTGTGGTACGGTCGGCTCTGGCAAGTCAAGTTTACTTTCCTGTCTTTTGGGGGAGTTACCAAAGATATCAGGAACGCTTAAGTTGTGTGGTACAACAGCCTATGTAGCCCAGTCACCTTGGATACAAAGTGGCAAGATTGTAGACAACATATTGTTTGGTAAGGAAATGGACAGAGACAAGTATGACAAAGTGCTTGAAGCTTGTACCCTCAAGAAGGATCTTGAAATTCTCTCTTTCGGTGATCAGACGGTTATAGGCGAGAGGGGAATCAATCTGAGTGGTGGACAAAAGCAAAGAATACAGATTGCTCGTGCTCTATACCAAGATGCCGATATCTATCTGTTTGATGATCCTTTCAGCGCAGTGGATGCTCATACCGGATCTCATTTATTTAAGGTAATGTCTTCTTAATGATCACATGGCATGCATTTAAGAGTCGCTATAGTTAATTTAGTTGAAATAGTTATGTATGAGCTCTGAGTATCTTGTTTACTCTTTTGAATGGCAGGAGGTTTTACTAAAGAATTTGAGATCAAAAACAGTGATTTATGTCACTCATCAAGTTGAGTTTTTACCAGCTGCTGATTTAATTTTGGTAAGCTATTATTTACATTATTTTCAGTGATTTTCATCACATGTCTAAGATTCAAGAAATAATTTACTAACTGGATGCAACTTGTATTTACATATTTGTTAGGTGATGAAAGATGGGAGGATTGTTCAAGCTGGAAAGTATAATGATATTCTCAATTCAGGTACTGATTTTATGGAACTTGTGGGTGCACATAAGAAAGCTTTGTCGGCCCTTGATAGTGTTGAAGCAAGTTCGGTTTCTGAACAAACTACCAGTGAAGGAGAAAGTGATATAGGTACTACTAATGGGAAAGTGCAGAAACAAGAAAACCAAGATAACCAGAACTTTAAAGTAGATGATGTCGGACCAAAAGGACAGCTTGTTCAAGAAGAAGAACGAGAGAAAGGACAAGTCGGGTTTTCGGTGTACTGGAAGTACATCACAACAGCATATGGAGGAGCTCTTGTGCCTTTAATACTGCTTGCTCAGATTCTCTTTCAGATTTTTCAAATAGGCAGCAACTATTGGATGGCTTGGGGATCACCGGTGTCGGCAGACATAAAGCCTCCTGTTGGGAGCTTGACACTAATCATGGTCTATTTGGCTTTGGCCATTGCAAGTGCCATTTGTGTCTTTGCCAGATCCATTGTTCTTCGTATAGCTGGATATAAAACTGCCACTCTTCTCTTTAAAAAGATGCATCTTTGCATTTTCCGAGCTCCTATGTCTTTCTTCGATTCTACACCGAGTGGAAGAATCCTCAACAGAGTAAGCATCTAATGTTTTTCCTGTATGGATACGAAAGATTCAATTTATCTTCATGTTTGTTGGCATTTTTCCCCTTGTTTTTGAAGTATTGTAAACTTTTTTGCTGCCTCTTATAGGCTTCTACAGATCAAAGTGCAGTAGATATGAACATCCCGTATCAAGTTGCCTCATTTGCTTTCTCAGTTATCCAGCTACTTGGAATCATTGCAGTCATGTCTCAAGTTGCTTGGCAGATCTTTGTCATTTTTATTCCAGTGATTGCTACCTGCATTTGGTATCAGGTAACTCTTGCTGAATTGTGGCTAAGCAATGCATGAAATCATGAACTTCTTACAATGCAGCAACATATCTAAAATCTCAAATTCTCTACTTTGTAAAACTCATTTAATCATTGCCTTATTTCTGAACAAAGGAATGCTCATAAACTTGTAATCTCGCAGCAATATTACATATCTTCTGCACGAGAACTTTCGCGGCTGGTTGGAGTATGCAAAGCTCCAGTAATACAGAATTTTGCTGAAACAATTTTAGGAGCAACAACTATAAGGAGCTTTGATCAAGAGAAAAGGTTCCAAGACACAAACATGGTGCTGACTGACTCGTATTCTCGTCCAAAATTCCATGTTGCCGGTGCAATGGAATGGCTGTGCTTCCGCCTGGACTTACTGTCTTCTGTTACTTTTGTCTTCTCTTTATTCTTTTTAATCTCTATACCGGAAGGAATTATCGATCCTGGTAAGTAAATGCAGATTCATATTGGCAGCTTTATTGACTACTAGATAACAAATGTTCTAGGAGAATGATTGTATGCATTTTTCTTTTGTTTAGGTATTGCCGGGTTAGCTGTGACGTATGGACTCAATCTAAATATGTTGCAAGCTTGGGTGGTGTGGAATATTTGCAATATGGAGAATAAAATTATATCTGTTGAGAGAATACTTCAGTACTGTAGTATTCCTAGTGAGCCTGCCCTTGTGGTGGAAACGAATCGCCCAGACCATTGTTGGCCGTACCACGGAGAAGTTCATATTCGTGATTTGCAGGTAAGGGCAGTGTTGTGGTGTTCTATGATTTTGTTTCTAATGGAATTACCGTATTAAATAAACAATGATGGTCTCGATGTAGGTACGATATGCCCCGCACATGCCACTCGTGTTGCAAGGTCTGACCTGCACATTTCCTGGAGGGTTGAAAACCGGTATCGTAGGGAGAACAGGCAGTGGTAAATCAACTCTCATACAAACACTTTTCCGGATCGTTGAACCTGCAGCAGGGCAGATCATAATCGATGGTGTAAACATCTCATCGATCGGGTTGCATGATTTGCGTTCACGACTCAGCATCATCCCTCAAGAGCCTACCATGTTTGAAGGGACTATACGAAGCAACCTGGACCCTCTTGAAGAATACACAGATGAACAGATTTGGGAGGTAGGTTCATTTTAGTTAAACACTGTCTGTTATGATCGGCAATTGAAGTCTAACATCAATCAATATTGTGTTTTAAAGGCATTGGATAAATGCCAACTTGGGGATGGAGTTCGAAACAAGGCCGGCCGGCTCGATTCTTCAGGTTCGATCCTTCTATCTTATAACACACATGAGTTTGTCTTCTTTTGCATAAATTATACTTAGTATGATTATTGTTGTGCAGTTAGTGAGAATGGAGAGAATTGGAGCATGGGGCAAAGGCAGTTGGTGTGCCTTGGGCGTGTTCTATTGAAGAAAAGTAAGATCTTAGTGCTCGACGAAGCTACCGCATCGGTGGATACAGCCACCGACAACCTAATACAGACGACGTTAAGGGAGCACTTCTCCGATTGTACGGTCATAACAATCGCTCACCGAATAACTTCGGTTCTTGATAGCGACATGGTTCTTCTTCTAAGTCATGGTTAGTAGTACAGTATGCTCTGCTCATTAAGATGGATTCTTGGAAGTTCATTTCATTTGAATAGAAAAAAAAACATTTGTTTTTGCAGGACTTATAGAAGAATATGATAGTCCATCAAGTTTGCTGGAAAACAAGTCTTCATCATTTGCACAGCTTGTAGCAGAGTACGCTGTGAGATCAAATTCTGGTTTTTGATAGAAACTGGATTGAATTAGACGATGATGAAAATTTACTAGTGTTAATAATTAGTAATGTTTTTAATTTGTAATTGTGGATATTTTTCATTGTTTTGTGCCATTTTCTTTGGCTCCCAATAAACGATTTTTCTTTTTTTTTGTGGTCCAATTGTTATGTTTTATGTTGCTAAAACTTTTCGTATGTGTTCCATACTTGTATTATACACATGTATATAAACATCAGGGGCGATAGCAGAAAATTTTGTTAGGATGATCGAAATTAAATTGTAATTTTTACAATAGTAAAAAAGTAATTTCGTTATTTTAATAGTCTATATTTTTATAATTTTTTTAAAAATTAAATTAAATTTTTATATATTTTTAAAGGCCTAAAGTATAATTTTATCTTTTCTAATTTAAAATTTTAAAAATTTTAAAACAGCTTGAGGGGCCGAGGCCCCTGCCCTGCTCTAATTTTGCCCCTAATGAAATATAACTTTTAAAGATATTCCAAATTTAAGGAGAAACTTAGAAAAATTTAACATATTTGCATCCAAATCTGAATAAATTGGGAATGTCTAACTTTAGGTTCAATAAACTGCTAAGAAACTTTTCCAACCTTCTTAGTCCAAGGGTAAAAGAGTCTTATACATTAGAAAAATAGTAAAATGACAATTTTTATAATAATTGACAAAAAATTGTTAAATTTTATGAGATGAATTTATTTAAATGATTTGACATTAAATTAAAATATAACATGGTATTTTAAATGGCATAACCGTTCACTCAACTTATTATAGCTTAAATTTTTTAAACAATTGAATTTTACCCGATCCTTCATATCCTATTCATGTCTTAGATGCAATAGTTCCAAGTTTTTTAAACTATAATAGATAGAGTGAAAGTACCGTGTTATGTTTTAAACTAATACCTCATATATTGAAAGGAAGTTAATTCCTTTTGGAGAAGTTTTCTAGGTGTCATTCATTTCGACTCCTCAATAGGCCTTAATTATCCTTAAATCTAGTTAAGGTTTTGTCTCTCGACTCTATAAAGAGCTCAAGTTGAAGATAAGGTTCATTGAACTAGAGCGCCTTGTTGGATCATGTAGTTGATCAAGTAGTAGCATATGTGTCCTTAAATGTCATATAAGGGATAATGACTCAAACAATGCAACATTCATCTCCCTTTCGTAAGTAATCCAATCTAACGAAGCACTTCTACTCTAAAAATCCCACCTTCAACTCATACTTTATTTAGAGTTAGGAGACAAAATTTTAACTCTGACAACCAAAATACAATGTAGATTCTTTTTTTAAGCTGTCTAATATAATTTTACTCGATTTTTGTAAATTCTATTATATTATATTTCACTACCAAAGAAAAAAAAATTGAAGGTTGGTTGAAAGTACCATCAAATGTCGAAATGAAGAGTAAAGAGCAAGCAAATGAAATCCGTGGAAAGTGGTGGAAAAAACCCCCTAAAATTACGATTGTTCGTTTTCAAACTAGAGCTGTCCATGGGCCGGGCCGGGCCCAGAAAAATTTTCGGCCCAACTCTTAGGCCCGGGTCCGGCCCGGCCCGAAATGTGGGCCTGAAATTTGCCCAGACCCGGCCCGGAAAAAAAGAGTAAGCCCGAGCCCGGCCCGGCCCGGCCCGGCCCGATTTTTAATAAACACAAAAAAAATATTTTAAAAATAAAAAAATAAAAAAAATATTTTTAAAGTATTTTAAAAATAAAAAATAAAAATAAAAAATATATATTTATTATATTCGGGCCGGGCCAGGCCGGGCCCAGGCCAAAAAAGTTGAGCCCGAGCCCGGCCCAAAAAAGTTGAGCCCGAGCCCGGCCCAGTTTTAAACGGGCCTCGTTTTTTGCCCAAGCCCATATTTCGGGCCTATATTTTTACCCGAACCCTCCTATATTTCGGGTCGGGCCGTCGGGCCGGGCCGGGCCGCCCGGCCCATGGACAGGTCTATTTCAAAGTTACGCTATTTTCAAATGATTTAATATCTGTTTTGGCCCCTGAACTATAGTAAAATTATCATTTTGACTCTTTTACTATTTTTTGGTCACTTTGCCCCCTCAACTTTCATTCTATCCATCACTTTAGCCCCTAGATCATTTCTATTTAAAAGAATTTCCGCGTGACCATTTAAGCTAATCAAATGTGAACATGTGGATAGCCAAAATGAGGATTTTGCTATAGTATAGGGCCAAAATGAGAATTTCACTATCGTTCAAGGGCCAAAGTGGGAGTTTTGTTTTAATAGAAATGGTGAAAGGGCTAATGTGAGGAACAGAATGAAAGTATAAGAAGCCAAATTATCTAAAAAAATAGAAAGGCCAAAGTAAGAATTTCACTATAATACAAGGGCTAAAACAGATATTAAGCCTTTTCAAATTCAATTAATTCATGCTTTTCCTTTTTTTCTTTTTTCTTTTTTACTTGTCCTGGAGTTTTTCAGTTAAGACTTTTTATATAAAAAACTTATAATTTATTTTTTTAATTTATAAATACAAATATAATCATAATATATATTCAAATAATTATAAATATAATCAAATCAATATAATACACAATTAGACATAATATTGATGTATGATAACATTCAAATAAAAATATTAAAATTTTCAATACCTCAATTTTACTATTTTAACCGTAACCTAGTTAGTAACAACTATTATATTAGGCTCGAATTTTTTTGTTTAAGTTAATCCCTGAACTTAATAACTATTCTAATATTAAGGCATGAACTAGGAAATTATTCTCACATCGAGGCTTGAGTTTTTTTATTTTATTTTATCCTAAGTTAGTATTTGGACTTGACAATTGTTCTCGTATTAAGGCTTGAACTTTAAGGCTTTCAAAGAAATATCAATGACTAACTTGAATAAAAAAAAGTTCAGGCATCAAAGTGGATACAATTGTCAAGCTTAATGACCAACTTGGACAAATAAAAGTTCAGGCCCTAATGTAGAAACAATTGTTAAGTTCAGAGACTAACTTGAAATAAAAAAAAATTAAACCTCAATCTGGAATGATTGTAAAATTTAAGTCCCAAAAAATAATTTAATCCTTAGTCTTATAATTAAGATTTTAAGCTTACTAAATAATAAAAATATTATTATGTAAAAACATATTGATATTATTAAAATTAAAGTCCATATTTTAATTCTAATCATATTTACTAGTAGGAGAGGAGGGTCAGCTTTAGGGGAGAAATGTAAATGTAAAATCAATGGGGAAAGTTTCGTGATTTCCGAAACTAACTTGCCATCCCACTTGCAGCTAACTAGAATCTTTCCTTCACCAAACGACTCTTCCTTTGAAACCTGAAAATCCCTTCTTCTTTTTTTCTTTTTTTTTTTGCTTAAACAAGTTTCGATCTTTTTTTTTTCATTATTGATTTATTCTTATTGATGAAAATGGCACTTGAATCCTCAATTTTCAGCCGACCCACTTTCATTTATTCAACAAAGCCCTCATCTTTCATGTTTTTTAATCGAAATTTGAAGAACCAATCAAAGTTTTTACCCAAAACCAATCACTACCCAACTCCTGTTATCTCCACCTGTTCAAATCCCCAAGCTTTCAAAGCTTTTGGAATCCCCAAAAATGGTAGTTTTGGTCACGTGGGATCGTTGAGGGAAGAAAATGAAGGTGTGGGGAATGATCAAAAATTGGTTTTGGTGAAAAGGGGTATTTTGGTGGCAATGATTTGTGGTGTATTGGTGTTTGGATGCAAAAGAGTTTTTGCTGTAGATGGAGTGGCTAATGCTGGTTATGGAGTTATTGGGCAGTGCATATTGTTGTTGAGGAATGCTTGGCCTAAGGCATCTATGATTCTTAAAGTGTTTAAGGAACAAGGTCTGGTTTTGACCGCTCTTTTAGGTCTTTCAGCTTTCTTCTCGATGGCAGAGACTGCAATAACTACATTATGGCCTTGGAAGGTAATGATTTCTTTGACCCTGGATTTGATAGCTTTTATACTTATAAATGCATATTTGTTGTTATGGAAATCAAAATGAATAGGATAGGGGTTGTTGCAAGTGGAAAAGAATGTAGATGCTTTAGTCAGTTTATAAATACTCTCTTATGTTATACCAACTCTTTATGCCTGTGTTTGACACATATATGGACACAAATATGTAGTATCATCGTCTAAATATATGGAAAAACTTCGAAAAAAATGAGTATACCTGTGTAAGACACGTACTCATATCCAATGCTCACTTATCTTAGTATCATAGATTTTTTCTTTTGATTTTCATTTTTGTGACTGCTATGCAGGCTCCTTTGTGACTTGAGATATCTGGCTTAAGTTAATATAAGATTAAATCTTGATTTGCCATGTGAACATTCTATATGAAATCCATTTCTTTTTGTTAGTTTATCATGGTTGAATTTGGATGATAATCATCTCTTCTAGATATGAGCTTAATCATTGTAACTTATAAAAGGAAGCAAATTGTTAATAGTAAGCAACAGAGGAAGAAAGATAGACGGAAGCACCTTAGAGTGAAAAGGGAGAAGAAAGGTGAGTGAAAGAAGGAAAACAAAGAAAGAGAATAATAGAGAAAGACAAACAATTTATAGAATACTCCAGAGAACAACTTAGAAGTGTTTACTATTTCAACTATTAAACCTAAGTCTACATTGGTTAAGTAGTATTGCATTTTGGTCAAGCCATCAGGCAAGCCTTTTGAAGTATAGATTGTACTTTTTTTAATTTTCATGTCATCAAACCTTTAAGAATTCTGTCGTTTATTGATCATCTGACGTTACTTTGTGTCAGGTGCGTGAACTGGCTGATAAAGACTCTGAAGATGGTGTTTTTAAAATGCTTTCCAGTGATGTAACACGCTTTCTCACAACCATTCTTATTGGCACCACGTACTCTTCTTTTTATGCCATCACCTTGACCAGTTCCATTTCCATTTTTCTTTTCAGGTTTAGCTTGAAAGTGTTTCTTATTGTGGATTTTATTTCTCTACTCAGGGTGGTCAATATTGGAGCCACTGCTTTAGTCACAGATGCTGCCACAGCTATATTTGGGGAAGCTGGTGTTACTGCAGCAACTGGAGTAATGACCGTATGTACCAATATCATTTTCTTAGATTTCTTTTTGGGGTTGTGTTGCGTCTGTGGCATGCATGCCATCTTTGTGCCTTTCTTATATTATATTTTGTGAGAAGTCATCGAGGTGGTTGGTCTGCACATGAATATAGAAAAGTAAAATAACATATCTACTTATGCAATAAATATGAAAACCAGTTACCTTTTATCGTATGGTGCTAGGTTGCCATATTGCTTCTCACTGAGATTACTCCAAAGAGTATAGCTGTTCACAATCCCACAGAAGTTGCCAGATTTGTGGTAAGTTTTTTTATTCTGTCTTCCCTCATCGCTTGGTGTTTAAATTTTATTACCATCCAGATATGTGTGAAAGCAGCATTGCCTTTCTTTCCTGTCTTTCATTCTTCCTGCTTCATTGCTCTCTTGATGCTTTGCTATAGTTATCATTACCATTTAAAAATTGGCTGACTAACTGTGGTTAAAATGTTTCTAGGTCAGGCCAGTGGCATGGCTTTCTGTAATACTATATCCGGTAGGAAGAGTTGTGACGTATTTATCGATGGGAATGCTCAAAATTCTTGGTCTAAAAGGAAAGAGGTGAAGAAAATAATTATTTGGATTTAACTTTCTGCATCTTCTAAATCATCATGCATTTTCTTTTTTTTCTTTTTCAATGGTCTGCCAAATTCTCAACATATGTCTTCATTTTGTTATAGGCCTTCTAAATGGCTTATGCATTATCTCTTTATTTTAGTGAACCTTATGTTACTGAAGACGAATTAAAGTTAATGTTACGAGGCGCAGAGTTGAGTGGAGCAATAGAGGAGGAGGAGCAGGTAACCATATATATCACATATATTTGCTGTTATCTTCTGTTCTGTAGCACTAGACCAGTAGGTCTTCAATGAATCCAAAACGGATAAGTCCAGCTTAGCTATCTGCTACAATGCCAATGTACAGGCATGCTGCAGTCATTGCTTTCAATGTTCCCTGTTTATACTTGACTATTGGCATAAATCTAAATGAATCATTGATTAGTTCCTCTATCTTTGTTTATGGTTCTGGTGCTCTTATTATTGGAATCTCTGTGCAGGATATGATTGAAAATGTATTAGAGATAAAAGATACCCATGTTAGAGAGGTGATGACACCTCTTGTTGATGTAGTTGCAATTGATGCAAGCTCAACTCTTGTTGAGTTCCACAATTTGTGGTTGACTCATCAATATTCAAGGTAGAAAAGCTTAGTGATTAATCTCTTTGGCTGTTTTCCCTTAAAAACATGCTAAGAAATTTGTAAACTTCTTTGCAGGGTGCCTGCTTTTGAGCAGCGTATTGACAATATAGTAGGTATTGCATATGCCATGGATCTTCTAGATTATGTTCCAAAGGTAAGACAAGTTTCTACTCATAGCTTCTTCTTCATCGATAAGACTTTGTTTGTTGATGTATGCAACAATATAATAGTATGCCGAATTATATAATCTGTTTGATTTTGAAGGGTGAACTGCTAGAAAGTACTACTGTGGGAGATATGGCTCACAAACCTGCATACTTTGTGCCTGGTAATTCTGTTGGTTTCAACCTTTGAATTAATTTTACCTTTTTTCTCACTATTCATTAGGCTACATGGTAGATATTGCTTCAGTTTATTTTCATTCATAAATCCATTAACATATTTTGACAAGGTGTGACTATAGATTATATTCTAAGAAGCTATAACACTTAGTATTCTCAATTTGTTTTGCAGATTCAATGTCAGTCTGGAATCTTCTTAGAGAGTTTCGAATCAGGAAGGTTCATATGGCTGTTGTGCTTAATGAATATGGTGGAACAGTCGGGGTATGCAGTATACTTAATTTAGAATGATTTTTTTTTTTACATTTTTACTCTTGAATGATTCTTGTTGGAGTTTTTGTTAAAATGCACTTTTTCATGGTTAAGGTGTTTAATCGGAGGCACTTCTGTAGCATGCTTCTGTGCCTGCATAAAATAGCATAATTTTATCTGTAGGGCATAAGTTAACTGATTTACCATGCAACAAGGCAATGAGTAATAGTACATTTCATCCCACTATATATTCTTGTCTCATTTTTTTTATGCTGAACAGATAGTCACCTTAGAAGATGTGGTTGAGGAGATTGTTGGTGAAATTTTCGATGAAAATGATTCAAAAGTAAGGCTTTTCTATCTCTTTGATTGCTTTATTACTTAGTTTCTTTGCTATAAACTTTATATTCCTAATTATATAGATTTATTCAAAATGCACTTTCCGTTATACCACAAGTGGGGGACGGTTACGATTGTTATGCTTCAAACTTTTTGCTCACTTGATATCTGTTTCTTATATTTATCTTTCAATCTCTTCGCTTCTCAAAAATACTTTTTTTATTTATTATGTTGGCGTTGCATATCTTCACTTCCACAAAATTTAGAAACCAAATGAGGGGGATCAAGTGAGATATTAATAATATGCTATCACTACACGTGTCGACCTTCCAAGCTATGGACTTTATTTTCAAGTTTATATGGTCTTAGGTATTTCTGTTTCTTGCTATGACAGGAGGAGATCCAGAAGAAAACTGGCTATATCGTAATGCGGGCTGAGGGTATCTTTGATGTTGATGCTAATACATCTATTGATCAACTTTCTGAAGATCTAAATATCAAGATGCCAGAGGTTTATTACTGATATAAAGCCTCATGCATAAAATTTCATTTTGTTTACCAGCTTGTGCTAGTTTAGTTGAAATAGAAATGTTCATGAATATGCATTCAGATGTTAAAAAAAGGTCTTAAAATCTATGTTGCTTGGGCTCGATGTGAGTGTTGGATACATGTAGTATTTTCTAAGTTTCAGCGTGTATTTGAAGTATTCTTGGAGGTCAATCCCCATATTTGTGTGTTGGACCTGTGTGTTGAACACAGGTACTTCATGAAAAATGAAGAGTCTGAGCTATATAGCTTAAGAAACTACATACCTCATAGCATGAGGAACTGTATCCACATTTGCGAAGTGTCTGTTTGTCAATTATACATGTATTTTCAACATAATTTATTGTTGTTTTATAGGAACATCAATACGAGACAGTGTCAGGTTTTGTATGTGAGGCATTTGGATATATACCAAGGACAGGTGAGAGTGTCAAAGTAGAGCTTGAAAGGGGTAATCAAGAAGAAGAAGATGAGAATTCCGAAGCTGCATCTGATCGGCAAGACCTGAAGGAAAGGCGTCAAATATATAAACTCGAGGTACAGTTCGAACCCCTCTTGAGATATGCACTTATATTGAATAATGTAACATTTACCACTGTCTTCCCTCAAGTCATTTACTTATAATTGCGTCCTAATGATATTATCTTTATAACTCGGCGTGTTCTACCTTGATGGCGAAAGTGAGGTGATCCATCTCCCATTTCTTTCAGCCAAACCACTCAAATATAGATATTCTTAGATTTTATGAGACTACTGTCAAAATGGAAGTGAACAACCTTCAAGAAAATGGTCATAGAGCATGTTTGCATAGAGGCTTCGATGAGGCCAAAACTTGATCTTCTATATATGCCTGCATCACTGGAAAATCAGTTTGAGCATATATTGTCTTTGGTGCAGATATTAGCAGGAAATGCTCGAAAAGTAAGTGCCGTTCGATTTGAACGAGTAAACAATGAGGAAGCACTATTAGATGCCATGACAGTAACACCGATGGTTCCAAAAATCATGAAGAAATGGAGCAAGGATGAAGACTCAAATAATGGTAAACACAATGAAGATACATTTGAAAACAAGCAAGAGGATAACCTCTTGAACGATCATTATGTAATTGCTGATCACAAAGACGATAATGAGAGCTCCAATGGACAGTAATCATATTATACTAATTGTTTTTTGTTTTTTTTCCTTTTTCTCATTTGTGATTTCCCCCATGGACACCCCATTTCTAATTCTTACAGCTCCATAGGAAGAGGCAAAAGACTTGTGAAACGGAACTATGAAACAAAAAGAATATATGAGTAGACCAACATTGTACAAAATTTTCACAGATGAAAGTGCCAATGGCTTTGAGGAGAATGGCCTATTTTTACTTCGATGAAATTGTTGAATTTTTCACTAACCTCTAGTAGGCTCTGCTTGATCGATATTCATCTGTCTCATAGAACTAACCGTCTGATTATCTGAAGCACCTCGGATTCTACCGAGTCTGTTCTGCATGCTCCAAAATGAAGGATGGTCAACTACTTGAGATATTGTCTCATGCTGCAATGTATCATCAAAGAAATTGATAAGTGCCTCTGCAGCATTATCTTTCAGCTCCTCTGAATCATCATGTAACAAATCAAGCAGAAGAGGGACAGCCCCCGATTCGTTTAAAGCCTCTCGATCTGCTTGACTATAGCTCAACTGAGCAATAGCTCCGGATACCGTTTCTCTTACTTCGTTGCTCTGAGAGCTCAAAAGCTCAACCAAAAGGGGAATTGCACCCAAGTTTCAGATGACAGGTACTGTGTGCTTGTAACCCGAAAGATCCCAGAAAACATTAGCAGCTGCAGCTTTTGATTCAGCATTGCCTTCCCTAAGTATTCTCACCAAATGTTCAGCTATTACAACTGCATTCGCTTCTCCAACAGCTAATAGACAGAATGCATCCTCTGCGATCTCCTGACCGACTGATTCGGATCCTTGAATAAGCTCGGCAAACAACGGAATAGCCCCAGATTGAGCAACCAAGTCAATGTAATCAATATTAGCCAAAATCACACCAAGGGTATTGCCAGCGACAACTTTTAAAGCACCGTCTCCAACACGAAGCAGCTCCATGAGAACATCTATAACACCCAAGTCAACAAGCATACGACGAACACGCCTTGTAATACCAAGTAACCCGATTGCTTGACAAGCTCTTTCCCTAGATAACATGTTACCAACCCTAGCTGCCTCAACAAGAAATCTAAGCCCGCCTAAACTAACAAGTCCTCTCCTTACAACTCTCACCAATGACAATGCACTCAAAATCTCTAACAAGTACCTTCTAACACCATCCATGGATGAACTCAACATGTTCACAATAATCTCCAAACCACCATTCATGGCAACAATGAGGCGATTTTCATTACACAAATTCACAAGGCACCAAATACATTTCAGACAAATTTTTTGAACACTAGCATTAGATTGTGGCAACAACCTTAATATGGAACATAAAGCACCAGATTGGCCTATCTCAGTGGCTAATCTACCATCATCTCCTTGCCGAGCAATACATTTTAAGCAATGAACAACCAGTCCTTGAAGAGGACTCGAATTATTTGAACTATCATCAGCTATAAGATTACTAAGAATCGGTATTGTTTGACTCGGTATATATTCTGGGGCTTGATTTGATAGTTTAGACAATTTGATTACAGCTTTTATACGCATGGACTCAGTCCCAGAATCAATCATCCGTTCAAAGTGATTCAATGATTCTTCCCAATTTGGGTTCATCTTTTTCCTGGATTCTTCGTATCAAAATCACCAAATTAGGCTAAAAAAATTCAGATATTGAAAATTCAAGAAGGGGTTTTTGGGGGCATATAACAAAACCGATTCAACATGGGAAAGAATCCAATTTTGATGATTAGAAGGAAGGGGGACAAGCGTATAAAATCATATACAGACAAAACATTAAAGAAAACATGTTTAAAAGGGGAGGAGAAAAGCAGAAAAGTACCCTTTCAGAACCGATGATGAAAATTGAAGGTTTGGGAAGATATCAAAGAGGAAGACAGCCGCCTCTAGATTTGTTTATATGAGCATCAGCTATGTCGACACGAGGCAACCATTTTCATAGTTGTGAATTGTCTTTTTCGTCTTTCTTTTTCCCTTTTTTTTTTTTCCCGAGTTGAGATTTGTTTGTAAAATTGAAGGTGTTTATAATCCTAGAGTTGCTTGGACCCATCATATCACCACCCTTTAGTTCGATTAATTGATCTAAATTAATTAAAAATTTATTAAAAAGGTTAATTTTACTCTAATTGCACTCAATAGAATTAAGAAATAACAATCAACTCCATTAATACTCTATAGGAAAACTGCCTGAAAGACATAAATATAAAACCCGTTTCCCTCTTAGATTCCATGTATTTCAATTTTCGTTACCAGATATGAAATTGGTAAACCCTTTTACTTTCATACTTGTAAGAATTAATTCATCAAATTGTATTTCATATATAGCAATGCTAAATTGCCAATCCCATTAGGTGGCTATTTCCCTTGTGAGGACAAAACTGAAATCGAATGGGTTGGGATTTGTGTTGTTGGGGCGGTGAAACTTTGTCAACAGGTAAGTTGAGGCTAAGGCAACTTTATCCGTCGACCATCTGCCCATTCATGAACTTTAACTGATTCTATATACCTTTGTTCATGAACTTGTGGTATTTGGTTAACCCCACGAAAGTACGGTTGAATTAATATTTCCTTTTCTCCCATTTTCTAGCTCATATATTTAATTTCTAATTTTAAATTACTTTCTCAACAATGATATGTTGAAACATTTATTTCTTTGAGAAAATTATCATGGATGGAAAAAAAAAAGATTTTCTTCTAAGTTAATAGGACAGAGATAACAATGACATACATAACTTTCTGCAAACAGTAAAATAAATAATTAAATAATTACCGATTAAAGAAAAACCATCACAACAAAAAAAAAATTGAGTGGACAATAGACCTGTCCATGGGCCGGGCCGCCCGAAATATGGGAGGGTTTGGATAAAAATATAGGCCCGAAATATGGGCTTGGGCAAAATTTTAGGCCCGTTTAAAAAATGGGCCGGGCCTCGGGCAAGATTTTTTTGGCCCGGGCCCGGCCCGGCCCGAAAAATATTAAATATATTTTTTTATTTTTAAAATATAATAGTTTTTTATTTTAAGTTTATTTACTTTCATTTCCTTGACTAGTGTTACAAAATAATAATAATAAAACATCAAGTTTGTTTTACTAATCAAATGTTAGATTTTGTTACAACAATTAATACAATTAATAATTTGATAAATTTACTAATCAAATGTTAAATTTTATTACAACAATTAATACAATTAACAATTAATAATTTGATAATTTTACTAACAATTAATTTTAATAACAATTAGTTTTAATTTTATTAAAAAAATAATTTTAATTTTAATTTTAATTAAAAACGGGCCGGGCCGGGCTCGGGCCCCATATTTTTTATTCGGGCCGGGCCTGGGCAAAATCTCAGGCCCATGTTTCGGGCCCGGGCCTAGTAAATGGGCTGAAATTTTTTGTGGGCCCGGCCCGAACCCGTCCCGACCCGGCCCATGGACAGGTCTACAGGTGAAGAAGGGAGGGCTATTTTACCAAAATAATCTAAAAATATATATATTTACAAAAATAACCCTGGGTTTAAAACATTCACCAAAATAACTCGAAATGAACAGTAAAATGATGTTGTAGCCTGTCAATGGCCAAAATCACCTGATATTTTGGACTCACGATTGCCTGATAATTGTGTCAGACTTAAAAAAAATGAATTTTTTGGTTCTGGCCTGTTAATGGCCGGAACCAATGTATTTTTTAAAATCGTATAGTACTAATATACCGAAAACCGGAAAAAAGCGAAAAAAAAATTTTGGTACTAGCCTGTCAATGGCCGGCAACCCTATTATACAAAAAAAAATTTTCAGGTGTTGGGTTGTCAATGGCCGGCACCAGAATACGAAAAAAGTAAAAAAAAAATTTGGTGGTGGCCTGCCAATGGCTAGCACCACCTTTTTCCCAAAATGTTTTTTACTTTTGGTCTGTGAATGGCCGGCACCAGTATACGAAAAAAGTTAAATTTTTTTTTGTGGTAGCCTGCCAATGGCCGACACCATCTTTATGGGTAAATTTTTTTTTTCAGTTTTTTCGTGTCAATGGCAGATACCAGTATACGAAAAAAGTAAACTTTTTTTTAGTGGTGGCCTGGCAATGGCCGGCAATTACTTTTTTCGTATATTGGTGCCTGCCATTGACACGAAAAAACTGAAATTTTTTTTTACCCATAAAGGTGGTGCCAGCCAATGGTAGGCCACCACCATTTTTTTTTTACTTTTTTTGTATTCTGCTCCCGGCCATTGATAGACCAAAACCAAAAAAATTATTATTTTTAATTCTGATACAATTATCAGACAATCATGGGTCCAAAATACGAGGTATTTCCGGCTATTGACAAGCCACAATCCCATTTCACTGTTCATTTCAGGTTATTTTGGTGATTGTTTTTAAACTTGAGTTATTTTTGTAAATATAATATTTTTTGGACAATTTTGGTAAAATAGTCGAAAAAGAAATTGTGTGATATCATATATTTTAAAATCACAAAATAAATTATATTTACATTATATTAAATATGTTTTTATTTTTTTATCTAAACTCAATAGAAATCCACAAAATTAAAATTTAAACCTTTAACTTTATCATTTTACATAATTTCTTTAATAAATATATTTATTTTTAAATAATATAATTATTATTTATTAAAGTACTAAATTTTGACATGCGTGAACGGCCATCATAATTATTTATGGTAGTCTAATAATTATTTATTTAGCTGCTTTCAATTTCTTTAAGAACGACTTCCACATCAATTTTGCAGAGCCAAAATCACCCCTTCCTCTGCATTATTGCTTATAGATGCTCTTGTTCATCTTGTGTAGTGCTCATTCATCCAAAAGGTGCTCTAAATATGGCATGCTGCCTAAAAGGCTTTCGCCAATTTCTGTTGGGAGATTGGGACCCACTATGACGGTTACCACAAATCTTCAATTTTTTTTTAAATTGTATAATACTAGTATATAGAAAAGAAAAAAAAGAAAACAAAAATTTTTGGTATGGGTCAGTCAATGACCGGCACCAGAATACGAAAAGAAGTAACCACCTTTTTCCAAAAAAAAAAGATTTTTTTTTTACTTTTGATCTCTCAATCGCCGGCACCAGAATACGAAAAAAGTAGGCTTGGCAATGGCCAGCACCACCTTTATGGGTAGATTTTTTTTTTTACTTTTTTTTGTGTCAATGACAGGCACCTGTATACGAAAAAAGTAAAAAAAAAAAAGGAAAAAGGTGGTGCCGGCCATTGGCACGCCACCACCAAAAAAATATATATTTTTACATTTTTCGTATACTAGAGCCTGCCATTGACACGAAAAAAGTGAACAAAATTTTTTTTACCCATAAAGATGGTGCCGGCCATTGGCAGGCCAGCAACAAAAAATTTATTTTTTTAACATTTTTCGTATACTAGTGCCGGCCATTAATAGAACAAAAGTAAAAAAAAAATTTGAAAAAGATGGTGCCAGCCATTTGCAAGCACCACCAATTTTTTTTTTACTTTTTTCGTATAATGGGGGTGTCGGCCATTGACAGACCAGTACTTAAAATTTTTTTTCCCTTTTTTTCTGGTTTTCTGTATACTAGTACTATACAATTTTAAAAAAAATACACTGGTTCCGGCCATTAACAGGCCAGAACCAAAAAATTCATTTTTTTTAAATCTGACACAATTATCAAGCAATCATGGGTCCAAAATACCAGATGGTGCTGGCTATTGACAGGCTACAACCCCATTTTACTGTTCATTTCGGGTTATTTTCGTGAATGTTTTAAAACTAGGGTTATTTTTGTAAATACAAATCTTTTTTAAATTATTTTGGTAAAATAGCCCTCCCTTCTTCACCTGTAAGTATCTCTAAGAACCCTATGTTGCTCTTTTCTCCACCTGCAAGCATCTCTAAGGACCCTGTGTTGCTCCCTTCTTTTCTTTTCGTCCTTGTTAGAGGTATACTGAAGAAAAGATAATGAACGAAATACAGAGAATAGTATTTGCTGAATATTCTTAGTATCATTAGCTTTATTGTCGGCTATTGGCCCCTTAATGAACCTTCTCTCTCCCCTTGGGGTGCATGCATGGGCATAGACACAAATACATCAAAATTTTGAAGATCTGTGGTAACCGTCATAGTGGGTCCCAATCTCCAATAGACATCAGCCAAAGCCTTTTAGGCATCATGCCATCTTTAGAGCACCTTTTTGATGAATGAGCACTACACAAGATGAACAAGAGCATTTATAAGCAATAATGTAGAGGAGGGGGTGATTTTGGCTCTGCAAAATTGATGTGGAAGTCGTTCTTAAAGAAATTGAAAGCAGCTAAATAAATAATTATTAAACTATCATAAATAATTATCAGGGCCGCATGTCAAAATTTAGTACTTTAATAAATAATAATTATATTATTTAAAAATAAATATATTTATTAAAGAAATTATGTAAAATGATAAAGTTAAAGGTTTAAATTTTAATTTTGTGGATTTTTATTGAGTTTAGATAAAAAAATAAGAACATATTTAAAAATAATGTAAATATAATTTATTTTGTGATTTTCAAAGATATGATATCACATAATTTCTTTTTTGGCTATTTTACCAAAATAGTCCAAAAAATATTATATTTACAAAAATAACTCAAGTTTAAAAACAATCACCAAAATAACCTGAAATGAACAGTGAAATGAGGTTGTGGCCTGTTAATGGCCGGAACCACATCGTATTTTGGACCAATGATTACCTGATAATTGTGTCGGACTTAAAAAAAAATATTTTTTTGGTTTTGACCTGTCAATGGCCGGAACCAGTATATATTTTTTAAATTGTATAATACTTATATAGAAAAGAAAAAAAAGGAAAAACAATTTCGGGTATTGGTCAGTCATTGGCCGGCACCAGAATACGAAAAAAAGTAAAAAAAATATTTTTTTTTGGTGGTGGCCTTCCAATGGCCAGCACCACCTTTTTCCCATTTTTTTTTTACTTTTTCTCAAATTTTTTTACTTTTGGTATATCAATGGCCGGCACCAATATATGAAAAAAGTAAAAAAAAATTTGGTGGTGGCCTGCCAATGGCAAACACCACCTTTATGGGTAAAAAAAAAGGTGGTACCAACCATTGACAGGCCAAAAGTAAAAAAAAAAATAAAAGGTGGTGCCAGCCATTGGCACCATTGACAGAACAAAAGTAAAAAAAAATATTTTTTTTTGGGAAAAAGGTGGTGCCAGCCCTTGACAGGCCACCACCAACAATTTTTTTTTTATTTTTTTCGTATTTTGGTGTCAGCCATTGACAGACCAACACCCGAAATTTTTTTTCGTATAATGGGGGTACCAACCATTGACAACCCAGTACCCAAAATTTTTTTTCCCTTTTTTTCTGGTTTTCTGTATACTAGTACTATACGATTTAAAAAAATACTCTGGTTTAACGACTTTCTCGAATCTAACACGAAATTTTGCTTATTCAAAAGTCATAATATAAAAGGATATTTTGCTATTTAGGTTTAACGAAGAGATCGAAACCCTATAAGTTAGGGTACAATTCCTCGAATCACTAAAGCGCATAAATATTGCCTTATCGAGACTTCATTTATCTTTTGAAATTTTAAAAGGATATTTTGCTATTCAGTTTTAGCGAGAAAACCAAAACCCCGTAAATTAGGGTACGATATCTCGAATCACCGAAACGCTAAATATTGCCTTATTTTTTTTAAGTTTTTCCTTCTTTACGAGTTTGGACAAAATTATGAGTTACTTAAAAATATACGATGAAATAATACAATGTGTTGATGTAATTGTAAAGATGAATCTAGCATCAATAAACAAGTCATAACAAATAAAACCATAGAGCGAAAATGCATGATAAAAAATAACGCAACAATGTTTACAAGCAAATACACAATGAAGTACACATATATAAAAGAATGACAAAATAATAAAAGTATTCGGTTAAATGATTATAAACAAATAAATAATAATAAATAAATAACTATACCAAAATAAATAAATATGGGTTATAAAAATGCGATAAAAAAATCCAAATTCAGAGAGCTTTCAAACTCTCTCTCTAATAGCCTCAAATTCGGCCAATAGGGACACCGTCTGTGCCGCTGTGGCTCTACCATAGGCTGTGGTCGGAGCGACGTGTAGGTTGGAGGCGGCGGCTGCATGTGGCTAGGGTTTTTTTTGCTGAAAATTTTTAAGTTTGTGGGCTTGTTTAGTTTTGGGCTTGTTGGGTTAGGGTTAATGTGTAATTGGGCTGCTTGGGTTTGTTGTAAATGGACTGAGACTATTAATTTATTTATTTTTGGTTTATTTCGTTGGGCCCTGGCAAAAATGAGCTATTACAGGTGGAACAGATTAAATCTACCATAACAGATCTCGTCTCTCTGAAGTTGCAGTAAAGCAGATCATATCAAATTTTTTATCTCTTTGAAGTTGCAGTAGAGCAGGTTGAAATAGAAAAACTTATCCCCATGAAGTTCAGTGGCGCAAGTTGAAGATACAAATCTTATCTCCCTGAAGTTGCAGTGGAGCAGATTGAAGTTACTGGTGGCGGCCATTGACAGACCAAAAGTAAAAAAAAATCTGGGTAAAAGGTGGTGCCGGCCATTGGCAGGCCACCACCAAATTTTTTTTTCACTTTTTTCGTATTCTGGTGCCGGCCATTGACAGACCAATACCTGAATTTTTTTTTCCTTTTTTTTCTTTTCTGTATACTAGTATTATACAATTTTAAAAAAAATACACTGGTTTCGGCCATTTACAAGCCAAAACCAAAAAAAATATTTTTTTTAAGTCTAACACAATTATCAGGCAATCATGGGTCTAAATAACGAGATGGTTCCGGCCATTGACAGGCCACAACCCCATTTCATTGTTCATTTCAGGTTATTTTGGTGATTGTTTTTAAACCTGAGTTATTTTTGTAAATATAATATTTTTTTGGACTATTTTAGTAAAATAGCCGAAAAAGAAATTGTGTGATATCATATCTTTTAAAATCACAAAATAAATTAAATTTACATTATTTTAAATATGTTCTTATTTTTTTTATCTAAACTCAATAAAAATCCACAAAATTAAAATTTAAACCTTTAACTTTATCATTTTACATAATTTCTTTAATAAATATATTTATTTTTAAATAATATAATTATTATTTATTAAAATACTAAATTTTGACATGCGTGAACCGCCCTGATAATTTTTTATGGTAGTCTAATAATTATTTATTTAAGGATTAAGATGTATCTATTTGATTATTATCAAAATTAAAATTATAGATTTTATATAATAACACGGATTTAAATTTTATTATTCTTCAACCCTTCTTTAATATTGTATAAATAATATATTTTTAAAATTAAAAAATCAATAATGAGATTTATGAATCCACCAAATCTGTTTCTTCCAAATTTGTTATTATTTATGAATCTCGAATTTTTTATTATATTATTTAATTTCTGTATTAGAAAATTAATGTGACATGAATTGATTATAAAAATGGTAATAATATTAATAATCAGATTGCAATAATAAAATAAATAAAGTAACTTAAAATTAAAATGAAAATGGAAAATGCACAATTTAAAAAAAGATAAATAAACATAACATGAAGATATTAGAAATAATAAAACAACAAGAACAACAAAAACATTAGAATTAAAATAATAACAACAATAATAAAAACGCACAATTAAAAAAAGAGTACGAATAATCTATTTTTTTAATGTAAAGGGAAGAAGAAATAATAAATAAATAAATAAATAAAATAAAAAGTTTGTGGAAAGGTTGAAATAAAATAGATTAATTGAACTTAAAAGCAGAAATTTAAATAATAAAAATATAAAATATAAAAATGCAAAAGTATTTTAAAAAAATAAAAATAAAATAAGGACTGAAATTGAAAGCGAAACAAAATTTTGGGGGAGGAATTGGGAATTAAAATAAGGTGAAGGTCTTAATTGTAATGCGCAAATAAGAGAGAGGGACCAAAATGGAAAATATTCCCTGTCTTTCAAAACGCACAGTTCCAATATGGACTAAATGAAATAATGCAAAAATCAGAAGGAAAATTTAAAAAGCAAAAAAAAGAACAGGATTAAATTGAAAAAGAGTAAAAAATCGTAAGGACCGACCGGGAAAATAACCCCAGGCGCTAGAAAACACGTGGATCCTAGCCGCGCGGATCGGGTCTCGGATCCTAGCTACTTTTAATTTCTTTAAGAACGACTTCCACATCAATTTTGCAGAGCCAAAATCACCCCCTCCTCTGCATTCTTGCTTATAGATGTTCTTTTTCATCTTGTGTAATGCAGGTGAAGAAGGGAGCAGCACAAAGTTGTTAGATATACTTACAAGTGAATAGACCTGTCCATGGGCCGGGCGGCCCGGCCCGGCCCGACGGCCCGCCCGAAATATGGGCTTGGGCATAATTTTAGGCCTGTTTAAAAAATGGGCCGGGCCTTGGGCAAGATTTTTTTGGCCCGGGCCCGGCCCGAAAAATATTAAATATTTTTTTTATTTTTAAAATATAATAGTTTTTTATTTTAAGTTTATTTACTTTCATTTCCTTGACTAGTGTTACAAAATAATAATAAAACATCAAGTTTGTTTTACTAATCAAATGTTAGATTTTGTTACAACAATTAATACAATTAATAATTTGATAAATTTACTAATCAAATGTTAGATTTTATTACAACAATTAATACAATTAACAATTAATAATTTGATAATTTTACTAACAATTAATTTTAATAACAATTAGTTTTAATTTTATTAAAAAAATAATTTTAATTTTAATTTTAATTAAAAAAGGGTCGGGTCGGGCCGGGCTCGGGCCCCATATTTTTAGTTCGGGCCGGGCCTGGGCAAAATCTCAGGCCCATATTTCGGGCCGGGCTGGGCCCGGGCCTAGTAAATGGGCTGAAATTTTTGTGGGCCCTGCCCGAACCCGTCCCGGCCCGGCCCATGGACAGGTCTAGTGGACAATAGTTGGGCCAATTTAGTTATTAGCTAATAGCTAAGATTCTTGTTCTAACTTATGATTAGAAGTTAAGTCTAAGCATGGTTAATAAAACTCTCTGCTTAGTGGTGGTAGAGTGAGAAGCATAGCCCCATCATCAAATTTGACATATGAATCTTTTGGTTAAAGAGGCCCAAATTATTGAAAGAAAAATTGTTAAAATTTTAGGATTGGTTTGTTTAATTGAAAATTGTTTCAGGAATATAATTTCTAAAAAGTATTTATTTTTATGGAAAAATTAATATTTTCTGGTATTTAGATGAATTTGTGTCAAATTTTCTGAAAATATTTCGTAAAAACCGTTTTCAATAAAACAAACATACATTTGAAATTTTCTTATCTTTTTATTGTTTGATTGAGTTTATTTTATATCTATAAATTTATATTTTACATTTTTTTTGTATATATCGCAATGATTTATTTACTCATAAATAAAAACATTAAATTAAATATATAATATTACTCAATTATAAGCTAGAATATTAACAGCTATAAATTGAAAATAACCAAAGGGAAAAGATGATTCATGATTGTGTTATAAAAATATTTGAATAATAATAAATTAACAGTACATTATTTAATAGTATTGTTCAAGTGCATATTTAGTACTACACCACATAATTAATAGTTCACCACATAATAATATTGTCCAAGTGCATTACTAGTACTACACCATCTAAAAACATTGATATTTTAACCTTGAGACAATTTTGAAGCCAAATTTTTCTATGCTTCATACTTTTAGTCAAATTTTGCTTTGCATGCAAAAACCATATGAACAATTATACAAAGTATTAATGTGATTCATGAATAATTTTATTAACCTATCTATTCGAAAAAATTACAAGTGTACATAGATGAAAATACTACACTTAGGGTACCAGATCCAACACTTTATGACATATTTTAACCTTTATACTACAAAATATTTTTATCAATATATTTATAAATTTAATAAATATTTATTATTAAAATATTAATATTGCATATTTTCAATAATATGTTAATAATATTATTAAAAATTATTTTTTAAATTTATTATTAATATAATAATATTAAGCTTGATTTAAGCTATTTTTTATATAAAAATAAAATTATCATAGAGGAGTTCTTTTTTAAAAAATGACTTATGCTTTTTAAAATGGTAAGTCATTTTACAGGAAAAAATGCTTATTTTTCATTGACCTGTAAATCATTTTCCGCTGACCCAGCTATTTTTTGTGAAACAAACACATGAGAATACAAAAAACATTTTCCGTAAGCCATTTTCCATGAAACAAACACACCTTAATTCAACTGATTGATATTGATTCGTAGATCAATTGGTTCAATCTCTTTCTCAAAACCAACATATCTATTGATTCTCGATTTAATCAATTTGACTGATCGGTTCGATTCCAATAACCTTAGTAAAACCTATAGCTATATCTATACTATAAGATTTCCATAAAATAAGAGTTATATTATTATTAAGGTAAGTATTTGATACACTGATAATATATATTTTTATTTCATAAGTAAATTTATTTTTTTAATATTTTATTATATCCTCATAGACACTTATTTACTTCTTGACCCTGATTGTGAAGTTTACTCAGTGTACAAAATAATTTCCTTTATTGTTATTTTTTATAAATTAATAAAGAATTTACATTTGATAAAGTTTCAACCAAAAACTTCATAAATTTAAAATCATTAATTTTATCATTTCAATTTATTTTTAAATAAATTTTGAATAAATATATTTATTATATAAATTTTTAGCTAATCAAATTTAATAATATAAAATTTAACAAATTATTAGTTCATATTTTAGCAAATGCAAATCTTGCATAGTCAACAAAAGGCCATTGTATTCTACGACCATAAGCCCATGGCCTTTGTTTTAAGCCCATACATTGGGATAAGAGTGAGGTAGGCTGGTTCATGATTTAGTTGGTATCCACTAAATATCCCACATTACTTAGATACATAACAACTTAACCTTTTATATAGCTGAAGCAGCCGTCGGGGGTTGTCCCTTCGGGGACATCCGATAAAATTGGAACGATACAGAGAAGATTAGCATGGCCCCTGCGCAAGGATGACACGCACAAATCGAGAAATGGTCCAAATTTTTTTTAATTTTTTTCTTTGAATTTTACGATTTCTTTCTGGGTGTTTTTAGTTTCTGTTCTCTGTTTGCTTTGGTTTTTTAGTTTTTCTGGGGTTTTTTTTTTGTTAAAAAAAATCTCTGTTTTCTTTGCATTTTCCGATTTTTCCTGGGTTTTTTACAACTACGATAGCTGGTAAATGTAGTAAATGTTATTTTCTCTATTTTGTTTTGCATTTTTCGATTTTTTTTTCTGGGTTTTTTACAACTTCGGTATCTGGCAAATGTTAATTACTTGTATTTGGCTATGTCTAAAGGAGACTTTCGTTTTTTTCGAGTTTGACAGCTGATTTCTTTATAAATGGGTTGTGGGATCATTGATCAAATAATTTCCCTTGAGAAATCACAGATGGCCAAATGAGAATGATTGGGAAAATTTTGGGTTTAATATGGTGCTTGCTGAAAAGTATTATTTTATGTTATGAATGCTGATGTTCAATTCTTCTTGTGTAGAAATTGGACTTTATTTATTTTGTTTTTATCTCTTTCCGTTGCCTAGCTATTTGATTTTCTTTCTATTCAATAAAGCAATGCAATTTGAGATTTGTGCTATTGACCAGAATTTCTATGCATCATATATGCTAAAAATTTGTAGTTTGAAGTACCATATAATATAGTGAAGGATTAAATTGGGTTTGGCAACCATTGATGAATGAATTTGAATAGGACAGGTCCATAGTGTTGCTCCAAAGCCTGGAAATGATGCCAGGCGAATCACTTTTGATAATAACAATTTGAAGCCAGGAAATGATTGTCAGTTTCTCACTTTGAATCCATAAAGGTTGTCCCTTCAAAGAAAATCTTAGTGGGAAACATGACCTAATTTAGCTTCAGCCTTTAGTTGTTGTTTCTATTATACAGAGGCCGTGCTCGGTGCGACATGAGCTAATTTTTGTAGGTTTCTGCATCTGTTTACTTTTGCATTTGTATGCTCAGCTTGGTGTTCGACTTCATCGATTTTACTCACTTGATATTGCAAATTAGAATGTTTTTCCAGGTTGGGTCTATTTTACTCTATTAAGTAGTAAATTAGATTCAAGATGTCTTTTTTGGTGTTTTCTGAACAAGCTTCTGTCTTCTTCTTTTTTTTCCTAACTCTGATATGTGGTGTAATTGGGTTAAGAGGTCCTTTTACAATTTAATTAAAAGATTTTACGTTGCTGGTTTATGCTTGTCGTACAAGTAAGTATGAACCTTTATGAATGTTGAATATTATGGCTTCATTTATGGATTGAAATTATCATTTTTATCTCATGTCTTTATATATATAGTCACAACATATTTGTAGTCTATCAGTGCTAAGTGTCTGGTACATTTATAAGAATTGAGGAGCGAGTTTTAATAGGGAGGCACAAAGATTAAAGTTCAAGGTGACAACTTGACATGCTCCCATAGAGGGAGTCTTTGCAACACCTGAAAGAGCATATTCATACGGTCATCTAAACTCTGATGGTGTGGTTCAGGAAATCAGTCGTCATACTAAATCAGTCGTCGTACTAAATCTCGAGTGATTAGACCCCTACATACCATCTGTTCCCAAACACATTTCATTGGGGTTCTAACCTCCATCACGTCTGCCTTAATTCTCTTACTTTTACCTTTAGCTATCGCATTTACCCCTTTATCCGTATGATCGGGCAACGAATTTCCTGCTACGTTTGGTTCGGAGGGGTCATCTAACTTTATAATACCCATTTTGATGAGTCTTTCAACCACTTTCTTGAACGCAGTACAATTCTCAATCGAATGCCCCGTTATCCCTGCATGATATTTGCATTGAGCGCTTGTGTCATATCACTTAGGGAACAGGGTTGAATGGGTTTTAGATAAAAAGGGGCTACCACATGTGCATTAAATAGATTTTGATACAACTCTCCATAAGTTATCGGAATAGGTGTAAACTGGGGTCTTTCTGACCTCGAATTGGTTTCCTGCCTCGGAGGACCCTGATGACTGGTAGCTACCGTTTTTGGCGAGCTAACGGTGATTGGCTTTGAATATCCCTTGTTGTATGCACTTATATTATTTATCTCGCCTTCTTTCTTCCTCGAGGCTGGTCTCTTAAAGTTTTTCCCCGCATCTATTTTGCCGTTTCTCACCACATTTTCAATCATTTCACCGGTCATCACTATACCTGAGAAGCTCTTAGTGGTGCTTCCCAACATATGGGTGACGAATGGGGCCTTTAAAGTATTGATGAAAAGCATTGTGGTTTCTTTTTCCAGAAGAGGCGGTTGGACTTGAGTTGCCACTTCTCTCCACCTCTGGGCGTACTGCCTGAAGCTTTCGTTCTGTTTCTTCTCCATGTTTTGTAGCGTGATCCTATCGGGCGTCATGTCCGCTACATGGCTATATTGTCTCATGAAAGCTTGAGCCAAATCTTTCCATGAGCAAATTTGGGCACAACCCAGCTGGTTGTACCATTTAACCGCAGCTTCGATCAAATTGTCCTGAAAACAGTGAATTAACAATTGATCATTGTCGATATATCCCGTCATCCTCCGACAGAACATAGTGATATGGGCTTCAAGACAGCTAGTCCCGTTATACTTCTCAAATTTGGGCATTTTAAACTTAGGTGAGAGAACTAAATCAGGGACCAAACTCAAGTCTTTGGCATCGATCTTGCAACGGTAATCGGCATTTTCCATTGCTCTGAACTTTTCTTCTAGCCACCTACACCTATCTTCAAGTTGCTTTAGTAAATCTACTTTTGCCTTTTCTACTTCTGTTACATCGTTCAGATCAGGAACGACAGGGTTGGTCGCATTATCTCCCGGATTAGAACCCGAGCCTGTTTGAACATTTATAGGTACCGCGGTACCAGCTTGGTATTGAGGCCTAATAGTGATAGGTACTCTCTACGGGCACATCTCTGGTTGTGCCTGGGTACTCATCGGAGTGAAATCTAGAGGATAAACGAGATCTTCATGACTAACTCCAGAATCAATTACTGGGCTTTTTTCTTTATTGGTCGCTCCATCCAATAATTGCGATAGTTGATTCATCAATACTTGCTGGGATTCTAGCATGTCTTGTTAGATTTTATCCAGTCATTCCTGTATTCGATCATGCATTTCCTTTTGCAATTGTTCTAGCTTTTCTAACCTCTGATCCATTACTTTTGTTTGACGACGAGTACCGTAGTGATATTTGATTGATGGGTTTTTGTCGGTTTCCAAGGTAACTATCATATTTTAAATTATTAGGGTCATTTTATGAAATTTGATGCATATGATGTAATGTAAATACATGATATGAATGCAAAAAGAGGCACTGATTCTGATTCAACTTCATTAGAAAACTTTACTAGAGAAGAAATTTCTTTACATAAAATAGATTACATATACGGCTTTCCCCTCATACTCAAAGCCTTAACCTTTCTAAGGAGCCAAGCTAATTCTCGACCTCGGTCTGATTCTGACTCATACTTCAAACTTAATACATCAGCCTGAACCGCTAGGGTTTGTAGATGATCGGCTACTTCGTGTACTTGAGCCACTGCCTCGCCCATAATATAGTCTCTTTCTCTAATCTGATCTTGAGACCGATGGAATTGCTCTTGCCACTGTTCATTACTTCTCTCAAGAAGCTCTATTTGGAGTTCACTGTTTTGCAATGCATCCTCGAGCTCTCCTACTTTTCCCTTCAATTATTCAATTTTGCCCAAGCTTGCTTTTAATTCTACCGCAGAATTACGACTACGGTGTTGGTGAAGCGACCTTTCTAGCTCAGTTACTTAGGCCTTCAACTCCATCTTCTCGTTTTGGCAGACTAGTAGACTCTTTTCCAAAGCAACTTCTCGAGCTCGAGTATCCTGGAATTTCTTTTCCTATTGATTAACTTTCGTCTTTTCCTCCTGGATTTCTTGTCGCCATTGTTCTGACGTTTTACCTAAGCCGGCAGTTCTCATTGACCTACGCAACTTCTTGTAATCCGTCTTCAGGCTGTCTAAATCTTCTTCTGCCTTGTTCTTTCCTTCTCTCAATTTGTCAGCCTCTAATATTTGAATGTCAACATCCAGTCCTAATTGTATTTTTTCTTCTTCTAGTTGCTCTATTTTCTTCCCTAACTCTAAACTCCTCTTTTTAAAATCTTGTTTGATGATTTCTATCTCAGAGGGCAATACTTGTAGGTGTTCCTCTAAAGATCGAGCAGTTTTCGGATTTGACGCCGGGATATTATCATTGACCCTTTGATCATGCCACTGACTATGCTCGGGGGTCATTGCTGGACCCACAGCCAAGATCTTCATTCGATGAGTTTGGTTCCAGGAATTAGACATTTCTCGAACCTTTTTCTTGTAATTGTCCCCCTTATAGGAAAATTCGCAATGGGCCAACCCCTGCGTTGCTGGTTTGAATTGTCGCGATCTAAACTGTCTTGATACGAGTAGAGGAGCGTATCCGACAGCTCCTTATATCCCGAGCAGAGAAACCCAGTCAAAACATCCGCACCGGTATAAAATATCATCAGGAATCAACCAAGGAGCTCTCCATTCAATATCTTCATCTCGGAGATTCTGGAGTATCGCCATCAATTTCTCTTCTGAAACGTCATCTCGCCTTGGCGTAGCCACTAATTCTTCTAGAGGGGAATAACTATCAGAGAATACTCGATAAGAGACTTTTTCCACTTTCCAGAAGTGGCTATGAAACCATGTTAATAAGAGCTGTGCACATCCAATGAACCTTTCCTCTCCTGCTCTCCGGCATGCGTTCAAAGATCTGAAAGTTTCAGCCAATATTGCCGGAACGGGCGTAACCCTCTTACTAAGCCGATCGAATAAATCAGAGACGGCTTCATCTATGTGCCCTAAAGCTTTGGGGAAGACCACTAATCCATAGAAACCTAGAGCGAAGACATTGACTCTTTTCTTCACATCAGGGTGTACTAGTACCAAATTTCGCAAGCTCTTCTAAGGAACGCACTTATTGTCACCTTTCTGTTGGATTCGAGCAACAACCCACTGTTCACTCATCCTGTGATGTTCATCAATTTTTTTAACAACGTCGGGACACTAGCAGCTTTAGAATAAGCCTTGTCAACTTGAATCCTTGAACATCGAAGCAAGGTTGTAAACTCCTCCATGGTATGTGCCAAGTCCACTTTTTCAAAAGTGAAACAACTATAGGCAGGATTCCAAAATTGAGCAAGGTCTCGGAATAAATACTTGTCCACTTTGACACTGAGCAGATAAGGCAGGTCACCGTAGTTACAATAGAACTGTTGCTTGGTCTCGTTATCCCATTGATCCCAAATCTCTTTCATTTCTCAAAGATCATTTTGGACTACGTTGATGCGGGTGAAATCCCATAATTCTGACACATGCCCCTCAATAAGACTATCGCCTTTCTCTTACTGTGTCGTCTCAGCCCATATTCGGACAGCTGTATTATCTTCTACTTTATCAAGAAACTCATTTTCCATGATAAGCTTTCTATTTGAATACTGAACGTGAATCGACACCTCTTTTAGAATGAAAATGCCATGCAATCACAAACAAAGCAAATCAGTGTTAGACACAGAACTAAGATTTAAAATAAACAATAATAAATAAAGTGTCTATGCGGGCAAGCACTAAGGTTTGGCGTAGCTCTATCTAGGTGGGTTCTTATGACTCACTACATGTGGTTCAGGTACCCATTATAGGCTCATACGGATTGAGTTCAGTTTAGGGGAATACATTTCCCTATGGCCATGTGGAGATGAAAATCTCACGAAGACATAGGTACGGATGTATCCCGGAAGCGATTCACTATCCCATACAAAGATGAAAACCTCACGAAGGCGTAGTTTCTCACTCCCACTTGAAAAGGTATGACCAACGGTCATGCAATGCAATGTGCAGAAATATATATCTAAACTCAAAATAACGCAGTAATTATAAACAAAATGATAAATACCGAAATTAAGACTAATGAAATGCAACGAAAGGATCGTGTCAAGTTTTCAATCTTCGACAAAAAGACAAAAAGTAATCAACACATGGCTTGACTCTCTTATTTTTTGATCCCCAGTGGAGTCACCAAGCTGTTGACACCGTTTTTTGGATAAAAACGAGATCGACTTGGGTTTTGAAAAGTGAAATCGAGTGTGGGAGTCGCCACCGATTTTTTTTAATGAGGTGTGATCGGGACACCTCAAATAGGGGTTATTTTTAATCAATAATTTGATTTTTATTAAAACACAATTTTGGTCTACGAAATTAAAAAAATGGGTTCGGGAGTCGGTTACGTACGAGGAAGGATTGGCACCCTCGTAACGCCCAATAATTGGTACCTAGTTCATTAGTTAATGTCTTAATGTCGAAAATAATTTTTTTTAAAATGGTTCGAAACACAATCCTTGTTATTAAAAAAACTTGTATAAATTTAGGGAGAGAAGCATATTTTTACGTTATTCAAGAAAAAAATCACATCCCGTAAGTTAGGACACAATATCTAAAATTCTTGATACGAGAATGAATGCTAAAAAAAATTATTTATTTTTGAAAAAGTTCAATTATTTTGAGTTTTATTAAAAAAGATCATGTCCCTTAAATTAGAACACAATCTTTTATTAATTCCCGATAACATTAAAAAAATCGATTGAAATGATTCATGTATTTGAGTTTTTTGAGAAAATTGAAACTCCATAAATTAAGGTACGACTTTCTTGAATTTCGAAATACAGAATGTTGTCTTGTTTTAAAAAAAAATTCCTTTCTTATTTGAGTAGGAATTAATATAATATTTGATTAGATATAAATTTAATTTATGCAAATATAGTGTAAGGGCAAACATTTATTTCATACAATGCATAGTACAATAATAATAAAATAACTATATTAGTATATTATTATTAAAAAAAGGTAGATAGTAAATCATAAAATACAACAATAATTATGACATAATTATAACAATAATCACCAAATAATAATAACAATAACCATATAAATCTAATATTAGAAATATAAAAAAAATGAATTAAACATTAATAAGAATGATAACAATAATAACAATAATAATATAATATAGGTAAAGGAATAAACAACATAATAAACTATAAATACAAGAAAAATAAATAAATAAATGTAAAAAAAATAAAGAAATAAATAAATGTAAGGATAAATAAATAAATAAATAAAACATAACAAAAAGGAATAAATAAATAAAATAAGCTTGAAAGTAAACAGCTAAAGGATGAATTGAGGTTAAAATAAACTTTGAAGTCTAAATTATAATAAAATGGATGAACAAATATAAAAAGGGACTGGATTGAAATTCGAAAAGGACTTAAAGGTATAAATTATAAATAAGAAAGCCAACTGAAATGCGCTGCAAAAGGGCTAGGACTATATGGGAAATTATTCCCTGTCCGTTGGAGCGCACCGTTTCAGTCTGGACTAAAATGAAACAAAAACGAAATTATACTGCCAAATGTAAAGAAAAAAAAGGTTAGGATCAAATTGCATAGTCTCGCAAAAACGGAAGGACCATGTGCGCAAATAGCCCCTTCACCGCAGAAACACGCAAATCCTGGGGGCCAATCGGGTCGGGTCACGGGTCAGGGCCAAAACGACGTCGTTTTGGCACCTGACCCCCCATTGCCAAAACGGCACCGTTTAGAGATCAATATTTAGCCCAATTTTTTTCTGAAAATGTCAGTTTTACAAAAAAAAAATGAAACCCTTCAAAATTTTCTTCTCCTTTTCTCCTTAGGGCATCCGGTCCTTGGCTCTGGGCCTCCATCGCGCCGTCTCCGTGGCCGGTGGCTGAAGTAGCGCGAAACGGGCTTTTCAGCCCTCTCTTCACGATGTCCCAGAAGGCTAGGCCCTCTCAACCGTGGGATCGAGAGAAAAAGAAAAAAACTCCCGTTCAACTCCAGCGACGGCGAAGAAGGGCTCCGGCGTCGGTTTTCGAAGCAAACATGTAACTCCCTTTTTCCTTTTGTTTTGTTTAAAAGGTTTGTAGAAAATAAACAACAAAAAAATAATATAAAATAAAAAAAACAGAAACGTAAAACAGAGAAAAAGAAGAAGATGCACTGTAGTCAACCTTTTTTTGTTGCTTTTGATCTGCTTTTTTAGTCACTCGTGTAAAAGAAAAAAATACAGAAATGGTGCTTGGCTTTTATAGCCAATTTTCTTCTATTTTTTTTATTATTTTGCTGCTTGCGTGTTCATTTTCTTTCTGTAGACGATTGATGGGAAACAGTGGATGGGACAGTGGTGGTGACAGACGCGCGGCGGTGGCAGTAGAAGACCAAAGGTCTGAGGCAAGTGCGGCGCTTACCCTAAGTTGACTTTGATTTTCGGGCCTGGGCATTGGGCCTCTGAATGTTTTTGTTTGGGCTATGCATTGGGTCTGTAATTGGGCTTAGGGATTTTGTTTTAAATCTGTTTATGTTTTGTGTTCGGTGTTTAAGGCCCGGGTAAATTTGGGCCCGTACAACAGTGATAACAATGACATACATAACTTTCTGCAAACAGTAGAACAAATGAAAACATTAAACAATTACCGATTAAAGAAAAACCATCACAACAACAAAAAAAGAAAATGCGTGGGCGATAGTTGGGCCAATTTAGTTATTAGCTAATAGCTAAGATCCTTGTTCTAAGTTATGATTAGAAGTTAAGTCTAAGCATGGTTAATAAAACTCTCTGGTTAGAGGTGGTAGAGTGACAAGCATAGCCCCATCATCAAATTTGACATATGAATCTTTTGGTTAAAGAGGCCCAAATTATTGAAAGAAAAATTGTTAAAATTTTAGGATTGGTTTGTTTAATTGAAAATGATTTCAGGAAAATAATTTCTAAAAAATATTTATTTTTATGGAAATATTAATATTTTTTGGTGTTTGGATGAAATTTGTGTAAAATATTTTTTTGTTGCTTGGCAAAGTTCCTGAAAATATTTCGTAAAAACTGTTTTCAATAAAATAAACATACATTTGAGATTTTCTTATCTTTTTATTGTTTGATTGAGTTTATTTTATATCTATAAATTTATATTTTACATTTTTTTTACATATATTGCAATAATTTATTTTTTTATAAATAAAAACATCAAATTAAATATATAATATTACTCAATTATAAGCTATAATATTAACAGTTATAAATTGAAAATAACCAAAGGGAATAGATGATTCATGATTGTGTTATAAAAAATTGAATAATAATAAATTAATAGTTCATTATATAATAATATTGTCCAAGTGCATTACTAGTACTACACCATATAAAAACATTGATATTTTGACCTTTAGAAAATTTTGAAGCCAAATTTTTCTATACTTCATACATTTAGTCAAATTTTGCTTTGAAAACAAATTATACAAAGTATTAATGTGATTCATGAATAATTTTATTAACTTATCTATTCGAAAAAATTACAAGTGTACATAGATGAAAATACTACACTTAAGGTACCAGATCCAACACTTTATGACATATTTTAACCTTTATACTACAAAATATTTTTATCAATATATTTATAAATGTAATAAATATTTATAATTAAAATATTAATATTGTATATTTTCAATAATATGTTAATAATATTATTTAAAATTATTTTTTTAAAAATTTATTATATATATAATAATATTAAGCTTGATTTAAGTTATTTTTATATAAAAATAAAATTATCATAGAGGAGTTCTTTTTCAAAAAAGGACTTATGCTTTTCAAAATGATAAGTCATTTTACAGGAAAAAATGCTTATTTTTCATTGACCTGTAAATCATTTTCCATTGACCCAGCTATTTTTTGTGAAACAAACACATGAGAATACAAAAAACATTTTCCGTAAGTCATTTTCCATGAAACAAACACACCTTAATTCAATTGATTGATATTGATTCGTAGATCAATTGGTTCAATCTCTTTCTCAAAACCAACATATCCATTGATTCTCGATTTAATCAATTTGACTGATCGGTCCGATTCCAATAACCTTAGTAAAACCTATAGCTATATCTATACTATAAGATTTCCATAAAATAAGAGTTATATTATTATTAAGGTAAGTATTTGATACACTGATAATATATATTTTTATTTCATAAGTAAATTTATTTTTTAATATTTTATTATACCATCATAGGGCACTTATTGATGCGAAATCCTGGATCTAGACACAAGAGAAACACAAATTAGAAATAAAAACGAGAATAAATAAAATTAATTAAATAATAATAAAAAGGAAAAAAAAAGATAGATTTGCCCTATGGAACCCTTAGTTAACTTGTAACAAAAAACGCCAATGATTGAGCGGCTCCCTACGAAACCCCTAGAAAAAGAACCTCTAGAAACACCGATGAACGGGAAAGAAATTTGAATATTTGCAACTCCGAAATACCCTCGAAAATAACAAACTCCAAACTAAATAGCAAGAGAAGAATCACTCTACTCTCAAAAATTTGCCTCACACAAATTTGGAAGAAAAATAAATACTCTTTTTTTATTCCCCTCAAGAAAACAAGCCTATTTATAGCCAAAATACAATAGTAATTGAACCCTAATAAAACTCTTTAAAATTATCTAAGAAAATAAATAAATAATAACCTAACCAATAAAATTACTTAAAACTCATAAGTTATGTGTTCCAACCAATGAGAATTAAGTAAATAATAATAATAAGATATATAAAAGATTAATCCACCAATTTATGGGCTTTCACTATTCCAAGATTGGTCCAGTGAATTGCATTCCCGTATTTGTCAACGTCACAAACATGATGAATTAAATTTGTAGCAACAAAGTCCTGGACAAAAGAATTCATCTTTGATTTTAATTGTCGTGCCTTGCTTCGAGTGATTGGACAACTAGGAAAAACAACCCCTTGAGTGTCACCTCCTTGGCTCGTATCACTTATTTACTTCCTGACCCTGGTTGTGAAGTTTACTCAGTGTACAAAATAATTTCCTTTATTGTTATTTTTTATAAATTAATAATGAATTTACGTTTGATAAAGTTTCAACCAAAAACTTCATAAATTTAAAACCATTATTTTTATCATTTCAATTTATTTTTAAATAAATTTTGAATAAATATATTTATTATATAAATTTTTAGCTAATCAAATTTAATAATATAAAATTTAACAAATTATTAGTTCATATTTTAGCAAATGCAAATCTTGCATAGTCAACAAAAGGCCACATTTGTATTCTACGACCATAAGCCCATGGCCTTTGTTTTGAGCCCATACATTGGGATTTAGTCAGAGTGAGGTAGGCTGGTTCATGATTTAGTTGGTATCCACTAAATATCCCACATTGCTTAGCGACACAATAACATAACCTTTTATATAGCTGAAGCAGCTGACAGGGGCTGTCCCTTCGGGGACATCCGATAAAATTGGAACGATACAGAGAAGATTAGCATGGCCCCTGCGCAAGGATGACACGCACAAATCGAGAAATGGTCCAAATTTTTTTTGATTTTTTTCTTTGAATTTTACGATTTCTTTCTGGGTGTTTTTAGTTTCTGTTCTCTGTTTGCTTTGGTTTTTTAGTTTTTCTGGGTTTTTTTGTTAAAAAAAATCTCTGTTTTCTTTGCATTTTCTTATTTTTCCTGGGTTTTTTACAACTACGATAGCTGGTAAATGTAGTAAATGTTATTTTCTCTATTTTCTTTGCATTTTTCGATTTTTTTTTCTGGGTTTTTTACAACTTCGGTATCTGGCAAATGTTAATTACTTGTATTTGGCTATGTCTAAAGGAGACTTTCGTTTTTTTCGAGTTTGACAGCTGATTTCTTTATAAATGGGTTGTGGAATCATTGATCAAATAATTTCCCTTGAGAAATCGCAGTTGGCCAAATGAGAATGATTGGGAAAATTTTGGGTTTAATATGGTGCTTGCTGAAAAGTATTATTTTATGTTATGAATGCTGATGTTCAATTCTTCTTGTGTAGAAATTGGACTTTATTTATTTATTTTTATCTCTTTCCATTGCCTAGCTACTTGATTTTCTTTCTATTCAATAAAGCAATGCAATTTGAGATTTGTGATATTGACCAGAATGTCTATGCATCATATATGCTAAAAATTTGTAGTTTGAAGTACCATATAATATAGTGAAGGATTAAATTGGGTTTGGCAACCTTTGATGAATGAATTTGAATAGGACAGGTCCATAGTGTTGCTCCAAAGCCTGGAAATGATGCCAGGCGAATCACTTTTGATAATAGCAATTTGAAGCCAGGAAATGATTGTCAGTTTCTCACTTTGAATCCATAAAGGTTGTCCCTTCAAAGAAAATCTTAGTGGGAAACATGACCTAATTTAGCTTCAGTCTTTAGTTGTTGTTTCTATCATACAGAGGCCATGCTCGGTGCGACATGAGCTAATTTTTGTAGGTTTCTGCATCTGTTTACTTTTGCATTTGTATGCTCAGCTTGGTGTTCGACTTCATCGATTTTACTCACTTGATATTGCAAATTAGAATGTTTTTCCAGGTTGGGTCTATTTTACTCTATTAAGTAGTAAATTAGATTCAAGATGTCTTTTTTGGTGTTTTCTGAACAAGCTTGTCTTCTTTTTTTTTTCTAACTCTGATATGTGGTGTAATTGGGTTAAGAGATCCTTTTACAATTTAATTAAAAGATTTTACGTTGCTGGTTTATGCTTGTCGTACAAGTAAGTATGAACCTTTATGAATGTTGAATATTATGGCTTCATTTATGGATTGAAATTATCATTTTTATCTCATGTCTTTATATATATAGTCACAACGTATTTGTAGTCTATCAGTGCTAATTGTCTGGCACATTTATAAGAATTGAGGAGCGAGTTTTAATAGGGAGGCACAAAGATTAAAGGTCAAGGTGACAACTTGACATGCTCTCATAGAGGGAGTCTTTGCAACACCTGAAAGAGCATATTCATAGGTCATCTAAACTCTGATGGTGTGGTTCAGGAAATCAGTCGTCGTACTAAATCTTTTATTTCGAAGCTGCTTGGTTAGTGATTCCTACCCCAAAATGGAGACATGGAAAGCACGTACAAGCAGGGTTGGCACCTTCAAAGGTTGAAGTCTTTGTGTGGCAATGAGTTGGCTAGACATGGGATTTGCGTTTCGGTAGGCGCAGCAATGTATTCATTCCTTTAACTGTGAAAATGAATTGGTTTCATAACTTAATTTTTTCTTGTGGAATGTCGATTGGCTTGTACGGCAGGAATGCTGTTGCTATGTGGGAGACCCCATGTCGTTCATGGTTCTTGGTGTGGCCGGATGCTTGCCTTTCGCTGCTGAGTGTAACAGAGGAGTTTGGAATGTGATGTTACTTGCAATTGTTTTGGTCCATACGGCTTTACAGGAACAACATTAGTTTTAGTGGTGAAATTGTGGACAGTTCTGCAATTGTTTTAATGAATGTTAAAAACTCAGACTTGCCTGCTGGATTTTTATTATAGGCCAAATGTGGTGATGAAAAACAACATTGAGTGAGCTTTGTTATCTATTTAGAGTTTTGACCTGGTCTGACTTTGCATTTTATTGGGGTTGCCAAATGGTAGAATTGCTATTTTAGGTCCTCTAACTAAGTAAAACATTAAATTTAAGCATTTTAAGTCTTTCATAAAGTGATTTTAAAAAAAAAAGTCTTTCATTAAATGAAAAATTTTAAATTTTGGCCCATCTAAAAAATAAATAATTTAATTTTAAAGTATTTTAACGCAATCTTTCTTAGCTTTGGTCCTCTCAAAGTTTTATAACTTTACTTCGGTCCCTCCCTAAGTAAAATTCTTGACTTTGTCCTTGGATTCAATGTAATTATCAAATATCAAGAAGAATCCAATAATTATTGAATATCGAGAAGTCTCAAACAACAAAAAGAAAAATATTATTATATACTATATTAATCTTTAATTTATCATTAATATTACTATATATCAACAATGGACTAGTATTAAAAGACTTGTTGAATTTAACTATTTACCAAGAAATAAGAAAATAAAACATAGCATTTAAAATTCCAAAGTATGTTAAACATTTGGTAATTGGTCACCTCTATAAACAAAAACCCTAAAGTTTTTTTTTTCTTTTAAAAGGCAAAAATTGCTGGGAAAAATTTAACTGTCTCGTACAAAAATTTAACCTGTTGTACATTTTACCCATGAAAACATTGCAATCTCTAATCCCCTAGTTATTGATACATGTAATAAAAATATTTTCAAAAAGAATAAAAAGGTCTACCCAAAATCTTCAGGTTAATCTGTTCTATGTATTCAACACACAAGATTTGAGGGGAACCCCCCGGATTAAATACTGATGAACAATTTATGACATGCGATGGGAATAGATCGGGAAGATGATGAACCCCAGCGGAATTGAAGTTGTGAGAAGCAAAAGCAAGTTATGGATGCCTTTCAATTGATGTTTTTCATAAAAAGGAGCTCCCAACCATATATCAGGCCAATATTTAGAGTGAATAAAGAGCTATACCGTTTCCCGCTTACTCGAAGAAACTGCTTCTCATGTCTATCCCGGATTCAAGGAGTGGTTGTTGAGCTTAAGCTGAGGAGACTGGATGAAATTTAGCAACCTCTAAAACTACCTGTAATATCATGTGTTTTGCTGGACTTGCCGATGTATTTGCATTATCCAATCAACGTAACCACTGGTGCCACCCATCTGGTCCTCAAGAAGATTTACGAGAAGCAGCAAACCTTCCTTGGGTTGTTCACCTTGTCTTACAAGATAAGGAAGTTGATAATATGAAGGGTCACTCTCTCTTAGTTTCTTCAATATCCTCATCAGCCTTCTTGACCAGGGATTTAAATAGCGGTCCGTTACCGAAATAGCGGCCGTTATATAGCGGTAACGGCACCGTCCGAAACCGCTACTGCCGAAACCCGCTATACCCGCAATACACAATAAGTAATGTAAAATTCACGACCGCGATACCTGCAATGACCGCAATAGCATCCGTTATGTCCGCAACCGCGATAAACGCAATGCGACCGAAAACGCGACCGTGACCGCAATTTAAATCCCTGTTCTTGACATTTCATTGTCATGCTCACTAAGGATAACCTGAGTAGGAAACATAAAAGAACCCGGTGAATTAAGTACAACCTCATCGTGGCGCAGCACGCTGAGAAAAGGTCTTAATCTTTCAGAAATACAAAGGAACCAGCAAAACAAGAAAAGCATATTCAGTAAAATTCTATTCAACAACCTCGTCGCCACAAGAATAGCTTCATTAACAAGAGATTGTACCTTTGATAATTCTGCTGCAAAATCTGCCCCGAGTAAATTCTTAGCTACATCAGGCGAAAGCATTCTACCAAACCATATAACAAAGCGGAAGCCATCATCATATAAATAGAGGCCTCTTGAATCTAGGCTTTCAGCAACCAAAGGCAATCTCTTCATAATGTTTTTGAAATCGTCAGTTTGAGCAGATGGCTGCAAATATGAGACAGAAGGGATGTTCAGTTCGCAAAATCTGCATCTTTATTGAAATTTATCCAAAGGTTCAAGATCTTCACCTTCAAAAGATACTCATCAATTCGAATCAAGCTAGGGTATAGATGCTTCAACAACCTTTTAACAGGCAATGCCATCATGGTGAAACCTGCTCCACAACGCTCATCTAGTTGAGCATCAGCATATCCTCCTTTTAGAGGTACTGATTTAGAGAGTGCCAATCCATACGAACACAGTGTACAAGCCCAATCTGAACCAGCCCAAACCCAAGACCCAAAACAGACCCAAAGCCCAACTACTAGCCCAATAACCCAAACACTTTCAGAAAAACCTAACCCCTAACCCAAGCCGCCGCACCCATCACCTACCCTCTGCCACCGCCACCAACTCCGCCGATCACCTGCCCTTCTGACGTCGCTCTACCTGCTCCACCTGCAAGGAGAAACAAACACGCAAGGCAGAGGCAAAAACAAAAAATAATAGAAATAGATAAATAGGCAGTGTAATCAGTTATATAAAGAGAAAAAAAGGAGAATGAAAGGGGTTTTCCGATTTTGGGGTATCAAACAAGGAATTAACAACAATCAGTGAATGTACGAAGATTAAAAAAGCAAAAGAAAAGGTTGATTTCAAATTATTTTCTCAGATCTTGCGTTTTATTTACTGTCTTCTATTTTTTTTTATTCTATTTATTTTCTACAACTCTTTTAACGAAACAAAATAGAAATAGGGCGTTACCTGTGCTACATCGAAAGGGGAAGAACGAGCGGCCTCTCCTCGTTCTTCAAGTTTCGGACCTCCTTTTTCGGATTTAGCCCTTCGATTCGTGCTTAAGATGCACTTAACTTCGAAAAGGATGAAAAAAGATTCGATTTTGGAGACTCCGGCCACCATACGCGGCGGCGCTAGGGCGGAGAATCGCCGGAGGCCTGGTTCGGCCGATGACCAGCGCCGGGCCTGAAAGAACGAGAGAGAGACTCTCTCTCAGCCCTTTTTAAAAAAAAAATGAATCTGATTTGTTTTTTAGTTTTTTTCTATTATTTATATTAAAAATGAAACGGCGCCGTTTCAGCAAAGGGGGATCCGCGCGTCGACCCGACCCGACCCGAAGGATCCGCGTGTTTTAGTTTTTTGGGCAATTTATGCGCGCAGTCCCTCTGATTCGCGGCGTGTTTCAATTTGGTCCTATTTTGTTGTTTTATTTTATTTTGATTTAGCCCTAACATTTTACTTTTGTTTTATTTTAGTCCATTGAGGTGCTGCGTTTTGGGATTTTGGGTTTATTTTCTGTTTCGGTCCTTCCCTTTTTTACGCGTGTCGCAATTGGATCCCTTTCGTTTTCCTTTATTTCGAATTGGCCCTATATGTTTTATTTCACTTCGATTTAAGCCCCCTTTTTTAGCATATTTTATTATTTAGTCAATTTTTGTTAACTTTATTATTATTATTATTATTATTATTATTATCATCATCTTTACTATTATTAGTATTGATATTATTGTTGTTACTTTTATATCTCTATTCATATATACTTATGTATTTTTAAATATATATGTCTTATTATTATCATATAAGTGCTTGTATATGTACATGTACATATTTTACATATAATTTGTTTAATATATATACGTATACTCATATTTCTTTTTATATATATCTATATACATATACATATTTTTATTTTTATAAGTATATATATTTATATGTATGTATTTATATGTTTTTGTATATCTTAATTTGCATAGACATATACATACATATTTTCAATATATTTTAAACATATATATATATAAATTAACGTATTTATTTGTATACGTAGGTATATTTTCATTATTTTTAAACTTTAATTTGTACATACATATTTTCATGCGCCTACTTTATATATGCATTTCATTATTTTCATATTCCATAATTTTATACACCTATATATGTGTACATATTTTTATCTATATGCATATTTTTTTTATATTTTAAAGTATACTTTACATATATATTGTAATTTATGAATACACACATATTTTATTTTTTTTTGTCTATACATATAAATATATATATATCCCTTTAAATTTTGATTGTATTCATTATTTATTTATTTCATTTTCATTATTATTTTGAACGAATGTTTAATTTATTTGTTTATATATATTGTTATTTTATATGATTGTAGGTTTGACTTTTATTTATTTTACATTGTTGCTATCGCTCGTATCATTTTTACACTTTTGTATTCATTATGATTTTGTCATGTATAACAATGTAATTTGCCTTCACATTTTTTATTACGACTTCATGTTTTTATTTCACTCGATAACAAAATTTGTTTAAAAAAATGATATTTTTTGTTTAGATTCGAGAGGATCGTACCCTAACTTACTGGGTTTCGATTTCCACAATAAATCTAAACACACTAATCTTTTCAAACTCAAGTTTTGAAACGATCTCGGGAATTAAGAAAAGATTGTGTCCTAACTTACTGGGCATGATCCCTTTCCTAAACCCGAGATAATAAAATATCTTTTAAATAAGTAAAATTCTGGCATTCATTCACGTATTGGGAATTTGAGACATTGTATTCTAACTTACTGGATATGATTCTCTTTCTCGAATAATGTGAAATATGCCCATTTTCTTGAAAATTTTCAACGTTTTAATACAAGGATCGTATTTTTTTAATTCTTCTAAGTTTTCAATTTTCGACATTAAGACATTAAGTAATCAACTAAGGTACCAATTTTGGGCGTATCGAGGGTGCTAATCCTTCCTCGTGCGTAACCGACTCCCGAACCCGTTTTCTGAATTTCGCGGACCAAACTTGTTGTTTTAATAAAATCAAACCGTTTATTAAAAATGACCGCTTTTCGAGGTGATCCAATCACACCTTATAAAAAGGATTGGTGGCGACTCCTGTTTCATTTTTTTCAAAACCCAAGTCGACCCCGTTTTATCAAAAAAGAGGTGTCAACAGCTTGGCGACTCCACTGGGGATACTAAGTGAGTCGAGCCACGAGTTGATTATTTTTTGTCTTTTTGTCGAAAATCAAAAACTTGGTTTAAATATACGTTCCTTTCATCGCATTTCATTGCTTTTATTACAATTTTCATCGTTGTGGTTTATAATTGCTGCGTTAGTTTAAGTTTTTGTATCTTTTTGCACATTGCATTGCATGACCGTTGGTCACACCTTTTTAAGTGGGAGTGAGAAACTACGCCTTCGTGAGGTTTTCACCTCCGCATGGGATAGTAAATCGCTTCTGGGATACATCCGTACCTATGTCTTCGTGAGATTTTCATCTCCGCATGGCCATAGGAAAATGTATCCCCCTGAATCGAACTTGGTCCGTATGAGCCTATAATGGGTGAGGATTGAGGAATCTGCTGGTTCAGGTACCTTATCTCTAGAGCCATACCACATGTAGTGAACCTTAAGAACCGACCTAGGTAGAGCTACTCCAAATTTTAGTGCTTACCTAAATGAATGTTGTATTTATTGTCGCTTATTTTAAATCTTATTCTGTGTTTAATGCTAATTTACTTTGTTTGTGATTGCATGGCATCTTCATTCTAAAAGAGGTGTCGATTTACATTCAGTTTCTCAGTAGAAAGCTTATCATGGAAAAGGGGTTTGTTGATAAAGTAGAGGATAATGCGGCTGTGCGAATATGGGCTGAAACGACACAACGGGAGAAAGGCGATAGTCTTACCAAAGGGTACGTGTCAGAATTGTGGGATTTTACCCGTATCAGTGTAATCCAGAATGACCTTCGAGAAATGAAAGAAGTCTGGGATCAATGGGACGTCGAGGCCAAGCAGCTGTTCTATTGTAACTACGGTGACCTACCTTATCTGCTTAGTGTCAAAGTGGACAAGTATTTATTCCGAGCCCTTGCTCAGTTCTGGAATTCTGCCTACAGTTGTTTCACTTTTGGGAAAGTAGATTTGACGCCTACTGTGGAGGAGTATACGACCTTGCTTCGGTGCCCAAAGATTCAAGTCGACAAGGCTTATTCCAGAGCTGCTTGTGTCCCTCCGTTGTTAAAGAAATTAATGAACATCACTGGGATGAGCGAGCAGTGGGTCGCTGCCCGGATCCAACAGAAGGGCGACAGTAAATGTGTTCCTTGGAAAAGTTTGCGAGATTTGGTGCTTGTGCATCCTGACTTAAAGAAAAGGGTCGATGTCTTCGCTTTAGGTATCTATGGACTAGTGGTTTTCCCCAAAGCTTTAGGACACATAGACGAGGCTGTATCTGATTTGTTTGATCGGCTTAGTAAAGGGGTGACACCGGTTCCGGCAATACTCGCTGAAACTTTTAGATCCCTGAATGCGTGTCGAAAAGTAGGGGAGGGAAGGTTTATTGGATGCGCGCAGCTCTTATTGGCATGGTTCCATAGCCACTTCTGGAAGGTCGAAAAGGTCTCTTATCGGGTATTCTCCGATAGCTACTCCCCTCTAGGAGAATTGGTGGCCACGCCAAGACGGGATGATATTTCAGAAGAAAAATGGATAGAGATACTCCAGAATCTCCAGGATGAAGATATTGAATGGAGGGCTCCTTGGTTAATTCCTGATGAGATATTGTACCGATGTGGAGATTTTGACTGGGTTCCGCTGCTCGGAATATGGGGAGCTATCGGATATGCTCCTCTACTCGTATCAAGACAATATAGATCACGACAATTCATACCAGCAACGCAGGGGTTGGCTTATAGTGATTTTTCCTATAGGGAGGACAATTACAAGAAGAAGGTTCGAGAAATATCTAGTGCCTGGAACCAGACTCGTCGAATGAAGATCTTAGCCGTGGGTCCGACAATTACCCCCGAGTATGGTCAGTGGCGTGATCAAAGGATCAACGACAACATCCCGGCGTCAAATTCAGAAACTGCTCGATCTTTAGAGGAACACTTACAAGTTTTGCCTTCTGAGATAGAAATCATCAAACAAGAATTCGAAAAAAGGAGTTTAGAATTGGGGAAGAAGATAGAACAACTAGAGGAAGAAAAAATGCAGTTAGGACTGGATGTGGACATTCAAAGGTTAGAGGCCGATAAATTGAGAAAAGGAAAGAACAAAGCAGAAGAAGATTTGGACAGCCTGAAGACAGATTACAAGAAGTTGCGTAGGTCGGTAAGAACTGCTGGCTTGGGTAAAACGCCAGAACAATGGCGACAAGAAATTCAGGAGGAAAAGACGAAAGCTAATCAATGGGAAAAGAAATTCCAGGATACTCGGGCTCGAGAAGTCGCCTTGGGAAAGAGTCTACTAGATTGCCAAGACGAGAAGACGGAGTTGAAGGTCCGGATAACTGAACTAGAAAGATCGCTTCACCAGTACTGTAATCGTAATGCTACGGTTGAATTAAGGGCGAGCTTAGACAAAATTGAAGAATTGAAAAGACAAATAAGAGGGCTAGAGAATGCATTGCACGATAGTGAAATCCGGATAGAGCTTCTGGAAGAAAGTAATGAGCAGTGGCAAAAACAATTCCGTCGGTCTCAAGAGCAGATTGGAGAAAGAGATTATATTATGGGAGAGGCGGTGACTCAAGTGCGCGAGGTAGCTGATCATCTGCAAACTCTAGCGGTTCAGGCTGATCTATTAAGTTTGAAGTATGAGTTAGAGTCCGACAGGGGCCGAGAGTTAGCTTGGCTTCTTAGAAAGGTTAAGGCTTTGACTGTAAGGGCAAAGCCGTATATGTAGTCTATTTTATGTAAAGAAACTCTTTATCTAGTAAAGTTTTCTAATGAAGTTGAATGAGAATCAGTGCCTCTTTTTCTTTGCATTCTTTTCATGCATTGCATCACATTATATGCATTAATGACCATTAAAAAAACCTAATCGAATAAAATCATTTCAGTTAACCTGGAAAACCAACAAAATTACGGTACCCGAGCTAAGACAAAAATTATGGACCAAAGGTTGGAGAAGCTAGAGCGACTTCAAAGAGAAATGCAGGACCAGTTGCAGGCGCAAATGAAAGAGCAAATAGAAAAGATTCAGCGTGACATGGTGCAAAAGATGGAGGAGTCCCAAAATGATCTGGTGGCTAAGATGACGCAATTATTGAAGGGAGTAGATAAGGGTAAAGGTCCTGTGATTGTTAGTGAAGAAGAAAACAATGGTGAACCACTTTATCCTCCAGGTTTCACGCCTCCTCATGCGCAAGTACAGACTGAGCTGCATCCGCGGAGACCCTCTGTGTCGGTTAGACCCCAGCAGTTCCAAGACGATGCTTCAATCCCAACGAATTTTCAACCCGGAGCGGGCTTTAATCCCGGTGATAGCCCGAATAATATTGCTGTCCCAGATCTTGACGAGATGGTTGAAAAGGACAAGGCGAAGGAGGAATTTCCAAAACAATTTGAGGAGAAATGGAAATGGATAGAAGAAAAGTTTAGGGCAATAGAAAGCATCGAAAGCTATGGAATAGATGCAAAGGATCTGAGCTTGGTTCCGGACTTGGTGCTCCCTTACAAATTTAAGATGCCGGAATTTGAGAAATACAACGGGACTAGTTGCCCGGGATCCCATATTACTATGTTTTGTAGAAGAATGACGGGGCATATTAATAATGATCAATTATTAATACATTGCTTTCAGGAAAGTCTTACGGGAGCGGCGTCAAAGTGGTACAATCAGCTGAGCCGAGCTAAAATTGCTACTTGGAGGGATTTAGCACAGGCTTTCCTGAGACAATACAATCATGTCTTAGAAATGATGCCTGACAGGATAACTCTGCAAAATTTAGAGAAAAAATCGAACGAAAGCTTCAGACAATATGCGCAGAGGTGGCGAGAGGTGGCGGTTCAGGTGCAACCACCGCTTTTGGAAAAAGAGATGACGACGCTTTTTATTAATACTTTGAAAGCTCCGTTCATCACTCACATGTTGGGAAGCGCTTCAAAAAATTTCTCGGATATAATCATGAATGGTGAAATGATTGAGCATGCCATTAAAAGTGGAAAAATAGATGGAGGAGAAAATAATAGGAGGGCACCCCCGAGGAAAAGAGAAAATGAAGTGAATAATGTGAATGCTTATGGTAGGTCAATTACCGTGAATCAACCAAAGAAAGTGGTTGCTAATCAACAGGGATCATCAAGACAAGAGTTAGGAGCTAGGCAAACTACTGAAAAGCCCCAATTCACGCCAATCCCGATGTCATACAAGGAGTTGTATCAGACTTTATTCGATGCACATGTTGTTGCTCCTCGTTACTTGAGTCCTCTACAACCTCCGTATCCAAAATGGTATGATACGAACGCGCAATGTGATTATCATGCGGGAATTTCTGGGCACTCGATAGAAATTGTACTGCCTTCAAGAAGGTAGTAGAAGGACTTATCAATTTAGGTGTTGTCAAACTTGACGACTCACCTAACGCAAAGAATCCGTTACCTAATCACGCAGATAAGGGGGTGAATATGGTTAGCGAAGGTACGGGAGAAGAAGTCAAGACTGACATTGCTGAAGTAAAAACTCCATTGAAACGGGTCTGGAAAGAAATGGCGAAAAGAGGTTTGGTTATTTCAGATTCTGAGGAAGGGCATGAGACGGGAAATTATTGTGAATTTCACCATAAAACAGGGCACGAAATCCAAGAATGTGAAGGATTCAAGGCTTTGGTTCAAAGCATGATGGATAACAAGGAGATGAGGTTTTATGAAGATGCGAAAGAAATGAGAAGCATATGCGCGACAGAGTTGGGAACAAAGGCTCCAAAAATAAATCATCCTGTGGTCATTATCTCACGCCCTAAGGGTAATGAGGTTAGGGCTCAGGTAACACCGAAAATTGTAATCCAGAAACCATCAAATTTCTCTTATAGGGATAACAAAATGGTGCCGTGGAATTACGGGTGTAATGTGACCATTTTGGGAAAAGAAGCAGAAAGAAATCAGGAAATAGGTTCTTACACGCGCAATGGAAAAAGATATGACGCTCAAGCAGAGTCGTCCAGGGAAGAGAATTGGAAGAAAGAACATAGGAAAGGGAAAGCAGTAGAAGTTGAACCATTGGTAAATGAACCAATAAAAGAAGAGGAGGCAAAGGAGTTTCTGAAGTTTTTGAAACACAGTGAATACAGTGTTGTGGAGCAACTACACAAACAGCCAGCCCGCATTTCTGTATTAGCTTTACTCTTAAACTCGGAAGTACATCGGAATGCACTATTAAAGGTGCTAAACGAAACATATGTGGCTGACGATATTTCGGTAAACAAGCTGGATCGGCTGATCAACAATATTGGTGCTGACAATTTTATCTTCTTCAGTGATGATGAAATACCATCCGGAGGAAGAGGTTCTACTAAAGCCCTACATGTTACTGTCCGATGCAAAGGGTACACACTCCCGGGGCCTTGGTTGATAATGGATCGGCACTAAATGTATTGCCTTTGTCCACTCTTAGTCGATTACCAATAGACAGTTCGCACATGAAAGCATGCCAGAGCATAGTAAGGGCATTTGATGGAACAAAAAAGGAGGTTATGGGGAGAATTGAGGTACCATTAAGGATTGGCCCAGTCACTTATGAGGTGGATTTCTTGGTAATGGATATTAAACCCTCCTACAACTGTCTATTGGGGAGACCGTGGATACACTCAGCAGGGGCAGTACCTTCATCATTACATCAGAAGGTGAAGTTGGTATCGGAGGATCGGTTGGTAACAATCGATGCAGAGGAGGATATTATCGCAATAATGACTAGCGATGCACCTTATGTGGACATCAACGATGAGGCACTAGAATGTTCTTTTCGGTCGTTAGAATTTGTGAACGCGATGTTTATTGCGGAGGGAAATAGAATTCCAGTACCGAAAATATCCAGGACCACTGAGATGGGATTGCGATTGATGGTAGGAAGAGGAGCCTTACCCGGGAAAGGATTGGGAAAATATCTTCAGGGAAGGATTGAGGCACCAATGCCGAAGGAAAAGTTTGATAGATTTGGTTTAGGGTACAAGCCAGACATGAAGCAGAAGAAGAAAGAAATAGAGAAGAGACAAGAGAGAAGAAGGGCGCGTTTGAATGGACATGAAGCTAAGTGTGAGCCCTTAACCTTTCCCCACATATCTGCATCTTTGTGTCGGGAGGATTTATCCATTCTGAATGTGGAGTGTCCGGTAGCGGCATGGGAGGAATGTTGGAAAATGTTTATACCAATGCCATAGAAGCAACGGAAAGGAGGGCTTTGTTGGAGATCTGCCCTTATGAGCCTGGAAGCGAGCTAAACAATTGGACTGCTGAAGAAATCCCTGTAGTCTTTAGGGCTTATTCAGAGTAATGCTCAAAACATTCCTGTTGTTTGTTGGCCTAGAAACAATATGAAATTTTTTGTGAAATAGGCATGGGCCTAAATATCATTATTTAATGAAATACATGTCAACGTTCATCTTGATCAGTCTTTTTTTTATTTTTCATTTGGTTGATTGTCTTACAAATAATTCTTTCATTTGTAATTCTTTTGCACAAACATATTCATAAATTTATATTCTTGGTATATTCTTTGATATGCCTTCATAGGTCTTCAGATATCAATGACATGAGTGACGCTGCCTCAAACACGGAGCCTATTTTTGAGCAAGAGGTGTGTTCAGAAGGATCCCACGACTTTGAAAATGACGAAGATTATGATGCATCTCCGGACTTGTTAAGAATGATGGAACAAGAGGATAAGCATATCCTACCTCATAGGGAATTGTTAGAAATAGTGAGCCTAGAGGATGGAAAGGAGGTGAAAATTGGAACTGAAATCACCGCAAAGACAAGGCAAGACCTCATTAATTTGCTCCGAGAGTTCAAGGATGTTTTCGCGTGGTCGTACCAAGATATGCCTGGGCTAAGTACTAACATTGTGGTGCATCGTCTGCCCATAAAGAGGATTGTAAACCCGTTCAACAGAAGCTTAGGAGAATGAGACCTGACATTGTGTTGAAAATAAGAGAAGAGGTCAAAAGACAATTCGACGCTGGTTTCTTACAAGAGGTCAAGTATTCGGATTGGTACCAACATCGTCCCTGTTCCCAAAAAAGATAGAAAGGTACGAATGTGTGTGGATTATAGGATTGAACAAGGCTAGTCCAAAGGACAACTTTCCACTGCCTCACATTGATACTTTGGTAATAACACGGCGGGCTATTCATTGTTTCTTTCATGGACGGTTTCTCTGGATACAATCAAATAAAGATGCATCCTGGAGACATGAGAAAAACCACATTCATTACCTTATGGGAACATTCTGTTACAAGGTAATGCCCTTCGGATTGAAGAATGCGGAGAAGTATCAAAGGCATGGTGACTTTGTTTCACGTGATGCAAA